>NC_089250.1:65436040-65748441 GCF_963930625.1 Muntiacus reevesi | reverse complement strand
AGGCCAAAATACAGGAGTGGGTAGCCTTTCCCTTCTCCAGGGGATCTTCCCAACCCAGGGGCTGAACCCAGGTCTCCCACAGTGCAGGCAGATTTTTCACCTGCTGAGTCACAAGGGAAACCTGAGAATACTGGAATGGGTAGGCTATCCCTTCTCCAGGGGATCTTCCTGAACCAGGAATCAAACCAGGGTCTCTTGCATTGCAGGCGGGTTCTTTACCAACTGAGCTGGGCTCATATTTATTCTTTGCTGTCAATACAAGAAAGATTTATCCATGCTGCTATCCATAGCTATAGTTCATTCATTTTTGCTGCTGTATATTATTCTGCTCATGATTATACCACGGTTACTTATTCTATTTTTAATGAGTATTTGGGTTGCTTCCAGTTATTAGCTACTATAAACCATGCTGCTATGATCATTGTATATGTGTCTTCTAATGTCACGTACACAACTACCTCTGGAAAGAAATGGATTTGCTGGGTTATAGGGCTTGCTGAACTCCAGCTTTGCTAGATAATGCCCAACAGTTTTTATAAAATGTACCAGTCTAAACTTCCTACTAGAAATGACTGAGAATTCATGGCTTTTCATCTTCTCTGCAGAATTTTATGGATACTCTTTCTCTTTTCAGAGTCTTTGAACATGCTGATCCTTCTTCTTAGAGCATTCTCTTTCCCTATTTTCTTATTTATCTTGCTAACTCTAGGCAGTCATTAAAGATTCTTCCTCCTGGCAGCCTTCACTGACTCCTCAAATCTGGGTTATGTGCCCTCCATACGCCTATAGCTCCCTTCATTGTCCCCTCCATAGTCTGTATCACATATATTGTAACATCGTATTCATCTGTCTGTCTTATCCCTCCCCTGCACCCATATACCAGACTAAAGGATCTTTGAAGGCAGGGTGTGTACCTTGATCTAATATAGTGCCTAGCACACAGCTCAGTAGATGATTATTGAATGAGTAGAATCCATTTCTCCCCTCAACTCATGGCTCCTCTCAACCATTGGGAAGCCAGGTGAGTATTAAGGCTTTTCAGAGAATTGTTGCCAAAACAACAAATAATAACTCTGGGGAAATTAATTGTTAGATCTGGCTCTCTCATTAGTAGCTCATCAAAGGGCTCTGAGCCCCTAGGGGGACTCTTAAAGATAAGTAACTGATCAGCATGGAAGAAAGGACATTTTCCTGCCACCACCCCCCCCCCCCCCACTGCCACCACCACAAACACACAAACAGATACACCTCCTGCGAATTGCTGGGCCTGGCCATTTAACACAGTTATTACTAACTTCCACTTAGTGAATTATGAGAAACAGCCTCAAGAGAGCTTTCAAAGATCTTCAAATGGATGTTTAAAAGCCTGCGGTTTCTCAGACAGGCTCAGCTAATGGCATTTATTACTTGGAGGATAGGGTATTTACATAAAGCAGATTTTTATTATAATGGTCGGATGGTTCCTGAGAGGGAGGGCAGAGGGGAGAGTGAAGATACAAACATTCTACTTGGATGGATGTCAAACTTAGGAAAGGGGTTGCGTGGGGTGATCCTGGGGCAGAAGAGGCCAGGTACAGAGAACAAAAGAGTCAGCATGCTGGACAGCTCAATGTGTCTGTCAATGGATCTGTTGATTGGCATACTCTCTGACACTTCTTTCCTACTAGGGTCCTACTTTTAATGATTTATGGCATGTCCCTCATTTATCCCAGCTATAGTCTGGGCTGAAGATAACCCAGGGTATTAACTAACTTCTGGCTTCATCAGTGGTTCTAGGGATCCCTAAGCACTCATCTGCACCACAGTGGTCAAGATGAAGATGAATTGCTGCTGACTTCAAGGGCCTTGAATTGGTTGTCTGTTTCTGGATAATAAACAACCCCCAAAAAACTTACAGGCAATAATCATTATTTATTGTAATTCTGCTGATTGCGTGATTCTCCCACTAGCAGTGCCTTGGTAATTTACACAACTGTAACCAGCAAGTGGATCCCTTGGAGTTAAGGGATAAGATAGTGAGTACAAATTTAATGAGGGTGATTCCAGGAGTGAGTCTGGAAAATGTGTCTTCCAGGTGGGCAGCACTGAGCAGAAGATTTTAGGAAGAAGAATCATCATGTAAGCAAAGGTATGAACCAACTGGAGGCTGTTTGGGAGCCATGGAAGTTGGAATGTGATTCTAAATGACCAGGTTTTCAAAGGGAGAATGATTTCAGATGACTCTGGGGAGGTGAGTAGGGCACTGGATACTATGTAAGGAACTTAGCCATTATCTTATGGATTTTGAGGAGACCCGGCGTAATATAATAAATATCATTTAGAAGAATAATTGCCAAATATCAGGTACACTACTGAGCATTGGACACACGGCATTATCTCACTTAATCCTTGCTGATTGTCAGTTTGCACATGAATAAACTGAGGTTTACCCAGTTGCATAGTTAATAAGTGCTGGAGGTGTGATTCAGAACCCAGATAGTCTGGCTTTAGAACTGGTTGATTTAGTTACTGTATTCCATAGTTCTTCTTATGGGGGTGGGGGGTTGGATCTTGGAGTTGGGAGTGGGACTGGAGATAAGAAATGAGGCAAAACTAAATTTTCATTTCAGAAAATGGGGGATATGCCATAATTAAATAAATATGGAGAACACTGGATTAAACAAAGTTTATCAGGTTTCTTTACTGCTGGACTTCTCAGAGCCTAATGTGAAACACTAATATTCACTAGAAAGTAAGTTCTACAAGTGCAGGGGTTTTTGCCTCTCTTGACGGTTCTTCCAATTCCCAATAGCCAAAATGGTATCAGACATAGAGTAGTAGCTCAATAAATGTGCACCGAATTAATTAACTGATTTGAGAATCCCTAAAAGCTCCCATATTCCAAAATTATTCAATTACAGTATAGCCTTTTACCATGGCTGTTTTTCACTATCGAGCCTTCAAATGACAATAGTGATATGTGGAACACAATTGAGAAGTTCAGCCTCAGAGTACATAAAAATTAAATCTAACTTTTATTGTGTATCCACTGTGTCTCAGACACTCTTCATTTACCCGCTTGTCCATGCCTTTGCATGCATGCTAAGTTGCTTCAGCCATGTCCGACTCTTTGCAATCCTATGGACCATAGCCCGCCAGGTTCCTCTGTCCATGGGATTCTCCAGGCAAGAATACTGGAGTGGGTTGCCATGCCCTTGTCCAGGGGTCTTCCTGACCCAGGGATCGAGCCTGAGTCTCTTACATCTCCTGCATTGGCAGGCAAGTTCTTTGTCACTAGTGCCACCTGGGAAACCTGTCCAAGCCTTTAGAAAACATCAATTGGGAGCTTGCCACTTATTGGGTCCCCTACAAAAAACCAAAGGACAAAGATAAGAAGATATGTCCCATGTCCTCAGTCAGGGGGCATTTTCTCATTTTATATAGGATTTAACTTTATGGATTTGCAACAGTCCTGCACAGTTTCCTATCTCACTAGAGATGTGAAGCTCAGAGAGATGAAATGACTTTCTTAAGGTCTTAGCACAATCAGGTGAAAACTGCTGGCCCTTGCCTGATGGACAGCCCTCTCCCACTCACAGGTGGACCAGAGGGAAGCAGTGGTTGGCTTGGAGAATCCCACTCCATCTACACACTAGGGTCCTGGGCAATCAGGGGGCGGGGCTGCACTGTCCCTTCAAACAGATAAACTGAGGTTGCCACTGTTTCTTCCTGCTGCAGGAATAAAGTGCTTCTCAGTGATTGGACCATGCAGCAGAATTCTGAGCAAAAGAAGCAGCAGATCCCAGACTGTGGCGAGGACGTCCTGGGCCACCCAATGGGTGGGTCCTGGCTGCAGGTGGTTCCTTAGCCAACGCCCAAGTCTTCCCGCTGTGGGGGCAGGTGAAGTATGTGGGAGTTCCTTCCATTATCAAAGGGCCCCACTTCCCATGGTCATACAGGCACATGCATGTAGGACTATGCACTCATGTCCAGAGACAGGCATGAACATGCACCTGGAGACTCCAGCACATAGCACACATACAGGCACACCCATAAAACGGCATAAAAATGCAGGTGCACACACAGCCCGCCCACACAGATGCACACGCAGGGGCCTGTATACTCATGCGCAGTCACATACCTGACAACCATCCCTCACTCTGCAGAACTCCAAGCTAAAGTCCTTCCCTGGAAAGATATGAGAGGAGGTGACAGGATGAGACAAGGCTAGGTACCAAGGCATAGTGGGCCCATGGGAATTGGTGACATGCTGTCCCTAGACATGGCAGTTCTGGCCCAGGCTGGCTGCTTGCAAGGTTCTCTGCTTTCAGCCACAGGTTGTCCACTGAAGCACTAGTTGTGAGCCTCCAGCAGACCTGGACTCTTGGAAGTGCCAGTTCTGATAACAATGTAATCACCTTGACAGATAGAAGAACTTAAAAGAAGCTCCCCAGGATCAGGAGCACTTGTGTAACCCTATTTAATGCCCCTGAAATAAGCTCTGTGTGTGCTAAGTCACTTCAGTCATGTCCAACTCTTTGCGACCCCATGGATTATGGCCCACCAGGCTCCTCTGTCCATGGGGATTCTCCAGGCAAGAATACTGGAGTGGGTTGCCACGCCCTTCTCCAGGAAATAAGTTAGCTCCATCATTTTGGGAGTCAGAGTAGTCACATCACTCATTTCCTAACACTAAATGTGATCAGTTTCAAGTCCCTATCCAACTGGCCACGAAGAAAATTCAACTAGTCAAAATTGAGCTTCCCTCCTCACCTCCACCTCTGCCAACTGAACTGAGGTCATAAGGGTTTACTCAGAGCAGGTCATTTGGGGGAGAATCCTCTGGTTCTCCATTCCCACCGGCCATTATTAAAATGCTCATTGTCCAAACTCACATGTAGTCATCCCTCTGTATTCACCGGGGATTGGTTCCAGGACCACCCCAGGATACCAAAATCTGCGGATGCTCAACTGCCTTGTGTAAAATGGCATAGTACAGCCAACCTTCTGTATCTGAGAATTCTGTATCCATGGGTTCTGAATTTGTGGACTCAAGCAACCGGCAGATATTGAGGGCTGACTGTAGTCCTTGAAGCCATGAGATTCTGAGGTCTGAATGTCAGGAGGGCTGACTGTAGTCCTTGAAGCCATGAGATTCTGAGGTCTGAATGTCAGTCATATACACAGGACACTAACTGGGTCTGAAAAGTCTGATGCCTTTCCTACAGACAGGCTCCCAGGTGGCCTTCCTTAGCATTCCAGAGTTCTAGAAGTGGGTATGCAGATTGTCTCACACACACACACACACACACACACACACACACACACACACACACACTCCCTGAAAGAGATGCCTGAGAGTGTCCTGGAGAACAATCAGTTAAAAAGAATCATTGAAATATAAATACATCTTCCTTTATCAGCCCGACTCTCCAACAAAATTGATCGACTCCCAGCACGCTTAATTCCAATGAAACGCACGTTCTCAGTGCTATAAAAATGACTTTATCACGGTTAAGAAGAGAATGATTAAAAGAAATGAATATGTGGGTGATTGAATACAGGATGTCCAGTGACAGCGCAGTGGAGGACAAGGATCGCTATCTCGGTTCAGCCTCAGCTGGGTTACGGTCCTCCCAGGGGCTGCCTCATCTCTGAGCAGAGGTGGGATGGCCACAGAGCAAACGCTGCCCTGGCCACACCTGGCAGCCATCACCCGGCACACAGAACGGTTTGCTGGGCTGGCCTGGCCACCCCCGGCCTCCTGCTGCGGTCAGCACAGAGAAAGCGCGGACTGAGGAACCTGGAGTCAGACTGAGAGGGTCTGAATGCCAGCTCTCCCGTGTAATAGCTCTGCGGCCTTACATAAGCTGGCTAACCCCACCACGCCCCGCTTTCTCCTTCCGGAAAATGGGAATAATGATAACAGGAGGGTTTCACAGAGTTTGCTGAGAAGATTAAATGTTGTAACATACCTGAAGTAGAGTGATGGACCCAGGGGAGGCCAGGGATGACTGACTTGGTGCTTGTGTTTTCACTCAGATCTGGGCTTGCCTTCCTGAGCTTGGGCTTCCCTTGTGGCTCAGCTGGTAAAGAATCGACCTGGGTTCGATCCCTGGGTTGGGAAGATCCCCTGGAGAAGGGAAAGGCTACCCACTCCACTGTTCTGGCCTGGAGAATTCCGTGGACTGTACAGTCCATGGGGTCACAAAGAATTAGACATGATTGGGCGACTTTCACTTCCTGAGCTTGGCTGGGGCAACATGCAGGCCCTGGTCTCTTGAGAAGGGGTCGTCTTAGCTGGGAGGAGCCATGTACGTGGCTGGAAGAAAGCCTGTCTCCCTGCAGATCCCTGTTGCCCTCAGTTACAGTCCCAGGTCCTTTGCCCCGAATTCCAGGCCCTCCAAGACCAAACCCCATCCACCCCAGCTTCGGGCATTGCGGACTCGCCTCCTCCAGGAGGCCTTTCCGGATCTCAGCAGGCGAGTTTGGGGTCTCTGCTCTGGGGCTGCCAGAGTGCCTGGGAATACCTCCCTATCTTAAACAGGGAAATCCGCACTAAATGAAGCAGAGGGAGAGCTCTGGGCTAGGCGTGAGCGAGACTTGGGTCCTGGGGCTTAGCGTAGGACTGAGCAGAACTCACCCCCAAGCCACCTTCCCACCCGCCACCCGGGGCAGGAAAGGCGCTGGGCTGTGGGCTCCAGGTCGGCGACCACGTGCCATCCCCAGACCAGCGCTCGCCGCCGGGGGGCTCCCGGAGCCGGAGAACAAAGCGCCCAGCGCTGGGCCAGATGCAGAGCGGAGTGCCCCCAGTCCCGCGCTCTGCGCCTGCGCCCGGGCGGGCGCTAAGCCAAGGGCTGGGTCACGAGGCCCGGTCCGGGTCCGAGTCTCGAGCCTAGGAGGGGCTCCTGGGGGAGGATCAGGGGAGCGCCTAGGCGGGAGATCAGCGGGTGCTCCCTCGCTCGCTCCCCTACCTTCCGCGGACAGTTAGAAGCATTGCTTTGGTTTTGCTGACCCGCTTGGAGCCGAATAGAAAATTATAGAAAATTATCTGTTGCCGCGAAAATGATCAAAGGTGGTGGTGGTCGGGGGCGCGTTAGCGTTCCCTCCCCCGCCCTGGGAGAGTCTGGACTTAGAGGGAGAGGAGCTCTGCCTGGGGCCCCTAGAGGCCCCGGGGCCTGCCAAACGACCCAACTTCGAGTGTTTCCGGACATACAGGGCGCTGGGTGGGCCGTCCTTTCCGTCTCGTGGTTGAACAAACCCTGAGTCTTCACCATGGCGGCAAGACCCCGTGGGATCAGCCCCTGCTCCCGCCGCAACCCACGCGGACCGCGGTGCTCTTTAATGCACCCCCACGTCTTCAGTGTCCTTTCCGTTTCCTGGACACGCTGATCGCTTTCATGACCTCGGGTCACTGCACGTCTTCCTCCTTCTGTGTGGAAAGCTGTGGACCTCACTCTACCATGACTGGCTCCTACCCTCTCGGCTGAATGTCACCGCCTCCAGAAGCCCTCCCTGAACATCCTTTTGGAAGCAGAATTTCCCACTACCTTTTTAGTCCTTATGCCACCCTGTTGATTTCCTTCTCTTTCAAGGCATGTGTCAAATTTTGTTATTAGACATTGACTGATTTAAAGCTTCCTAAGAGCAGGGCATTCTGTCCCTCACTACTCCTTTCTTAAGTACCCAGCTGAATGCCTGGCCTCCCCCTCCTCCTCCTTCTACCTGAGAAGTGAAGGTTCAAGGGAACCCCTAATGGAAGAGAAGGTGGCAGGGTGGACAGGTCAAAAAGCGCATCTCCTTGGCAGGTCTGGTCAGGGAAGGTGGGTTCTCAGTGTGGGTGGGTTATCTCTGACCTGGCTCCTGAGGCCCCCACGGCCAGTCCAGCCTTAGGTTCCAAGTGCGTGGCACGGAAGCGTTCACTGTCCCCTACAGGAGCCACTAACCATGTGGCCAGTAGCCCCTTGAGCCCCACTAGAGATGTGAGGCAAGCATACAATGCAGATTGAACTTTGAGTGTGAAGGAAAGAATGTAAAATAGCTCATTAACAACTTTTTATATTGATTCTGTGTTGAAATGTTGACATGAATATTTTGGATCCATTAAGTTAAATAAAATATATTCCTAAAATTAACTTTACCTGTCTCATTATTTTTTAAAAATATGGCTACTAAAAATGTAGACTGATATATATGGGCTATATTTGTGGCTGCCGTATATTTTCTTTGGATGGTGCTGAGCTGAATGTCTGATTGACTCCATAGTTCTGCCCCTCAGCCCCTGGCCAGCCACATTTAAGTGGAGGGGAATAAATGCTACTTCTTGACAGTGAGTGTCCAGAAACTGGGGGGCAAGTTTTGAAGCAATCACAGTATCCTTTGGCTCTCTACCATTCAAGTAAAAACACTCCGGGGTCAGGAAGATCTGGGTCCAATTGGCTCCACTGTACATCCACTGTGTGCCCCTGGACAAGTCACCTCATCTCTCTGAGCCTTGGTTTCCCCATCTGTGAAATGTGGGTAATATTATTTGTCTCACAGAGTTTTGGGGAAGATTAAGTGACATGCAAATGGCTCTTGACACGGTGAACCCTCGTAGATCGCTGTTATTATTTATATTATTTAAAACACTATATTATTTAAAACACTCTGAAGGTCATCTCAGGGGATGGCCTCCACCTCCAGCCCCACCCGCACCCCCACTCTCAATCTCTGGGCTCCCAGTGAAACTTCAGCAAACACAGTGGAAACCACATGAGGACAGTGGGAGCTGGGGACACACCTACAGATGCACATACCCCATGCAGAGCACAGGTGATGCCTTGGTTAGCCTGAGACTCTCTCGGAGATGACCAAGATTCTCTCCTTAACCAAACTCCAGCCCGGCTTTCCTGAGTCCTCTACTCAGCAAGTCCAAGACCTTGGTCTATAAGGACTTGAACAAACACGAACAGTTTCTAACAGTTCAAGGCCACTTCCCTAGGATGATCCTGCTGCTGCTACTGCTAAGTCACTTCAGTCCTGTCCAACTCTGTGCGACCCCGTCCCTGGGATTCTCCAGGCAAGAACACTGGAGTGGGTTGCCATTTCCTTTTCCAATGCATAAAAGTGAAAAGTGAAAATGAAGTCACTCAGCCATGTCCGACTCTTCGAGACCCCATGGACTGCAGCCTATCAGGCTCCTCCGTCCATGGGATTTTCCAGGCAAGAGTACTGGAGTGGGGTGCCATTGCCTTCTGCGTAAGATGACCCTAGGCCCCCCTTAAAGTGCCTCCTGGGAAAACTCAAGACTGCTTACTGAACAGACCGTTTCTTTCAGCTGACATCTGAATATGGGCCACTGTGTCCTGCCCCTGAGGGAGGGTGGGAGCAAACCCAGATGGGTTTCACATGGATCACCTGCCTCTTCCCACTTCTTGTGAATTTTCACTGACTCCGTTGAGCACTGAGTTGGTTCCCCCCCCCCCCAAACCCCCATTTCCTCATTCTCCCTCTAATATAACCAGCCACCTCTGTACAAATTTAAGTTGAGTTCAGTTCATACCGGACTCTTCCGTATTGCAATGGTATGTTACTATTTTGCGTTAAAATAAAAATTGTCCTTCCCACATTCAACTAGCATCTGGCTCTCTACCTTTGACAGAGGACACCTAGGGGAAGTTGGCAGTGGCTGGTGTGTGTGTGTGCTAAATCATTTCAGTTGTGTCTAACTCTTTGTGACCCACATGGACTATATAGCCTGCCAGGCTCCTCTGTCCATGGGGTTCTCCAAGCGAGAATGCTGGAGCGGGTTGCCATGCCCTTCTGCAGGGGATCTTCCTGACCCAGGGATCAAACCCACATGTCTTGTGTCTCCTGCACTGCAGGCAGATTCTTTACTTCTGAGCCACTGGGGAAGCCCCAGCAGTGACTTGGCTGACCCCAGGTCTGCATTGCTTGACTCCAAGGGCCATTCACAAGAGTCCAGTCTCCTCCAGGCCTCTCTCTGAATGCTCAGTCTTCTTACCTTCTGGATAAAGGCAGCATTCTCTAATTTAATCATCTACAAATCACTATCAAAATGTAGGCTTTATCTGTGTGCCAGCCACACTATTAATTATTTTCTTAATATTTTTCTTTAAATTGGTTTCAACTCTTACTTTTTCAACTACTTCCTAAATTTCAACTTTTACTACTTTTACATTTATTTAAAAGGGAATTCATATTACGGCCATAAATGCAAAACCAGTCAATCTAGCCATAAAGGTAAGATATCTATAAAGATAAACACAATGAAAGAACTATAATGCTACTAAAATCAAGCCAGTCAAGGCTGCTTGCTTTCTCCTTAAAAAAAAGTTCCAGGGCTTCCCTGGTGGCTAAGAATTCGCCTGCCACTGTAGGAGACATGGGTTTGATCCCTGGTCTGGGAAGATTCCACATGCTCCAGAGCAACGAAGCCCATGGGCCACAACGATCGATCCTATAATCTAGAGCCCAGGAAACACAATTTCTGAGTCCACGCACTGCTACTACTGAAGCTGGCAAGCTCCAGAGCCTGTGCCCCGCAACAAGAGAAGCCACCACAATGAGAAGCCCGTGCTCCACCGCTAGAGAAACGTCCGTGCAGCGAGGAAGACCCAGTACAGCCAAAAATAAATAAATAAATAAAATTATTTAAAAAAAAAAAAAAAAGGAGATCAGGAGTGCTAGGCTTGTGTTAAAGACATACCAGCATCAAGCTGCTACTTTCTTCTCTGCCAAAGCAGAGATGCAATATGACTAAAGAGTGCATGTCCTTCTCACAGCAGGATTTATATATTTGAAGCCAGGACAAAGCGCTAACCTGTGCAGGGGATTTAAAATCCAGGCCTGGAAGTAGTGTATCAGGTGAGGTCATTAAGAGCTGATTTTCTGAGCTAAACGATAACAGGACTAGTCATAATAATAGAGATTACTCACTGTGCAGTTATGCGCCTCTCACCCTGTTGGTCACTAAAAACATTTGTTTATTTAATCCTCGCATCAACTCGGTTTATCTGTGCTTCTAACCACTGCCAGGTATCTTGCCTCTCACCTTGAAGAAAGGTCTGGTATTTGCATCCACCGTGGAGATGCTGGTGACAGGGACTGCGAGGGTTGAGAAGATACAGCGCCTGCTGTGGCCTTTGCCATTTGGCATCCAGCACTGGTGACTTAATGGCGTGCAAGTGCAGGCTCTCTCATCCACAATCGGTGTGACCTGGGGAAAGTCACTTCATCTTTCTGAGCCTCAATTTTCCCATCTGTCAATGGGGCCAGCCTGGGGCTCTCCCCTCCTGGCCTAACTCAGATTCAAGTTGAAACGAAGGGCAGGAAAGCACTTTGTCTGTGATCCGTGTGATGGTGACTGGCCTAAGAGCATCTTGCTGATGATCACTGCAGAAACTTTCTCCCCCAAAACAGTGCAGAAGCCATACAAGTGAGTAGTAAAAGATGCTTAATAAGTAATAAGGGCAAACACCTAGTACTTACTATATTGTATCACTGTTCTACTTACTGCACACATAGTGACCAATTGATACCTTACAACAGTCCTACAGCGAAGCGTTTGTTCTTTTCATCCTCATTTTGCAGAGTGGGAAGCTGAAGCACAGAGACGTCAAGTAATTGGCCCAAGGTCACTCTGCACAAAGTGGCAGAACTGGATTTGAACCCAGGAAGCTGGGCTTGAGCATCAGTCCCTTCACCACAACTCTGGTGCATCTTTACATTTACAACAGACAAACCAGACGTTGAATCATGTCCAACTCTTTGTGACCCCACCGACTGTAACTCACCAGGCGCCTCTGTCCATGGCATTTCTCAGGCAAGAATTTCCTTCTCCTGGGGATCTTCTGGACCCGGGGATCAAACCCATGTCTCCTGCATTGGCAGGCCGATTCTTTACCTCTGAGCCACCAGGGAAGCCTTAAACTAAATGACACAGTGGTTAACAGAGTTGGGGCAAATCCCCTGTTTAATTAAGCCCTGATTGGTTTAAACTAAAAACCTTCTAATTATGATGAGAAAGGAGAATGCCTTTAGGCAAGGTCTTGTTTACTGTCTGCTCTGGTGATTACAAGCCCTCCAGGTCTGGTTGGCAAGGAAAGATAAAGTCAAGGATTGAGACAGCATGGAGGAAGAGCTCTGAGCTCATTGCAGAGAGAAGCTGAGTGCTAGCCTGGGGCCAAGCCACCAACTTGCAAATGTTTGTTCTCTCTGAGTCTCCAAACACAACAACAATAGCACCACAGCAAGCGCTCACAGTGCCAAGAACCGCGCCGGCTTTTTCCATGCCTCCCAATGGGCCTCTGAGATTTGAATCATCACCTTCACTCAGGGGATGGAGCAATAGAGGTTCAAGATTGCAACGAACCTTCTTGGGAGCGTGGGCAGGGGGTGTTTCTGGCCAGAGAGGGAGGCTGAGGGGGTCTCTGGGCAGAGAGGGGGATGGGCAGGCCATCCTGGTCTCTTTCACGGCTATGAATAGTTAAGAGGCAATTACGATGCTAATTTGCAGAGCTAATGACTGTAGCTTGAAGAGAGGGGGAGCTGGGAGATGCTATCTGCCAGAGCTGCCAGTCAGCGCCCTGCAGGCACACTTCCCTTGAAGTCCCTGGACCATGGCCGAGTCTAGGCAGAGACACTGGCTCCTTGTCCCTGAAACGTCGTGGTCCCTGGTCCCAGACAAGACTCATCTCTGCCAGGTCCTTCCTCAGTGTCCCTAGCAGTGTTGCTAGGACTTCAGGCCAGTGATCAGGAGATGGCTGCAGACTCCAGGGACCAAGAAAGGTGTTCAAGAAGGACTTCCCTGGCCAGTGGTTAAGAATCCTCCCGCCAATGCAGGGGACACAGTTCGATCCCTGGTCCTGGAGGATTCTGCAAGCCACGGAGCAACTAAGTGTGTGCATCACAACTACTGAGCCAGCGCTGTGGACCCATGAGCGGCAATTACTGAACCTGTGTGCTACAAGTACTGAAGGCTACTGCCTTGAGGTCATGCTCCACAACAAGAGAAGACACTGCGATGAGAAACCCCTGTACTGGAATGAAGAGTAGCCTCTGCTCACTGCAACTAGAGAAGGCCCGCAGCAATGAAGATAAAGTACAGTCAAAAATAAATAAATCTTAAAAAAAGATGCTCAGAAAATTTTTTCATCATCCCCCTCCCTGGAACAAAAACAAAAATAACAATAGTACTCACAAACATAAACACAAGATGTGTTTATCTTGTTGGAGGCAGGCAGTCTGTGACTCACTAGCCCTGTGGGTTTGGGCGATGTATTTTACTTCCTGTGCCTCAGTTTCCTCATCTATAAAATGGGGATGAAAAAATGCCTATCTCATAAGGCGAGTATCAAGTTTAATTGACACAATGCCCATAAAACCCTTGGCATGATGCTGAAAGTGGAATAGAGGTCACTGTGGGCAGGGTTGTGGAGATGTCACCCCGAGTAAGATGCACAAGGTCTCAGGCTTGTGGTGGAGAAAGAAACAGTTAAACAAGTAATCAGAGAACAGCAAGAAAGGTGCTCAATGGGCAAGGTTAAGGGGCTGTAAGCTCATAGTGATGGAAGGGCATAATCAGGATGAAGGTGGGGAGTGGCAGGTAGAGAGGGCTTCATGGAAGAGGAGGTATCTCAGAAAGGCCAGATATGGGACAAAGACTTTCAGATAAAAACTGGGGTGAAGGGGTGGAAGATGCTTCCAGGGCATTCCTTCTCCATCACTGCTGCATCAGCAAATCCATCAGTGCCCAGCGGAGCCCTCTACAGTCTTCACACACATGAAATTGACTCAGAAGTCACATCTCACTAGCAAGTCAGGGCTCAGGGACTGAACGGTAGGAGAGGTTGATGTGATACCTGTACACATCATGGGCACATCGGAATAAGGGAATTGCCCACAATTACCCGTGACTATGCCATTGCGACTAGTGCTGGAATACGTGGCAAGAGTGGGAGAGAGGAATGAATTGCTGCCAAAATTGGGCTTCCCAGGTGGCGCTAGTGGTAAGGAACACCCTGCCAATGTAGGAGACACAAGAGACGCGAATTCGATTCCTGGGTCAGGAAGATCCCCTGGAGGAGGGGATGGCAACCCACTCCAGGATTCTTGCCTGGAGAATCCCATGGACAGAGGAGTCTGATGGGTTACAGTCCATAGGGTCGCAAAGAGTCGGACACGACTGAAGTGACTTAGCACCCATGCATGCAGCCAAAAGAGCGTGAGGAAATTTCCTCCTCCCTTGAGCTCTTGTCAAGGGGTTCCAAGAAGGAGGAAGACTGTGGAGGCAGCAAGGTGGGAGTCCCTCCGTGTCACAGAAGACCTTCCACGGCTCCTCCCTCTGCTCTTGATAATCCAGGGCTTCTCAGACGTGAGCACACTCCAGATCCACCTAAGGACTTGTTAAAACATAGTTTCTGGTCCTGGCCCTGAGGTTTCTGGTTTAGTAGATTTGGGGTAAGACCCAAGAGTTTGCATTTCTAACAAGTTCCCGGGTTGCCAATGTTGCTGTTCAGTGTACCACACTCTGAGAAACCTAGTTCTCCAGCCTCATCTCCTGCCATTTCATCCCATGCCTCCTATACACCACAACTCTGCCCCCACCCCATGCCTGCTGCCCATCATCAGCGGGCTTTTTGGTTTGGTTTTGTTTTAACCTTTTGGCTGTATATGTGGGATCTTAGTTCCCTGACCAGGGATTGAACCCATGCCCCCTTCATTGGAAGTGAGCAGTCTTAACCACTAGACTGTCAGGGAATTCTCCATCAGTGGTTTTGATGTGTGGTAAAGGCCAAGAAAGTCTGACCCAACCACAGAGGATGAGACAATGGAATTCTGAACTCAATTGACTAGGAGACATGAAAAATCAAAACAAGACCTAAACTAAAATGAACCCTCTGAAGCTGCCCTGCTAGTTTACATGGAAGGACACAAATAAGAGTGTACATCTGTGGTCTTCTCGGCTCCAGCCCTCACAGGACCTATCTGAACACCTTGTTTTCCAACCTCTCTCCACATTCAAGCAGGCCCAAGAGAGCTAGCCATAGAGGCCAGCTGACAGTGTGGGTTCAAGAAGCACATGTATGATGTGTGTGTCTATATTCTCCTCGCCTCCCCGCTGCAGACATCGCTAATCAATCACAACTTTCTGAAACTGACTTAGCATCAGAATCTTTGCCAATGTGGTCCAGACACCCACTTCCAAATAAGCAGACTGGTACCCAAATTTAAAATTATGTGTACTAGTCAGGAGCTGAGGATGCCTTCCTCACTGCCTCTCTTGACTCCTCTAATTACAAATTAATTCTATCCATTACCTGCTTCTGTCTCACTTCCTGGTTCCATTCTCCTGCATCCCTGCCACCTCTTGATACTCCCCAGCCATACAGAAATCTAGACTTCAACTCTTTTGAGTGGCATTTTACTTTGGCACTTAGCACAAGGCCCAGGAACATCAGATACCTAAGCCATGTTACTGTTATCTGGGAGTCTATGAGCGAAAAAAAGCAAATTTTCCTAGTGCTCAGTTATTGTTGCCTAATAAGCTGCTCCAAAACATAATAGTTTTTGGAGAACTCTATACCTCAAAAATATACAAGCTCTCCAATGCTTACTGCAGCACTATTTACAATAGCCAAGACACGAAAGCAACCTGAAATCCACTGACAGAGGACTGGATAAAAAGGATGTGGTATATGTGTGTGTGTGTGTGTGTGTGTGTGTGTGTGTATAGCGGACTATTACTCAGTCAAAAAAATTATGAAATATTGATATTTGCAATACCAAGGATGGACCTAGAGATTATCATACTAAGTGAAATAAGTCAGACAGAGAAAGACAAATATCATAGGGTATCACTTATATGCAGAATCTTAAAAGATGATATGAATGAACTTATTTACAAAATAGAAACAGGCTCACACTTTAAAGATAATCTTAAGAAAAAGAAATGCAAAAAAGCAAAATGGCTGTCTGAGGAGGCCTTACAAATAGCTGTGAAAAGATGGGAAGCGAAAAGCAAAGGAGAAAAGGAAAGATATTCCCATTTGAATGCAGAGTTCCAAAGAATAGCCAGGAGAGATAAGAAAGCCTTCCTCAGTGATCAATGCAAAGAAATAGATGAAAATAATAGAATGGGAAAGACTAGAGATCTCTTCAAGAAAATTAGAGATACCAAGGGAACATTTCATGCAAAGATGGGTTCAATAAAGGACAGAAATGGTAGGGACATAACAGAAGCAGAAGATATTAAGAAGAGGTGGCAAGAATACACAGAAGAACTGTACAAAAAAGATCTTCACGACCCAGATAATCACAATGGTGTGATCACTCACCTAGAGCCAGACATCTTGGAATGTGAAGTCAAGTGGGCCTTAGGAAGCATCACTACGAACAAAGCTAATGGAGGTGATGGAATTCCAGTTGAGCTACTTCAAATCCTGAAAGATGACGCTTTGAAAGTGCTGCACTCAATATGCCAGCAAATATGGAAAACTCAGCAGTGGCCACAGGACTGGAAAAGGTCAGTTTTCATTCCAATCCCAAAGAAAGACAATGCCAAAGAATGGTCAAACTACCACACAATTGCACTCATCTCACATGCTAATAAAGTAATGCTTAAAATTCTCCAAGTCAGGCTTCAGCAATATGTGAACCGTGAACTTCCAGATGTTCAAGCTGGTTTTAGAAAAGGCAGAGGAACCAGCGATCAAACTGCCAATATCCGCTGGATAATCGAAAAAGCAAGAGAGTTCCAGAAAAACATCTACTTTTGCTTTATTGACTACGCCAAAGCCTTTGACTGTGTGGATCACAATAAACTGCGGAAAATTCTTCAAGAGATGGGAATACCAGACCACCTGACCTGCCTCTTGAGAAACCTATATGCAGGTCAGGAAGCAACAGTTAGAACTGGACATGGAACAACAGACTGATTCCAAATAGGAAAAGGAGTACATCAAGGCTGTATATTGTCACCATGCTTATTTAACTTATATGCAGAATACATCATGAGAAACGCTGGGCTGGAAGAAGCACAAGCTGGAATCAAGATTGCCGGGAGAAATATCAATAACCTCAGATATGCAGATGACACCACCCTTATGGCAGATAGTGAAGAAGAACAAAAGAGCCTCTTGATGAAAGTGAAAGAGGAGAGTGAAAAAGTTGGCTTAAAGCTCAACATTCAGAAAACTAAGATCATAGCATCTGGTCCCATCACCTCATGGCAAATAGATGGGGAAACAGTGGAAACAGTGGCTGACTTTATTTTTCTGGGCTCCAAAATCACTGCGAATGGTGACTGCAGCCATGAAATTAAAAGACACTTACTCCTTGGAAGGAAAGTTATAACCAACCTAGACAGCATATTAAAACACAGAGACATTACTTTGTCCACAAAGGTCCATCTAAGTCAAGGCTATGGTTTTTCCAGTGGTCATGTATGGATGTGAGAGTTGGACTATAAAGAAAGCTGAGCGCCGAAGAAATGATGTTTTTGAATTGTGGTGTTGGAGAAGACTCTTGAGAGTCCCTTGGACTGCAAGGAGGTCCAACATGTCCATCCTAAAGGAACTCGGTCCTGGGTGTTCATTGGAAGGACTGATGCTGAAGCTGAAACTCCAATACTTTGGCCACCTGATGCGAAGAGCTGACTCAGTGGAAAAGACCCTGATGCTGGGAAAGATTGAGGGCAAGAGGAGAAGGGGATGACAGAGGATGAGATGGTTGGATGGCATCATCGACTCGATGGACATGGGTTTGGGTGGACTTCGGGAGTTGGTGATGGACAAGGTGACCTGGCGTGCTGCAGTTCGTGGGGTCGCAAAGAGTCAGATGTGACTGAGTGACTAAACTAAAACTAAACTGTGATTATCAAAGGGGAAATGTGGGGGAATATATTAGGAGTTTGGATTAATATATACACACTACTATATATAAAATAGGTAATCAACAAGGATCTACTTGATAGTACAGGACACTCTACTCAATATTCTGTAATAACCTATATGGGAAAAGAATCTGAAAAAGAACAGTTATATGTGTATGTACAACTGAATCACTCTGTTGTACACCTGAAGGTAACACAACATCATACAATAAATCAATTATGTGTGTGCATGCCCAGTCACTTCATTCGAGTCTGACTCTTTGAGACCCAATGGATGGTAGCCCAATCTGTTCATGGGATTCTCCAGGCAAGAATGCCAGGGTAGATTGCCATGTCTTCCTCCAGGGGATCTTCTCAACCCAGGGACCAAACCCACATCTGTGCTTCCTGCATTGCAGGTGAATTCTTTACAGCTGAGCCCCCAGGGAAGCCCAAATCAATTATACTCCAATATAAAATTAAAATAAAAATTTAAAAAGTACTAGCTTAAAGCAACAATGGTATTATTTGCTCATCATTCTGTGGGTCAAGGCTTTGGTAGGGTTCATCTGGATGCTTCTTCAGCTTCCCATGCCATCCTATGGCTTTCTCACATGGCTGGCAAATGATACAGGTTTCAGGAGGGTCTTTCCACATGGCTTCTTGGGCTTCCTCACATCATGGTGGTGGGATTCCAAGAAGGAGCATTTCAAGTGACAAAGACAGAAGCTGTTGACCTCCTAGGATCCAGTTTCAGAGCTACACAGTGTCACTACTGTCACATACTACTGGTCAAACAGGCCAGAGTCATAGAGTCAGCGCTGACTTAAGAAGAAGGGAAATAGACTCTATTTCTCCAGGAGAGGAGTGGCAAAGAATTTGCACCATTTTTAAGCCACCAAATCTGGAGAGTTTAAGCTTATGGTATCCAGTACACTCTAAATAAGGTCTTCCATGGTGACTCAGTGGTGAAGGACATGCCTGTCAATGCAGCAGACCGGGGTTCGATCCCTGGATCAGGAAGATCCCCTGGAGAAGAGAATGGCTACCCACTCCAGTCTGCTTGCCTGGGAAGTCCCATGGACAGAGGAGCCTGGCGGGTTACCGTCCATGGGGGTCACAAAGAGTCGGACATGACTTAGTGACTAAGCAACAACAACAGGTGCTCAATAAATACTTCTTTTTTAAAAATTAACTTCTCCAATTTGTTTATTTTTGACTGTGCTGGGTCTTTTGTTGTGGCGCACAGACTTTCTCTTCTTGCAGAGGTGTGGGCTACTCTTTATTGTGACCCAAGGGCTTCTTGTTGTGGTGGCTTCTCTTGTTGCAGAACACAGGTTCCATAGCACAGGCTCAGTAGTCATGGGACATGGGCTCAGTTGCCCTGAGGCACGTGGGATCTCAGTTTTCAGACCAGGGTTCACTCGCATTGGCAGGCAGATTCTTAACCAGTGGACCACCAGGGAAGTCCACAATCAAGATGGTTTTTTTAATTAATTTATTTTTTATTTGAAGGATAATTGTTTTACAGAATTTTGTTATTTTCTGTCAAACGTCATATGAATCAGCCATAGGTGTGCAAATGTCCCCTCCCGCAATCAATATTTTTTAAGTGAATGAATAAATTGATGTTATTGCCAGGACTGGCTGGGGCTCTTGCAATTCATCCTGTAACCCAGATCCCAGGCCTGCCCCGCACTTCCTTGCACAAACCCAGACTTAGGTCCTGACCCAACTGCACGCTACTGTAGGGTGATTGGTGATTGGTGTAGGGTGATTATTGTAGGGTGATTCCTACACCCATCCTGGTAAGTGGGAGGGACGAAGGAGGTGCAGGCCTTAAGAGCGGGGACCCCACCAAAGGGTATGGCTAGAAGCTCCCAGGAAATAAGTCACACTTGGGGGCAGGGAGTCAGGGCTGCCCCAGGCCCGTTTCTATCTTGTTGATGTGGAATTGGAGAAATTGCTGATTTTTTTTTTTTTTTTTTTTTTGAGCACTGGAGAGAGCAATCTGGGTTGCTATGCAACCAGTGTCTGTGCCCAGCTGATAACACTAGAGGAATTAACTGTCCTTGTCCTGCACGGGCTCTGGAGGAGGGGGCTGATGCTGCCTCCCAGCACCCTAGCCTCAGCCCCCCACCAGCTCGGTCTCTGGCCCAGCAACGGATGGGGGAGTCTGGCCTCTCTCTTGCTTCACAAAGAGCAACCAGGGGAGTCCCTTGCCTCATGCCAAGGAGGAGGGCATTGCAGAGTGTAAGGAGGGGGCTGCTTGGGGGTCTCTTGGACACAGGGCATCCCTGTCTTCTTTGATCTGCTAATGAGCTGTGAATTAAAGACAAACACAAACTCAGAGGGAGGCTGGAAAGAGGGCAAGGCTGGTGAGGGCCTGGCCCAGAGTGAAGACAAGATGGGCAGAATGGGGACGCCTCCTGGGGCAGCGGAGGAGCACAAACACTGCAGCAGCTGGGGCCCAGCTGGCTCTGCCCACACAACAAGCCCCCCAAGGCCCAGCTGGAGAGGCAGGCCAGGCAGGGATGGGATGTCCCAGGGTGCAAGGGAGAAGGGGTGGGGCAGGAAGGGCCTTGGCATCCTCAGAGGACCAAGGACTCTCATCCCCAGAGTGTAAGGGGCAGAGAGAAGCCTGGATGGGAACTCAGGGAGGAATCCTCAGGGGGAGACCCAGGGAGATATATTTAATGTGTTCATCTCCCCACTGGATCGATACTTTGAGGACAAAGAACATGTAATATAAGGGTTTCTGAGTCAGACCTGCATTCAAATCCAGCTACTTCTATAGCTGCGGAACCTTGAGTCAGCCACTTCACCTCCATGGACGTCAACCTTCTCAGCCACCAAAAAGGAGAATAATATCTCCTCAACAGATGTGTCATGAGAATAGAACGTGATCATGTATTTGGTTGAACCACAAACTGCTTTTCTGTGAGTGAAAACCAGTTGAATATCAGCTCACCCTAAACCATCCAGCGCTGAGCAGCGTCCCACACCCAGAACACACTGCGTAAATAGAAGCAGCTATTGATCCCTGGTATTGTACTGGGTGGAAGTCCAGTGGGCGTGTTCAGGGCATGAATGAATGAATGAAGAAGAGAAGGCTGAGGACAGACCAGTGGCTGAGTGGCCGGTGGCTGGTCCCCAGAGCCCAGAAGATGCTGAGAGGTGATAAGGGCGTCCCCCCTGGATCAGCAGGGAGCAATGTTCACAGCCCCTGCCTTTCTCCTCCTCCCTCCTCAGCCCCTCGCCCCCTCCCCTCGCCTCCAGATGCCCTCTGTTTATTTCTCTCTCTTGCCCCATTTACTGAGGAAAGTCTTGTTTTCAGGTTACCATGGTTACCATTTACCTGCACACTTACTCTGTGCTGGGCTCCAATCTAAGCACTTTGCAGACATTAACTCATCTACTCTGAACAATCACCTAACTTGAACCTTATTTTTAACCCTTTGAGATAGGGTTTGACATCTGTTATTTCACTGAGGCATAATGTGCATACAATAAAACACATACCCATTTCAGTTCACAATTCAGCAAGTTTCGGCAAATGTATACATCCATTCAGCCACTACCCCAGTCAAGAGGCAACATTTTTGGAAATTCCCTGGTGGTCCAGTGGTTAAGGTTCTGTCTTCCAATGCAGGGGACTCGGGTTCAATCCCTGGTCAAGGAACTAAGATCCCAAGTGCTGTGTAGTGAGACAAAAAAAAAAAAAGATGCCACAGTCTCATCACCCCAGAAAGTTCCCTCCTGCCCCTTTGCAGTCAAGCCCCCTACGGAGTCTCCCACCCATCCCTCTGCAAAAGCTGATACTGAAGTGCTTTTTGTCACTGTAAACGTGTTTGACTTTTCTAGCATTTTGTATGGGAGTCATACAGAGTGTACATTTTTTGTCTGACTTCTCTTATTTGTCATTCATTTCTTCCTTTTAATCACTGAGTCATTGCTATGGATTGAATCATGTCCGTACCCCACTCCCTGAAAATTCAGTGGTTAAAGTCCTAACCCCCAAACGTGATTGTATTTGGAGACCGGATTTAAAAGGGGCAATTAAGGCATCACCAACTCAATGGACATGAGTCAGTAAGCTCCGGGAGTTGGTGATGGACAGGGAAGCCTGGCGTGCTGCAGTCCACGGGGTCACAAAGAGTCGGACACGACTGAACGACTGAGCTGAAGTTTAAATTAGGTCATAAACCCGAGATGTCCTCATAAGGAGAGGAAGATACAAGTGGGGATGCACAGGCACGGAGGAAAGGCCAAGTGAGGACGCAGCAAGAAGGCAGCCGTCTGCAAGGTCAGGAGAGGGACCTTGGGAGAAAGGAAATGTGCCTCAGCTTGATCTTGGACTTCCAGCTTCCGGAACTGTGGGGACTGATGTCCCAGCTGGAGCCCGGGGGTCCCTGCCAGGGATAAGGCAGCAAGGAAGGGGGAGGAGGCCTGGGAGCTTCCTGGGAAGCGCTAACCCCCCATCTTTGCCCTCAGAGGCCAGGATGCACCAACCTTCAGCAGGAGCCCAGCTAGAGAAGTGGTCGGTGCCCCACGGGCTCAGGGAAGAGTGGGGGCAGGAGGGGAGATACGCAGGGGGAGACCGCCGAACGAAAGACCCTGCTGAGGACTCGGCACAGGCCCTGCCTCAACGAACCTCAGTCTGCCTGTCATTACAATGGGCATGATAATTCTCTTCCTGATTCATGGAGCCGGAAGAGATTTTAAAGAGAATGAGAGGACCTTCCCTGGCGGTCCAGGGGACAATCTCTGTGGTTCAATCCTTGGTCTGCGAAGATCCCACATGTTGTGAGGCAACTAAACCTGAGCGCCACAAGTACTAAAGCTCACAGACCCTAGAGCCTGTGCTCCACAACAAGAGAAGCCATCGCAAAGAGAAGCCAGCAGACCGCAACAAAGACCCAGTGCAGTCAAAAATAAATAAATGAATAAAATCATTTTAAAAAATAAGAGAGAATGAGAGGAATGGAGTCCCACGTTGCCACATCAGTGAAGTGGGGAGTGGGGAGACTGGTCACCTCCATTTCACAGATGATAAAGCTGAGACCCAGGGAAGAGAAGGGACACCGGGGTCTGGGCCAGCCCATAAGCGCTACCGTTGTGGGCTGAGACACCGTCTCCAGGTCTGGGCTCTGAGAATGGCTCTGGGCCTTTGTACCACCGACGCCTGCCTCCCAACCAAGCTGTAAGCCCTGGAGTCTGATGTCGAGTCCAGTTTCCTATTATCTCCCTGGAAGGTAGTGGGGCTCCTGACACACAGATGGTACCAGTCAACATTTGTGGAGTTAATAAATAAATCCATGAAGTAGCCATGCTTTTCAAAGGGGCATGTGAGTAGCCTGGCGGAGTACCAGGGAGCACCCCGTCTTGAAATGTCCCTTTTGTTCAGAGTATGGGGGAAATAATTATGCAACAGTTAACATCATTCTGGGGGGGGTAATTTTTAGTTGTCATAAAGTAGAAACACCAGGATGACGGTTTCTTTAAAAAAAAAATTTAAACATAGGATAACCATATGAGTCAACAATTCCACTTCCAGGTCTGTATCCCAAAGAATTAAAAACCAGGACTCAGACACCCATGCTCATTGCAACATTATTCACAATAGCCAAAAAGTGAAAACAACCAAAAGTTCCTCAATGAGTGAACAAAGAAACAATAAGTAGTCTATGCATACAAGGAAATATTATTCAGACGTTAAAAGAAGGGAAATTCTGACACGTGCTACAACATGGATGAACCTTGAAGACATTGTACCAAGTGATATAAACCAGACACAAAAGAACAAACGTTGTTTGATTCCACTTAAATGAGGTACCTAGAGTAGCCAAATTCACAGAGACAGAAGCTAGAATGATGGTTACTGGTAGGGGCTGGAGGCAGAGTGCAACAGAGAGTTTCTATTTAATGGACCCAAGAGTTTCTGTTTGGGAAGATGAGAAAGTTCTGGAGATGGATGGCAATGATGACTGTACAACAATGTGAATGTACTTAATGTCACTGAACTGTACCCCCCAAAATGGTTAAAATGGGTACATTTTCTGTATATATTGTGAGTAGTGGTGAAATATACACAACTTTACCGCCCTGAAATCATCGGTTGGGTGATCAGGGTCACCTTTCTATCTCGGTGGGTGAGCCTGGTGGTCTAGGTCACTGTCCATGCTGAATGGCCCCTCGGGAACTCCAGGCCCCAAAGTCCAGGCTGCAAGTTGGATGGAGAAGTCAGGGAGGGAGGAGATGGGCTGATTTAAAGGGGCCTGATCAGTCAGCTGATCTTAGTATTCCACCAAGTATGCCAAACTGGTACTTCCTTTCCTTCACAATATGTCTTGCGTGTGTACCAAAAGCAGATTTAGGGACTTCCCAGGTGGGCTGGTGGTTCAGAAACCACCTTCCAATGCAGGGGATGAGGGTTCAACCTCTGGTCGGGGAACTAAGATCCCACTTGCCTTGAGGCAACTACTTAGTCCATGAGCCACAATTAAGATCCCACATGCTATAACTAGAGCTTGATGCATTCAAAAATAAACAAATTTTTTTTTTTTTAAAGAGCAGATTTATCAGAACTGACATGGCAGGGATGAGGGGCGCAGGGGCAAACCACGCCCAGAGTCTGGGGTCTGGAGCATCTAGGCCAAGAGGAAACTTGCAATGCCCACATCTGTAAAATGGACTGAACGTGCTCCAGGGGGTTGGAAAGGACGAAACTTGAAAAGTTCTTGGCACAGGGCTTGGCCCAGGGCAAGATCCTACGAGATACCAGTTGCTGTTCTTACTTTGTTTTGGTTCATTTTTATTTTTTTCTTTTAACTCTCATAGGAGGTGAAGATGAACCAAGTCAGTTGGCCATGAGGTGTGGAGGGTTCTGTGAAAGGAGTAGCCAGACAGTTTTATTTTGAATTTCTTCCCAACATAGGAGAAAAATCGCACTGAGAGAGCAAAGTGGGATTTGGCTAACCGTGATTTCTCTGCACTTCCCCACCCCCAGCTCAGCCGAGGACCTGCTCTAACATTAACCGCCGCCCTCTCCTGCAATTTGTGCCCCCACCCGGAGACTCACTCCTCAGAACCGATTGTTCACCGGCCTCCTCAGTCCAAAGCTCTTGATGGATCTGGTAATTGGAGTAATTACGGTAATTTTACCTTAAAGACAGGCAGCTGCAGATTCGCTATTGGGGAGCCCCCTCCCTGGGCCCCCTGCCAGCCAGTGTTCAGAGACAATGAAAGTGGCTCCCCTTCCCCTCCCCCAGAAGGCAAAGTGGCTGGGGTGGGAAGAGGGGTTCTCAATAGAAGGCATCTCCCACCCTCTGAGCAGCCCCGGGAGGGGGCAGGGAACAGCAGGATGGGTTTGCCAGGAATCTCATTTCTACCACCCTAGCCTTGGTTCCAGGGACGTGCAAAGCACAGCATCGGATGTCAGCTTGTTTCCCACCCAGACCTGACAATCAGGACAAGAGACCCTCCCCTACCAAGTCTGCGGATGAAGTCATGAAGTCCCTTATAGATCACGATGACACATATCCTGCAAGATTCAGGTGTGAGGGGCAAGCAGGGGTGTGGACCCTGGGAGGTATAGGGGGAGAGTCTACAGGTTCAGGAGGTAAAGAATCCGCCTGCAATGCAGGAGACTGGGGTTCGATCCCTGGGTCAGGAAGATTCCCTGGAGAAGGGAATGGCAACCCACTCTAGTATTCTTACCTGGAGAATCCCATTGACAGAGGAGTCTGGCAGGTCCATGGGGTGGCAAAGAGTCGGACATAACCGAGCAACTAAGACTTTCACCTGCCCACAGCCAGGTACCGGGCCCTCACCCCCCAGCCCCCTTCCCGCTGAGCCTGCGCTGCCCTGCCCTCAAGAACTTTCCCCTTCACACTAGTGGCCCTGAGATGCCAAGAGCCAAGTGTGGGGAGGGGAGGACATGGGAGGTGAGATCTCTTCTGATTTCAAGGTTAGAAGGCTTCCCAGAGAGGAAGGACTTCAATGAAGGCCTGGAAGAATATATGAGACCCTTTGAAAGGGCCTGGGGCAGTAGCTGTCCCCCAGAGCAGACCAACTGACCGTCCCATGCCAGGGAATTGGGGGCCAAATGTAGATTTGCTAAGAGCAAACCTGGGAGTGGTCTCAGAATTCTCAGGCCACTGATCTGGTAGATTTAAAGCCTTCCAGTCAGGACTTACCTGGTAGTCCAAGGCAGGGGGTGCAAGTTCAATCCCTGGTTGGGGAACTAATACTGCCTAGGGGGGCGACTAAGCCCAACCGGCACAACAAAAGATCCTGCATACCGCAACTAAGATCCAAGACAGTCAAAAATAAAAATAAATAAATAATTGTCAAAAATAAATTAATTAGTAAACCCTTCCAGTCTCCCCAAGCCCCTTTGGAGCCAGTTCCAGTCTCTGCCCAGCCTGCCCACTGTCCCCTCGCCCTCGCCACACCAGCCTTTCAGGATCTCCTCCACTCAGAGCCTAACACACTGTTCCTCCCGCACGGAGTGGTCTTCCACCTCTCACTGTTCATCTTTCAAGTTCAGTCTCCTGGAAAACTTCAGAGCTAGGCCATTTCCCCTCTCTTTCATCTCACTCCCCACAATTGTAATTAGCAATACCATGGTAATCTGCAAATAGCAATTTGTGGGATGCGTCATTTTAACTTCTTTTCTTCTTCAATAGACTGTAAACTCTGAGATGAAGGTCTGTGTTAATTCAGTGCTCCATCCCCAGTGTCTGGTTCTCAATAGAAATTTTTACTGATTGCCTGTTGGAGGTTTCCATCAGGCAGAAATGGGGTGGAAGGGCATATTCTCAGAAGAGGGAACACAAGCTAAGGCTCTGAGGCCAAAGAAGACAGAGTAAGCTCAGAAAATGCGGGGCCAACATGGGGAGCAGAGGAGGAGCAAGGGGACAGGCGTGGAGTGACTCTGCTGCAGGTGAGGACGAGGGGCAGGAGGAGTCTGCATGAAGGGGGTGAGGAGGGAGGGTTGGGTAATCTCTCAGAGGGAGTCTGGATCCATCTCCTGGCCCAGCTGCCCCAGACGATCTCTCTGCCCTGGCAAGTGACGCTCCAGCAACAATGGCCACGGCTGAGACCTTTCCTTCCCTCTACCTACAGACCTCTTCTCCTGACTCTTCCGATGGCTGGTCTCTTCTCATCATTTTGATGTCGGTTCCAGCGTGATCTCCTCAGAGAGGAGTTTGGTAGCAGACACTCCACACACATCAACCCCACCCATGCCCCTTGGAGCCTACCATGAAGGCTTCCGATTGCCAGCACCCAGGACTCTCTCTGCCCAGCGTCTTTTTCTGACACAGGAAGATGCCCAACCTCAGAGTCCGAGGGATGGGACAGATGAGCCAGGGAGTTAACACACCTGGGAGAAACACTCAACCCATCAAAGAAGAATCGGTGATAATACTTCATCCTCTTTGCTCCTTGGTTGGCCTGCATTAGAGGCACATTAACACATTTTCCCCAAAATCCCTGCAACAATTAGCCCCAGCTGGTCATGGCTCTAACCTGCTCAAAAACACACCCTCCACTGTCTCCGGCCCTTCCCCAACTCAGATCTCTGCTCTCACTGGGTCTTCCTGGGACCACCTCCCAAATACTCACTCTCCAGCTCTTGGCTCAGAATCAGTTCTTAGCTCAGAATCTGTTTCCAGGGGCCCCAAAGCTAAGATTCTTCTCTGGCCACTGTAAACAAAGATCCACTCATGTTCCTACCCCGACCCCACCCCATTCTCTCTCTCTCCCCCTCCCCGCCCCCTCCCACCTCTCTTGTCTGCCTCATTTTCTCAGAACTTGATCACAATGTGAGATCATTTGTTTCTAAGTTAGTGTGTCTCTCTCAATAGTCTGTGAGTGCCCTGAGGGCTGAGACTCATCCTGTTTATTACCCTGGCCCCAGCCTAGCCCAGGGCTGGGATCACAGTGGGCATTTAATGTCATTGCCAAGTGACTGCAGACTCCCTCGTTTCATCTTCCCCACTCTCGGTGGTATAGAGACAGCACAAGAATCTCTCTCTTGGGCAAGTTACCTGCAGTCCCATGGAGTTGGACTGGAGCCCTATCTACCAGCCAGGCCCAGGGTGGCCCTGTCTCAGCGCTGCCACTCCGGGGAGGCACTCACCTGAATGCTGGGTGAGACACCTCCTCCTCTGCTCAGCGGTCATTTTCACCATTCGCCCTAGGAAGCGCTGCCATTGGAGGTCATCTTTTCAAATCCCATCCTCCTACCTCTCAGAAGCTGGAGGCTGCAAGGGCTTGTTTTACTCTGTTCATGCTGCCACAACAAAATACCTCAGGCTGGGGGCTAAAACAACAGACCGTTTACTTTCTTGCAGTCCTGGGGACTAGAAATCCAAGGTCAAGGTGCTAGAAAATTTGATTTCTGGTGAGAACTCTCTTTTTGGCTTGCAAATGATTGCTTCCTCATTATGTCCTCACCTGGTTTTTTCTCTGTGCCCACAGACAGACAGACAGCACTGGTGTCTCTTCTTATAAGGACACCAGTCTTATCGGATCAGGGCCCCACACTTATGACCTCGGTTAACTTTAATTACCTTCTTAGAACCTGATCTCCAAATATAGTCATCTTGAGGGCTATGGCTTCATCATATGAATTGGGGGTGGGAGTGGGTGGGTGATGCAATTCAGTCCATAACAGGGCTCCTTAAAAGAAACGTGATTCCAGTCCCAGTGAGCCCCAGGCTGCAGAGAGCCCTGAGAGGCTGGGTACCCACTGTGAGCTGTGCTAACCCAGCAGCAGGGCTGGTGTGAGGTCATCAATCACCATGATGCCACAGGGTGGGGAAAGATGAGGCCTCGGATAGCGCCAAAGATGAATGAGGAAACTGACATGTGATTAAACTGGGCTCCTCCGCTGATGGCTAATGGGCAAATTCAGTGCAGCTAAGCCTGGGCTCCCAGCACCCACTGAGGCACGTGCCCCTCCTCCTGCCAAGGTTAAGGAGGAGAATCCTCCCTCCAACCACACAGCTCCCTGGCATCTCAGCCTTGTTAATGAGGGAGTGAGGTATGCCATGGGACCAGCGCAGATGCCAAGAACCATAGGGGAGATAATATCATTCATTACCATCATAGGCCGCCTGGCTTTTGTTGATAATAATAATAATGACAGTCCTGAATGAGCACTTGCTATAGGTCCTTCAGGTGCATTTCCTCATTCTCTCTCTCTCTTTTTTTTTTTTTTTTTAATATTTATTTAATTAGGCTGCACTAGTTCTTCATTGTAGCATGAAGGTTCTAGTTCCCTAACCAGGGATCAATCTCTAGCCCCATGCATTGTGAGCTAGGAGTCTTAGCCACTGGGCCACCAAGGAAGTTCTGCATTTCTTCATTCTCACACATCACACCAGGGAGATCAGAGTTAACTCAGGTGGCGAAGACAATAGTTTCCAGAGGACACCGACAGAGGAGCAGGAAGGGACTCATGTATCTGTTCATTCAGCAAGTGGATTTTTATTGAGTAGCTACTCTGCACCATTATATCCACAAAGGTGGACAAAGTCCCACGTGGTCTCTGCTTTCATGAGGCTGCATCCCAGTCAGGGTCTCAGATGAGAAAAAATTAAGTATGATAATTTCAGGTAGTGACAAAAGCTAAGAAGAAAATTAATTAAGGTGGTGAGAAAGAGAAAGAGAGGAAGCATTGATCTCTGGGTCGGGAAGATTCCCTGTAGGAGGGACGGCAACCCACTCCAGTACACTTGCCTGGAGAATCCCATGGACAGAGGAGCCTGGCGGGTTACAGTCCATGGGGTCGCAAAGAGTCAGACACGACTGAAGTGACTTAGCACACATGCACCGTCAAATAAGATAGTCAGAGAAAGCCTCTGGAAGGAAGTGGCATGTGAGCTGAGACCTGGAGATGAAAGGAGCTGGCTGTGAGAGTAGCTGAAGGGAGAATGTTCTGAGAGGAGAAAACAGTCCATGCAGACGTCCCAAAGCAGGAATGAACCTGGTACGTCTGAGGAATGGAAAAGAAGCTCATGAGGCCGGTAGGGTGGGTGAAGTGGCAGCAGACACAACAGATGGGTCTCACGGGCCAGTAAGGGGTTGGGATACTATTAACACTTGAAGTGGCATGGCATCTCTCTGGAAGGCTTTCAGTAAGAGGGCTTTTTGTCCCTTGTTTTACAAGGGACACCATGGATGCTGTACAGAGGACAGACAGGAGGGCAAGGAAAGAGAGTAGTTAAAAGGCATAGAAGGGACTTCCCTGGTGGTCCAGTGGTTAAGGCTCTGTACTTCCACTGCAGAGGGTGGGGGTTTGATCCCTAGTTAGGTAACTTAAGATCCCACATGTCACGCAGGATGGCCATTTTTTTTTTAAGCATTGAAGCCACCGAGACTTAGTACCATCATATCACCACCACTACCATTATCATCACCATCATCATCATCACCACCACCATCACCATCATCAAAAGGATTGAGATGACAAAGGCTTGGATGATAGCAGGAGCAAAGAAGAGCATCTATATCCCTTTATCTGAGGGCTAGCTCTGGTGACTGGGGCAAACTTTGCCTGGACTCATGCAAGCTGAGCCCTCATTCCCATGCACTCCTCACAGCGGGCTCCCATCCCATGATTGCTGTATGTCAACACCACTTGTGGACTTAGACCTGCATGAATTTTTGTTCACGACTTTGCCTGTACTCATATAGAATTCCTTAAGGAACCCACAGCCACCGGCTCCAGAGAAGGTCAGCTTCAGCTAGCCTGGCCCAGAGACATCAGTTTCATTGGAGGTGCTAAGAGCGGTCACACTAAACAAAAATTTCTGCCCCCTCTATGCCTGAAGCCAGCTCCAGTCAAAACTCCAAACCCCAGGACGGAACCTAATGCGTGCACAAACTGAACATTGCCCTCACAACAAGGTTCCACCTGGTTTCACAGGAGACAGAGGCCTGAAGGGGAGATTCACCCCAGGGTGGACTCTGGCCTTGCCTAGAGGGGCCTGGTGAGCCCTCAAGGTCAAGCAGCTCCCAAGGACCTAGGCTCAGATCCATTCCCCATCAGGCACTTACTGATGGTCCCTCTGACTTCACAGAGGAGGATGTTGACCGACTTTGTGAACCTGTTGCTATAAGACAGAAGCAAACCGCTAGTTCTTCTAGAGGCAGTAAGACCAACCACTGCGTATGGAGCCCAGGCCTGGAAGGGGTGGCCTCAGTGATATTTGGTCCCAGGTGGCAGATGAGACTAAAGGACCCTCCTGAGAGAGCCAGAGGCCAGCACCCAGAGGCAGGGAAGAGGCAGCTGGATGGCCCTGGGGGAGGGCCAGCCATGGGTCCCCCACCACGAGGCCCCTTCCTGCTGGACATCAGAATGAAAGCTAGGGGAGTGCTGGGATGAGGGGTGACAGATGAGGACAAGACCTTGCAGTGAGGGGCAAATTCTGAGTCAAATGGATTGTGAATATTGAATGCATATTATGTTAATGATAACCAGTATAAAAGGATCATATAATTATCATATGATAATTACGAATATCCCGAGTTCAATTCCAAAATCTGTCCACAACTTGTTATGCAGCTCTAGGCGAGGCTCTTCCCCTCTCTGAGCCTCAGTTTTCCCATCTATACAAGAGGAACTGGGCTAGATACTTGCTAAGAACCGACAGCCCAACAGTCCTTCGTGCCAGTTCTATCAAGAGACTCCTGAGCGTTCAAGCTGTTTCTTACATCCTGGAGTTGTAGATTATCCCCATGGATCCTCTCTCAGCTCTGGGGCCTGCTGCCTCAGGACCTTTGCACGTGCAGTTTTCAGTGTCTGGAAGCCTCACCTCATTCTCCAGACTATACCCTACTATACTATACTTGTTTTACATTCCCATTGTTCCTTATATTTCTTATACAACCCAGTACATTTTATAACTTGATATTTACTCTGTGGCTGTTTGACTCATGTCTTATATCTTCCACAGGGCTGTGAACTTGTAGGTCCAGGGCTCCCGTCCTTTTCATTGTGATTCTAGCATTCCACATGCTGCCTGGTCTAAAGTAGGCATTCATTAAATACCTGTCAAATGAATGAATGAATGATGGCTATTATCATTATGATTTGGAGCCAAGAAGTTCTCTAAGAAGCTTGGAGAACCCAGTTCAGATCTCCCCAGAAAGGGAATGGCCAACAGCCTGCACAACTCCCCTCAATGGGCTTCAGCTCCAAGACTCTGACCCCTCCCTTACCTGCACCCTTTCCCTACAGGGGAGAGGCTCCTGTAAGGGGCAAGGGGAGGCTGCCTGTGTCCTCTCTGCTCTCTCGACCCTGTGATCCAGGGCTGAAACGCTCTGTGAACTTGCCTGAGGATGTGGGCCACTCTGGTGCGGGGGAACAGGGCCACCTTCTGGGGACCTTTGATCGGCCAGGCTGCCGGATCTTTGCCACTCTGGGTGTCTGCAGAGAGAGAAAGATTCCTACACATGAACACACACATGCAGGCCTGTAATTCAAATGGGTGTGTGTGTAAACGCTCATGCACGTGCACTTTCACAAAGACTCACGCTCAAAATACAAAATGCACACATACATAGCCATCCACACCAGCTGTGTGCACGGATCATACCATGTCCACATTCACAATGTCCCCCAAAGGGTGCACACACAAACACAGGCACAGAAACATGTGTGCACATGCGTTCACGTTCATGCACAACAGGAGTGCGTGCAGGGCACCTGCAGACCCATGCAGACGGGTTCATGTAAACATACGCACAAGGTGACACTGCCAACTTCTTGGTTCTGGACTCCTCCCTGGAACACTCAGTAGTTTCAGAAGTCCCTTCCTTTCTACTGCCCGCTTCTCACCACAGTCCCTTGGAAAAGCACACAAGAGCTGCCTAAAAACGGGGCAGGCGCGATAGCTTCCAGAAGACCCCGGGGCACCGCAGCGTTTCCGCCTTGCTCAGCCGGGTTACCTCCCTAGTTTCTGAGACCCCGCCTCCTCGCTCGCTGCGATGGGCCCGGGGCGCCCCCTTGTGGCAATCGGCAGCGCCGTTCCTGGCAGCCTGGTCCTGAGTCCTTGGAGATGCGGAGGATCAGACACAGGGCCACCAGGTGCCCTCCCGATGCCCCTTGCCCCTTTCTTCTTCTACCTGGCGGGGGGTGGGGGGGGTGGGTGAGTAGGGGGCACTCACCCACTCGGGGCCGTCCGTCGCCTTGTTCTTGTCTGCGTGCGTCTTTCACGGTCAGGTCTTGAGTCCCCCGTCGCAGAGCTGGGGCTGTCGGCCACTGCTGTCCTTCAGTTTTCATATCTGGGCCAGCAAGAAAGGCAACCTGGCCAGAAACTCTTAGCAAGGCCGCCGGGGTGACAGGCAGAGCCTGCGGGGTCACTGGGGCCTCGTTCCTGTCCCAGTCCCCCAAACACAGCTTGGCAATATGTATTTGTTGAACTTAGGGCTGAAGCACTAGTTTGATGAGAGGAGGCGGGCCATTTAGCCTTTAAAGGGGCCCATGGACTAAGAGCAGAGCCCACACCCACCCTCGGGCTTCCTGGGCAGAAATCTCCCCAGACTGAGGCAGGTGGTCTGAACATCAAAAGATTATTGCAACTTAAAGAAAACCAGGTAATTCAAGTTAGCTCTTTTCTATGTATGGGAAGTTCTTTTCAAGAGTCTGGGCTGACTGAAATCATTCCTTTGATATGCACCTCAGCTCTCTGGGGCCAGCATCCTGTGTTTTCACATCTTGCACTTCCTCAGGACTCACTATTGGGAGTGGCTACAGTCCGATGGCTGCTAGATGGCAGGTGTTCTTTCCTTCCTGAGTTCCCTCAGGGTTCACCGGCTCACCATCTGTGATGGCTGCAATCGCTGGTGGCTGTGACATCCTTGTTGACTGATACAGCAGGAAATATTCCATTTCTCCATGTACTGGTGCCTCAACATGGGGCCTGGCCACCAGCCCTCTGGGCAGCATCCTCACCAGCCAGGAGCCCTTGCCTCAGGCATAGGTGCCTCCCTGGACCACCTGCCTCTCTGCAGGAGCAGCACAGCTTGTTTGGAGTCAGTGGAGTCCGTGCTGAAGTTTCCTCCCCAGCACCGCCCCCCTCTCCCCCGACTGCAAGCCTGAGCTTGCAGCCTTTCAGACTCTGCTGCTGCGGGGAAACAGAACATCTGTTTCTGAACAGAACCTCTGCACAGTCAGACCCAGTCCACTCAGTAGCAATGGCCTAGGATGCCAGGGCTGAGATCCTGAGTTAGGAAAGCAAGTTTGGCGGCTGAGCACGCAAGTGTTTTGACTGAAGAAGTGATTTCCCAGACTCAAACGCAAGCCCCAGGATCGAATAAACGGGCTTAAAGCTCAAACCCATGGCCCCAGGAAGTTATTTCCTAGCTAAGGCTCACTGCCCCAGCAAGTGATTTTTCCAGGCTGAAGCAAAAGTCCACTCTAGGGCCCAAGTTTTTGCCTCAGGGTCCCTTCCTACTGTCCTCAGGCCGGAAAGGAAAATGGATGGGCATGTTTAGAGGTGTGTGGGTTCTCTCACTTCACCGAACAGCCCCTTGGTGAAGCCTGGAGGATTTCCAGGGCCTTGGAGAATGAAGGCCACTTAGGTGGAGGAGACTAAAAAGGCCCAGAACTGAGTCATACCCATCTTCAAGTTCAATTCAGTTCAGTCACTCAGTCGTATCTGACTCTTTGCGAACTCATGGACTGCAGCACACCAGGCCTCCCTGTCCATCATCAACTCCCAGAGTTTACTCAAACTCATGCCCATTGAGTTGGTGATGCCATCCAATCATCCCATCCTCTGTCGTCCCCTTTTCCTCCCGCCTTCAATCTTTCCCAGCATCAGGATCTTTTCCAATGAGTCAATTCTTTGCGTGAGGTAGCCAAAGTATTGGAGCTTCAGCTTCAGCATCAGTCCGTCCAATGAACACCCAGGACTGATCTCCTTTAGGATGGACTGGTTGGATCTCCTTGCAGTCCAAGGAACTCTCAAGAGTCTTCTCCAACACCACAGTTCAAAAGCATCAATTCTTTGGCACTCAGCTTTCTTTATAGTCCAACTCTCACATCCATACATGACTACTGGAAAAACCATAGCCTTGACTAGATGGACCTTTGTTGGTAAAGTCATGTCTCTGCTTTTTAATATGCTGTCTAGGTTGGTCATAACTTTTCTTCCCGTGTATGTCCCCCCACATTCTGGAGGTGTGACCCAGTGCCCAGGGCCAGCACCACGGGTGTGTGACGTGTGGCCCACGGCAGCCTGTGCCTTGGCAGTCCCGCCGGGCTTAGCGCTCACTGCCGCCACCCTGAAACTCTTTACAATGTGTGAACAAGGGCCTGCGAACTCAGTCTGCACGTGGCGGGTCTCGCCAGCACCTTACCCGCAGGATCCTGCCCAAACGCTGAGCTCCACCCTCCCATCCTGAAACATCTTCAAAGATGGTGAGACAAAGCAACCTCAGGTCCACCAGTGCCGGAAGAAAGAGGCAGGACACCAACTCTGCCCAGGGCAACCACCTGGCTGATTTCACTGAGCAGAAGCTTCCAGGAGACCGGTTCCCAGTTCATTATAAAATGCGCCTGTTCAGCTTGGTTTGTACTTTTTGAGAACACTGCCCATCTGGGCACGTCCTGCGTCTGTTTGGAAACCCCTGCTAGTACGCGGCACAATTTCTTTAGTTGCTTTGTGATTTGGTTGGAAATTATGGGCCTCTAGCTGTTTTTGCGACAATTTGAAAACTGCAGTGACTAACCCAAAACAAAATTCATTACCTGTGACCCCATTTTGACAGTTAAGCGGTGAGGGAGGAGCAGTCATTTCTTTGGGTGTACTTTCTGAGGATGTCAGACAAGGGTGCAGAAAAGAAGTCAAATAAAACCCTTACAGGTCCAATGGCGTTGCTGTCCCAAAGTCATGTGATGCAGTGTGGCAAAAAATCCCTCATTCCACCAGAGAACAAGAGCACTCAGCACATCCATAGAATTTGTTCTGAGCATCACTAACAGGTGATTTTGTGTTTGTTTTGTTTTCAGTGTTTTATTGACGTGCAGTATATGCAGAAAAGTGCACGGATCCTCAGTGATCAGTGTGAATAACAATCTCAGGTTGCCAATGTTTATCGAATTATTACTACTACATGCCCAGCACCAGACACATGCAGGCATCATTTAAATATTCAAGAGTGAGTGCTACTGTCCCCAGTGTACAGATGGGCAGACAGACCCAGGAGTAGATGGCCCACCTACACATATCCAGCCGGCAAGCTGCAGATCCAGGATTCAAATCCAGGTTGCAAGCCCCAGATGCAGTGGTCTCAACTGCTGTGCGCTATGGTTTGTGGAAGCCACAGTGAAGGAAGTGATCTGAGCCCATTCTTTCCCCTCCATAAACTCTGCTCCCCTTTCTGAATTCTGGTCTCACCAGATGGTTGCTTCAAGTGTGCCGAAGGCCATTTCTGAAAATGATTTCTTGTTACTCCTCACATCCGATTTGTTGTTGCTTAGTTGCTAAATCATGTCTGACCCTTTGCCACCCCATGCACAGGAGCCCACCAGGCTCCTCTGTCCATGGGATTTCCCAGGCGAGAATACTGGGGTGGGTTGCCATTTCCTTCTCCTCGGGATCTTCCCAACCTAGAGATCGAGCCTGCATCTCCTGCATTGGCAGGTGTGTTCTTTACCTCTGAGCCGCCAGGGAAGCCCTCACATCCGACTAGACACTAGATAATTTTGTTTCATTAAAAATTTTTTTTTTTATTTTTAACTGGAAGATATTTGGTTTAAAATGTGCTGGTTTCTGCCATACAACAATATGAATCAGTCATAACTATATATATCCCCTCCTTCTTGAGCCTCCCACCGACCCCTCATCCTATCCCTCTAGGTCATCACGGAGTGCCAGGCTGAGCTCCCTAAACCTCTAGATAATTCAATCCTTCATACATCTCTTGCATTCACCCACTTCCCTCAATTCCCACCATCCTGGTTGAAGCACCCCTCCTCTCTGGCCTGGACCACAGCCTCATCACAATCTTCCTACATGGCTTCAAGGTACCCTTAAGACCAGACGGGTTCATTTCAGGCAGGGTGCTCATTCTTTGAATTGTCCAGTGATGTTCATCACCTTTCTTCCACATAGTAAGTCTGGTAGAGTTGATCTCTGGTTTGTGAACTTTTCAAGTATGACTTTTTTTGTGTTATAGACAACACAGATGAAAACATGTTGAAATAGAATCGATATAAGCTTCCTGAATCCGAGCTGAAGCTGGGCCAGGAGACAGAGAAAAGCACAGCTGTGGGCGATCCCTTCATCTGCTCAAGGTGGGTGAGAGCCAGAGAAATAGGAGACCTGCTGGGCCAAGGAACTGCATTCTAGGTGTGGAGACCAGACCCAAAGACCGGTGGTTCTAAACCCTGACTGTGCACTGGAATCACGCAGGAAATCCTTCAAAGTCCCGATGCCCGGGCAAACCTCCAGACCAATGGCACCAAAACCACTGGAAATGGGACGTGGGCATCAGCATAACTGGAAGCTGCCCACTTGATTCCACTGTGCAGCCAAAGTTGGGGCACTCTGCTGGAAGCATCATTATGCCACGAGGGCTCAGAGAACTGTACAGAAGCTTTCAAGAGTCGGGAGGGAACAGATGGACTGCATCGAAATTCTCATATAGCACTTCTCGGAGGAAGTGGCCGGCTGCATTTTTCAGGTGACTAGGGGAAATTACAGCGCTGCCCGTGACGCCAGAGAAGACAAATGCTCCCAACCAGATCAGGATCCTCCAAGCTCCATTAGAAGCAGCAGAGTGGCTCACCCTAGCGGATGTTAGAGCACATTTAATATAGCTTGCCATCATTTGAAAAAGGGGAGGTCTCACATTTTAAAATCCTCTAGCTCTAATTCCTCACTGAAAAAAAGCCGAGAGAGGATTATCCTGGGGTCTTGTCCCTGAGGGATGACAACTTGCAACAGCTGAGCGGTGGCTGCTCCTTCCACGGGCTTCTCTGCAGGGCTTTTCAGAGAGGTTCTGGAAGTTCCCCAGGGGGTTGAACTTTGCTCTGATCCTTCCTTGGAACACGGTCAAGCCTGCCTGCAGAAGCACGTTCTCCAATATAAAATAAAAAGGTAACAAAAAAACAAGTTGCCCATTTAATAAACTAAAAAAAAAAAAATTCGGCTCTAATAATTCAGACTTTTTCTGTCTCCTTTGTTTAGAAGCCTTGTGGGGGTTGGTGGGACATGGGTTGAGAGAGAGAAAGGGGACAAAGACGACCACCCAGGTGACCCCCTGGGTCTGTCCTATTCTCCATCCCATCAACCCTGCTGCCTCCGCGCGTAGCCACCGAGGGTGCAGAGATGGGGGTTCTGGAAAGATCAGAGCGCTGTGTCTCCTCCAAGTTCTCTTCCAACAGCCAACCCCCCAACCCTGGAGAAGAACTGGCACAGAGGAGCAGGGCTGGCACTAGAGTCAGGGCTGAGGTTCTACCCCAGGCCCACCGGTGTGACTCTGAGCAAGGTGCTTGACAACTCTGTGCCTCAGTTTCCCCATCTGTCACCCAGGGAAAACCAAAGACCCTACCTCACTGCATGCTTCTGAGGGTTAAAAACCATCATGTGTATAAGAAAATGCCTGGAAAAGCACCCGGTACGCAGTAAGCATTCACTAACCGGGAGCTCTTCTTTTTGTGATAGTTATTAAATGAATATTTGTTATTAAAATCAACCTGAAGACTAATCAAGGAGTGAGACTGAGGGAATTCCTGGGTGGTCCAGTGGCTAGGACTCACTGCCGAGGGCCCAGATTCAGTTCCTGGTTGGAGGACTAAGATCACAGGTCATGTGGTGTAGCCAAAAAAAAAAAAAAAAAAAATGAGTGACTTTGTGCTTGAAATGAGAGAACAGAAGTTCAGAGCATGATCTGCCAGCCCTGTGGACAGATGGGAACAGATCCCCAAAGGTCAGGATGGCACGAGTCGGTGCCAGGACTACCCCCGGTGCCAGGGCTGCCCCCGGCCCCACAGCTTGTCAAATGAGTGGCTTTGATCAGGCCCGGCAGGTTTGTCAGGGTCCCCTGAGTCCAGGAACCCCCTTTGTTTCTTTAATACGGATCCACGCCCTCCGGCCCAGCCCTGCCCTGGCAGACCTCTGAGTTGTTGGCCAGCTTCTCCCCGAGGGCCCGCTTATGCTGTCTTCACAGTACAAGACGATCCGGCTCCTCCCTGGGGGGCCGAGGTCATCTGTAACAGAGAAGAGCCGGGTCTCTGGGGGCGTTTGTGTGTCCATCAGCGGAGGAGCCAAACTGGGGTCACAGGGGAGCACCTCACTCGCCAAAGTCCTCTCCCCTCCCTGGAGTGTCTCCCATCGCCGTCGGCCACGGCCACGGCCCCACTGACGCCAGGAGAACCAGGCTGGGAAGCAGTGAAACGCTGGATCTAGGGTGACAGGGAGATGAAAGAGTAAGCGACGGGTGGGCAGGGAGGATGGGATGGGGGTGGGCGGGAGGTTCAAGCGGGAGGGAACATGCGTATACTTAGGGTTGATTCACGTTGTGTAGGACAGAAACCAACACAGCATTATGAGGCAATTATCCTCCAATTAAACATTCAAAGGAAAAAAAAAAAGAATGGGACAGGATTCTAGGGCAGAGACCAAAGGTCTCCTTCTCTGACCCCATTAATGGTGCACCATATACACGAGCATGTGTAAAATAGGATAGCTAGTGGGAAGCTGCTATCTAACACAGGGAGCTCAGCTTGGTGTTCTGTGATGACCCAGAGGGGTGGGATGGGGTTTGAAGGCTCAAGGGGGAGGGGATATATGTATACATAGAACTGATTCCCTCGGTTGTACAACAGAAGCTAACGCAACAGTGTAAAGCAATTATACTCCAATAATAATAATTGGACACAAACAGGTCAGGCTACGTGATTTGTGGCACCCATTAAAAAAAGGAATTTAAAAAAAAATGAATTTCAGAGGACTCCCCTGGAGGTCCAGTGGTTAGGATTTCATGATTGCACTGCCAAGGGATTGGGTTCAATCCCTGGTTGGGGAACTAAGATCCCACAAGCCACGTGGAGTGGCCAAAATAAGAATTTCAAGATGAGGACAGCAGAAGGTTACACAAAGCACGAGGCTTCCCTGAACAGGCAACCTTTTGGGACTTCACAGGTGACCACTATGAAGCTGGCCCTGAACACAAAACTTGGAGTGCGTAGCCAGGTATGTGGTTTTCTGGGAAAGGGGCCCTCAGCTGTCAAGGTCATGACCTGACAAGGTTAAGAATCAGTGTCTCTGAGGTTGAGTGAAGGTCCCTGCTTCTTGCCACTGCCTCTTTCCTCCATGTGGACAAGCAGTGAGATATCCGGGCTGACCTGGGGGCGGCCGTGGTGGCCCTGGGGACAGAGAGAAGTGACATGTGAGAGATGGCGTTTAGGATGTTGCTGATGGACTGAACATGGGTAGGAGGAAAAGACAGGCATGAAGCCTGACTCCTGGGCTTGCAGCTCAGGCAGCTGGGCCGACCAATGGCAGCGCTCTTTGTGGATATGGGGACCAGCTGGGAAAAGACGGGGTGCTGTGTTTTGCTTTGTGAGGTAGCAAAGGGAAAGAAGAGGCCTTTTCTAGCCATGAAAAGGCCTCAAGTGGACAGATAACAGCTCAGAGGGTAGAGTAGAGCAAGAGATATTTGGAGTCACTGGCATAGCAATGGCATTTAATCCCATTGGGATGTCCTAGGTGTCCTTGTTGTTCAGCGAGGGTAGAACTCTGATACTCGGGCAAATTATTTAACTGCACTGCCACTCCACATTCCCTCAATTAGGACTCTGTAAATGAACTTGCGAGTGCTTAGCAAGGGTCCTAGCACCTCTTAAAAATCCAGTGACTATCACCCATCATTATTACTATTACTGTATTTTTTAAAGTTTTTATTTTTTGACGTGGACCATTTTTAAATTTGTTACAATGTTGATTCTATTTAATGTGTTTTTTTGGACCTGAGGCATGTGGGATCTTAGTTCCCTGACAAGAGATTGAACCCAAACCCGCTGCACTGGAAAGCAAAGTCTTATCTACTGGACCACCAGGGAAGTCCCGTTATTACCATTATTACTGTTATAATGTCATTTGCCTTCCTCTTACAAATATCTATGGAGCCCCCATTGTGTCAGGCATTGCTGTGAATGCTTAGGAAGAGAGATGTCAGTTATCGAGCATGTCAGGGATATTAAGTGCCATGGCAAAAGAAATTTTATAGCAGAGTAAGTGAGGGGGAGAGAAGATAGTATTAAGGAGATTGGCTGGGGGGCCCTACTGAAAAAGTGACATTTGAGCAGGACCTTCGAGGAGAGGGATGTCTGGAGGAGAAGTTTCCAGGCAGAGGGAAGAGCCAGTACAAAGATTCTAAGGAGAGTGGTGGGAGGTGAGGTCACAGAGATGAAAGGCAGGGGGACCTTCCCTTTATGGCAGGGGTGACTGGTCCTCTAACCTGCAAAACCAGGTCTCCCACACAACAAGGCAGAAGGTTCTCTGATGGCAGAGACCTCAAGCTTTCCAGCACAGTGAAGGGAGTAGACTTCTAGGATGGCAGCCGCCCTAGGCTTTGGGCAGCACTGAGGCTTCTGGTTCCAGCTCTCCAACCCTCAGAGGGGCCTCACCAGGCAGAATAGGCTCAGCAGCAGGGCCTCTCCTCCTCTTGGCTGTGGAGCATCTCCTCCTGGCAAAACTCGGCAGGGTCTTTGCTCCAAGGCTCCCAATCGAGGCATACATCTGAGTCATTTTCCTCTGAATCTGTGGAGGGACAAGACAAGGCCACTTGGATGGTCACTTCTTATCTCCTATTCCTGATGCTAAAGGAGCCCCCTGCCAGATACAGGCATCCTTGCAGCCTTATCTGAGGTCAGGGGGCCAAGGCAGAATCATGACGCAAGAGACAGTCCTCCCAGAAAGATTTCAGGGCCTTGAATGGTGGCCAGAGACCAAGAAAGAAGGCTGGCCCACGAAATACCAACCTTCTAGAAGAGGGAGGACCCTAGAATGTCCCTGGTGGTATGGTGGGTAGGAATCCACCTTCCAATGCAGCAGACACAGGTTTGATCCATGATCTGGGAAGATCCCGCATGCCATGGGTCAACTAAGCCCATGCACCATCACTATTGAGCCCGAGTTCTAGAGCCTTGGAGCTGCAACTACTGAACCCGCATGCTGTAACTACTGAAGCTGACAAGCCCTAGAGTTCACAGTAATCAGAAGCCCATGCGCTGCAATGAAGTGTAGCCCCACTTGCCCCGACTAGAGAATGCCTGAGCAGCAACAAAGACCCACTGCAGCCATAAATAAATAAAATTTTTTTTAAGTGGAGGAAGGACCCTAGAGTTGAGGAAATGACCTACCTGCATTGAACATGGTCCAGGAGGGGACACTGAGGCGACACCAGCCCGCCCGCCCACCTGTTCATCCATTGGTCCACCTGCTCATTCATTAACAAAGATCTGAGTATATGTCTCCAGTGGTTTTTCTCACAGCTCTGTTCTTTGGTGAAGCACGCACACACTAAAATGCTCCAGAAACCAAGTGTGTGTCCATCACGAGAGGTCTGGGCGATGAAGTGTGGCACACTCACACCGCAGAACCCCTCCATCCTGTGGCTGTTACACGTTAGGTCTGTATCCTTCTGCCTGCGGGATATCTGTGGTGTATTATTGGGTTGGCCAAAAAGTTTGTTTGAGTTTTTCAGTAACCTCCTTTCCCAAGTGAACTTTTTGGCCAACCCAATCGATGGCGTTGCAGAGAAGCATATGATAGAATCCCTTGAATTTTAGAAAACTTGTGAATTTTTCCCTAACTAAAAAAATTATGACATTTTGATTCCACTTGTTTGATTTAGTATGAATAGAATGCTAGATTTCTAATTTAAGAAATAGATGTGCAACAGGTAAAAAGGTTTACTGTATATAGCACAGGGAACTACAGTCAGTATCTTGTAATAACCTATAATAGAAAATAATCTGAAAAATAATATACATATACATATTTAGCTATACATATACACGTATGCATTGTTTGTGTATATGTATAATTGAATCACCTTGCTGTGTACCTGAAACACTGTAAGTCAATTATACTTCTATAAAATATATAATTAAAGAAAAAAAATCCCTTTTTAAAAAACCCAAAGAACACACCTTCCATTTTTTAAAAAACCTACATGTATTATTAAATGGGCACATGAGCTTGCTGACATGGCTTATCTCTGAAAGGCACGTTGAGAAAAGAAGGCAAATGGGAGAGATTATTATTTTTTCTTGGTATACTCAAGATATTTCACCAGTTACAGAGAAGTAAAGGAGGCTGAAAGTAACCCCTCAAATGCAGACCAAGAAAAGGCCAAGCCTTGATTTCCTCCTTTGTAAAATGGGCATCATAATAACTTCTGGTATAGAGAGGGTTAAGTGACAAGTAAGATATGTTAAACAGTCTTTCAACAACGTTAGCAGTTACTGTGATTTAAAATCAGTGTGATGGACTTCCCTGGTGGCCTAGCGGTTGAGAGTCTGCCTGTTCATGCAGGGCACATGGGTTCAATCTCTGCTTCGGGAAGACACCACATGCCACGAGACAACGGAGCCTGTGTGCCACAAGAGAAGCCACCGCAATGAGGCCTGCTCACCGCAGCTAGAGTAACCCTGCTCGCTGCAGCTAGAGGAAGCCCGCACGCAGCAGCAAAGACCTCGTACAGCCAAAAATCAACCAATCAATCTTTTTAAAGAAGAACTGAGATCATTAGGAAAAATAAAATCAGTGTGATGAAGTGACTTTTCCTCCCAAGAGACAGTGACTATTTTTTGAACATATCCTCTGAGCTGTTTTTTTTTTTTTTAATGAAGGATAATTGCTTTACAGAATTTTGTTGCTTTCTGTCAAAGCACAACATCAATCAGCCATAGGTACACATGTATCCCCTCCCTTTTGAACCTCCCTCCCATCTCCCTCCCCACCCACCCTTCTAGGCTGATACAGAGCCCCTGTTTGAGTTTCCTGAGCCGTAGGACAAATTCCCATTGGCTATCTATTCTACACACGGTAATGTAAGTTTCCATGTCCCTCTTTCCACTGTACTATATGTTTTACATGCACTTTCTCATTCGATCCTCTTAACAACTTCATGAAGGCAATTACCAGTGTTATTCATCTTTTGCAAGGAAGGAAGCTTGGAAAGGTGAAACAACCAGGCTCCCACCAGGCTGTGGTAGCTTGGAACCCAAAGGCAGTTTCCACAGTCCTGTGCAGTTCCATCTGGGGCCCTTGTTCGAAGGCAGAGTTCAGAGGCTACCTCCTGCTTCCCCATGTCAGGCTAGGGATTGGCATCACTCCCCTTCCCGCCCTTCAGGGCTCAGCTGCCACGATCTTTTCTTTTTCTTGCCTCTGCTCTCATCTCACCAGGCAGCTCCTTCCTCCTACCCACTTGCTCCCAACTGCACTTGGAAAAGTGCCTCCATCCTCATGGCATGCATGGGTGCTCAGGCCTCTGCCTTTTGGGCTCTGAAACTGCCTCGCTGAGCCAGGCCAAACAGGGATGGGGAGGGGGGACCAGAACTCCTCTTGCCTGCTGTTCATACTGGATTCCAGACCAGACTGATCCCAATCAAGAAATCTAGGGCAGAATAGAAACCCCTGGACAGGGTGCCCGGAGTCCCAGCCCAGCAAGCCCTGGCAGACCCAGACCCTGGGTTTGAGCCAGTTCTCAGCACAAGGACAGAACAGACCCAGTAACACTGAGAATTCCAAGAAGACAGGGGCCCTGGGGAGGCCTGCTGCCCTGACTTTTAGGATGGTTTCTCTTCATTGCAAAATTAACAAAAGGATGTCTTTCAAACTGCCACATGAGATGTCAGTGGGTGAACGCCGGTCAGAGATGGGGTCAAACAGGGCAGGTTGTGGATGGCTTAGAGCTGAGCCTCCAAGGAGAACGAATTGCTGGAGGAGGTTATTGACTTGGACCTCAGGGATGGTGTCCCACCTTCCAGAAGAGTCACCCAAAGCCACGCCTACACGTCCTCTAACCTCGACACTGCCTGGATTACTTCTCAGCCCTCAAGCACCTGCTAGGTGCCATGTGTGTCCGTACACCCTGCCCTTGACATGCATCTTTTCACAGGCCTAAAGGGAAGGGGCCATTATCCTCCCCATTTTGTAGGGGAGAAAACTAAGGCTCAGAAAGGACTTGTCCCAAGTCACACAGCTGGTAGGTGGCAGAGCCCACACGGGAAGCAGAGGGCACCCTCAAGTGTTTTATAGGTGTGTAAGCTTTGGGCAGGTTGCTTCTCTCCAAACTTCACTTTCCTCAATTGTACAATAGGGATTAATTCACAGGGTTATCCTGGAGATTAAATGAAATAATACACATCAAGTGTTTAGCACCAGGCCCCAGTACAGTTTTCACAAAAAGCTATGTTATAACTAAGGGCAAGGCAGAAGACGTCCGTGGTGGCCCACTGGTTAACACTCTGCACTTCCAATGCAGGCGGTGCGGGTTAGATCCCTGGTCGGGGAACTAACATCCCACATGCTGTGTCTCTTGGCCAAAAAAAGCAGGTGGTGGGGGGCTGGGAGGGGGAGGGGCGAGGCTGAAACCTGGGCCCACCTCCCCTAGGCGCCAGAGAGACGTGCTTCTACTGCCACTGCCCCGACAAGAGCTCCGCCTTCTACCTGACACCATGACACCAGCCCTCAGCCTGCGGTCCACCCTGGGAATCGAAAGAGAACACACTTTAGACACTTTTCTGGAAGCCCTCGCCGGGAGCTCCCAACTGCACAATTCCCCGCCCCCACATTGGAGATCATGGGACAAGTAGGCGGTGAACTGCTCTGCCGGTCTGAACACCATCTGGGCAGAGCTGGCAGCACACCCAGCGCCCTCCCTGCCCAGCTGGTCAAAGGTGATGGGGCGGCGGAGCAGGAGGCGGGGGGTTAAGCGGTCCCCAGGAAGAGGTCCCTGGGCGAGGGGAGTGGCCGGATGGGGGGCGGGAGCCTTGGGGAGCAGAGTGTCATTCCTGACGCCCCTGTCCCCGCTGGCCCACCGCCCCCAGCCTCCCTCAGGCCAGCTTCGCCCTGCCTCCTGCTCCTCTGGGTGGTTAGCTGAGTTCAGGACACATGTCAGCCGGCTTCTGGGTCCCACAGAAACCCACATCCTCCCTGCGGCACGATCTGAGCTGGAAACCGTGCGAGAGGTGTCTGTGTGCGCATGCGCGCTCAGTCACGTCCGGCTCTGCGACCCCATGGACCGTATGTAGCCCGCCAGGCTCTTCTGTGGGTGGGATTTTCCAAGCAAGAATACTGGAGTGGGGTGCCATTTCCTACTCCAGAGAGTGGTCTCCGGGTACCTGCTAAATGCCTAAGGCCGCTGTACCCATCCAGCTGGTTGTTGATTGAAAAAGCACCAGGCTGAGGGCAGAGAGGGGCTGAAAGCCAGCTCAGGCTCTCCTCCTGGAGCCTTGCGCCCTGGCTGCGTCCACAGGAGGGACAGCACTTACTGCTTCATCAGCCCAGAGGGGCCACCTCTTTCCAGCTTATACCAAAGACTTATCTGCTAGCGGTGGCCCTGCAGGGACACCTTGTTTTCTTTTTGTATTTGCTTATTTATTATTAAGATTCAGTTCCTCCTAAATTACTGGTTGGTCACAAAAACAGAAAGTGTTCACTATCATGCTGACACATTTTACATTTGATACCATCTTTCATACAAAAAGTATAGTTCTGTTATTGTTTATATATTTATAAATACAAAAATAAAATATATTTTACATATATATTTTGATATTAATAGCTCTTATTACCAGTGGTACATGATTATTGCTTATTCAGAAATTATGAATTTTGTATATATGACAACCAAGTCCAAGTACATTTCTGCTCCAGGTTTATTTTGCCATAAATGTATTTTTATTGTAGTGCAATAGCAAATTGTTTTATCTTCTATCTAGAATACCGTAACCAAATCAAAGTAATTTCATACATACCAAAGACTGTGCTAGCGGCGGCCCTGTGCACAGACATGCACATATACGTGTTGTTTCCCAAACTCAAGATTCACTTTGGGACTCCAGGTTCAGAAACTCTAAACTAGCAAGTCAGTCCTTTCTCTTGCAGGTGACTGTCTGTTAACGCAGAGCCAGCAGCTAGAACACCTGAAGGAAACCCTTTTCTTGACAATTGTTTCAGCAACCCCACCCTGTTCCATGCCCTGCCCAGCCAGGCTTAGGGCCCGGCCTGGGCAGCTCACCTTGGCTGAGTAAGAAGCGTAGCCAGATGATCAGCAAGAACAGCAGCAAGGCCACGGGCAGACAGAGCCAGAACACCAGGAAAGAAAACGTCAGCTCGTTCACCAGTGGCACCAGAGGGTACTTCATGGTGCGTGTGCGGCTAGGCCGGGCCGGCCTGGGCTGCCCTGGGGACCTGGCGGGCCGGGCCACGCTCTGCCCTCAGCCCAATTGTGACTGAGCCAGTGACGTAACAAGGAAGCCACTTTATCCTTCAGGCCAAGAGAAAGCTGTTCTGGACAAGTGGGCAGAAGCTAGGGTTGTGGGACGGTTTGAGAACAAAAGCCCAGGCTCCCAGGCAGGCCAGCCTGGGTTTAAATCCCTGTAAGATGCTGTGGGATCACAATCCTCTTGCTTGTTCAGAAATCATGAATTTTATATATACGACAACCAATTCCATTTCTGCACTTGGAATTTCCTTACTCCTCAATCCTCTTGCAGGATGGAAATAATCCTTAGCACGCCAAGGTGCTAAAAGTTAGAAAAAATGGATACAAATTGCCCCCAGGAGGGTGTTCACTTATCTGAGGTCACAGACTCCTCCTGGAGCCAGTCAGTAAATGACTATTGTTTAATCTGGAAACTTCTGTATCTCTCCTTATTAGGGTTTTTGGTGAAGAGCTTCTAAGACTTGGAAAGTAAAGTGAAAGTAAAGTTGCTCAGTCGTGTCCTTTGCGACCCAATGGACTGTAGCCCACCAGGCTCCTCGGACCATGGAATTTTCCAGGCAAGAATACTAGAGTGGGTTGCCACTTCCTTCTTCAGGGGATCTTCCCAACCCAGGGGTCGAACCTGGGTCTCCCGCATTCCAGGCAGACACTTTACCATCTGAGCCACCAGAGAAGCCCCTCGAAGACTTTAACCTTGTTCTTTTATCTCTCATTCTTTCATTTGTAAAGTAGTCAGGAAAGCTCCATGAGTCAGGCCCCATGGCAGGAAGGAGGCCCCAGACTACCCAGGGCCCGAGAGCACCTAAGCTGAAGGGAGGCTCTGGCCAGGCTGGGAGCCTGATGGGTGTGGGAAGTCCGCTTAAAGAGTGGCTGCTGGGAGGGAGGGAGGGAGAAGCCTGGTATCCTCCAAGAGAGTGCTTGGCCCACCTGCCTCAGCCACTGCCAGCAGATGGGGGTGGGGGGAGGGGACCTAGGAAACAGGCCGATTGGCACGGTTCACCCTGCTTGGCAGAGTCAGAACCTCTGGGGGTGATGCTTGGACTCCACACATCAATGGGCAACCAGTCTGATGCCGACTTGATTTTGAGACCATGGCATCAAGTGAAGCACAGGTTGGAAAGTCAGGCAGACTCAGTTCCAGGCTGGGGAAGCAGCTGCAGAAAGTGGGTGGTAGACTTAGGGGAGATGGAGTGGACGGACCTCCTTAGAAGGCACTGGCCAAAGGAGAAGGGCAGGGGGGTACACCACTGTAAAAATGGGGCAGGTGTTAAGGAAATTAAAATAGAGGAAGTCTTATTCAGGCTTCAGAAGCAGGAGAGCAGGCCCCTGACTTACTTGGACATTGCCTGGATTCCAGGCCTGCTTGCAAGCACAGCAAGTCAGGCAGCACGTTAGGCAAGAAAGGGAATGGGCGTTGGAATTCTTGAGCCCCTGGAGGTCTGGTCAATCCCCCAGGGTCTAACAAAATCCTATGACTCACACGGTGAATTGAAAAGCATTATTAAAAACTTAAGAGTAAAACCAGAACTGCATTTTTGCCTATAAACTGATAGTGATCAGTTTGCAGCCTGGGTTTATAAGCGGGAGCCCCTAAAACTGCAATTTGAAGTCTTTCCCGTGGGGTGGCCACACCACCTGGGACCCTTTACCAACTGGGACTCCAGATTGCTGTTAACCAGGGACTTCCCAGCGCTGTTCAAGTCTGGATGTAGGTCGGCCCAGTTTGGTGATATATATGCTGTTATTTTCTCTATTGTTTCTTTTTATGACTATATATTGAAATTAAGTCAAATAAGCTATAAAAAGTTGAAATTGTTTGTGTGTAATGAGTGGTTTAACAAAATCTAAAACAAAAGTAAAAATTGAACCTAAAACAAAACTAAAATTTCAGCAAAACAGGTACTTCCCTGGTGGTCCAGTGGCTAAGACTTTGTGCTCCCAATGCAAGGTGCCCGGATTCCATCTCTGGTCAGGGAACTAGATCCCACATGACTCAAGTAGAGATCCCCCGTGTCACACTAAGACCCGGCATAGCCAAACAGATAATTGAAAACTTTCAGCAAAACAGTGGGTGACAGTTGGGGCTCAGAGAGCCAGTGTGTTTCGAGGGAATCTTAGTCCAGCTGTGGAATGACCAGAGTCCCCAGCAGAGGTCAAGGCAGATGGCATTAGAATGTGTATCTTCAAAGCATGGTCCCCTGGTGAGCTGTGCCATTGAGGACCCTGGGGCCAAGAGTAGAGAAGATGGGTAGTCTGGGTTGGGATGATTTCTTGGCCCTGGGTCCTGAAGGGGCTGGGGTCAGAAATAACTGAGCAATGTAGCTGAGACAGACTTGAGCACTCATTTCTTTTCCAGACCCCAAAACAGGGCCCCCGGGCAGTCAGCCCAGGGCTAAGCTCCCCTGGCCAGCAGGACACAGTGGCAGGTCCTGGGGGGAGCAGGCGTGGACGCACGGCTGCAGCGGAGGCAGCTCCCAGCCCTGGTTTCCGGGCGTATTTTGTGAGAAGTCACACATTAATGTCACGTGGTCAGCGGCAGGCTGGAGGGGCAGCTCTGGGCAGAGGCCAGCACCATAGCTGTGTGCTCAAGCGGCACAACCACCCACCACCTGTGACCTAGGCATTAGGTTGCTAGTGGGCCCCATGGAACGCGCTGCAGCCAGCTCTGCTCAGAGGACCAGTGGGCAGAGGAGGCCCTCCCCCTGGCTCTCTGCTTGCCTGACTGGCCAGTCTGACAGAGCTCGGGTCTTCTGCAGGGAGGGAGCACAGCCGGCATTTCTGGTTCTCAAGACAGAGAGAGCCAGCTAGCCCCACAGCAACTGCTAGCCTCTGTCAGGTGGGCCTTTTGACAGCAGCGCTTTCGTTACACGACCTCCTTTCAGCATAAAAGGCCAAGTATTTTTAATTTTAAAAATTTTAGGACATCTAGAAAAGTGGTATGGAAGAACCTATTTGCAGGGTAGGAATAGAGACGCAGATGTTCAGAACAGACTTGTGGATTCAGCAGGGGAAGAAGAGGAGAGTGAAAAGAGGGGAGTAGCACTGACATGTACACAATACCACGTGTGAAATAAATGGTGGGTGGAAGCTGCTGCATAGCTCGGTGCTTTGTGATGACCTAGAGGGAGGGCTGGGGGGAGGCAGGGAGGGAGGCTTAAGAGGGAGGGGATACATACGTGTGTGTGTATATATATAGCTGATTCACATGGTTGTACGGCAGAAACACAACCCTGTAAAGCAATTATCCTCCAATTAAAAAAAGAAAGTAAATAAAAATTTTTGAATTTTAAGTATTTCATGATACTCTTACAAAACCAGGGTAAAAACCCACTGATGTAAGTTCTGAAGCACACCCATGCAAGAGTCAAACCAGAAGCACATGTGACATTGTTAGATAAGAATCTCCTTAAAATTTAATTGACTAAATGTATTACATTCAATATTCCATGGGTTTCTTCTGGACAAAGGGTCTGCATAAATACAAACAAGCCTCTGGGCCTTCTTCCCTAACCGACGAAGAGGAAACACAGGAGGCGAGGGTACACGGGACACCTTCATATTTACATTTTGCCTTTACTTTACAGTTCAGTGCCAGAAATATTTACAGAAAATACAATAAGAAAAAGATCATGTCTTGGCAACATACCAAAATTCATACAAATTGTGTATATGATTTCAAGCAAATAATGATACTGTTTATTTTTTAGCCACAACTGCCAAGCCCTTCAGAGGAGAAAGATGTTCTTGGTCACTGCAAGAGACAAGGACTTGGGAAACTTGGTTTGCTTCAACAAATATTTATTGGGCGCCTACTGTATGCAAGGCACTGTGGAATCCCAAATTATACCTTTCCCTCACCGTTAAAAAAAAAAAGCATCTGAAAAAACATGAGTTGATATTCTGAGAAAAACACTATACAGTACATGGCTTCTTTTGCTACTGAGAACCCTCAGTTTGATTCCACGTTAAATGGGTGGATTACCTCCCATCTCTCCATCTCGGGACAAGAGGTTGTCATGGAAATCCCTAAATCAGACCATCTAACACAACTTACCGCTTTATGTAAACATGTAAACCAATTCTTTTTGGAAAAATATAACCAGAACAGGTTTTAAAATGCTGAATGAAGAACAACCAGCAGGAGTGTCAAATTACCTCTGATACATTTTTTTACTGTCCAGTGCGAAACATGTCTTTGAGCAAGGCCGACTTCCACTTTCTTTTCCACTTTCTTTGGGTAAAGTTCTACCTTCCAATGCAAGTTAAGTACTCTTGAAGACTCTGCTTCTCTAAAAATCACTCTGCAGAACTCGACAAATGTTTCCTCAGTGTATATAGGAAGTAACCACTCATGAAGGCCTCACATGTGCAACCTGTAGGGAACTGATGTTACTGGCCCAGAGACGTATTTTGTTTTATAGAGTCCAAAGGGCTGCCTCAGGGCAGCTGAGGACGTGGAAATGCAGGACAGCGTGCATGCGTGTTGTGTATGTATTGCCAGGAAGGGAGGGGGTCAACCTACCAGTAACGATTCCTGTCAAAGGGCCAATGGATAGGAGGGGGTCTCAGGAAGAAGCATTGGACAAAGAGAGCTGGCTGAACAGGAAAACGCAAAAGCACTCCTCACCGTCCTTGGTGCTCTCAGGCAGACAGGGGGAGAGAGCCCCTTCCCCTCAAATGTAAGAAGGGAGTACGAGGGGCTACCTGCCTCTGTCCCTTGGGTAATACATTCCCCGTCACCAAATGTGACATTCATCCATGACCTGGTTCACCTGTTAGAGCAGCAACCGAACTGTTCAAGCCAAAGACCCCCCCAAAGGTTCTGAACCTCTGTTAGCAAACATCAAGTGACTATTAAAGGTTATTCTTGGGACTAAATATGCCCCTCTGGCGTTATTCTACTCAAAGTGATTTTTACAAAGGCAGTTGAGAGATCTCAGTGACCATGAAACTCACACCTACACTAGTGAAAGGTCCAAGCGTACTCACCACACTCCCTTTTTAGGTAGATGCGAATTTGAGCAGAAGGAGCCAGCACCTGATGAAGTGTGCGTACCCTGTATTCTGTGCTGTATATACTGGGGTTTCATGCCTCTGGGAGCAGCACAGCCCTGACTCCATCCCATCTTCCCTGGAAGACCACAGACTCTTCCAGATCATAACTGCACTCAACACAGTTGTTCTCTGACTTATCAAAGCCATTAGAATTACAAAGAGTTGTCAGAAATCAGAGCAAACTGAAGCATCATGAAGCTCACCACTAACATGTACACCACAGTACGCTTTCCGGACAGTAGAACTATGCCAAAGGTCAAAGTGTCATCTCAAGGGTCACACCGAGGAGGCATACCTACACCAGCTATTTTAGCTTCTGGAATGTTACAAGTTGCACATTAATTTATAGCCTTCTTTGCCCACACCTATTAGAAAGAAGGGCCCATTTTCCCCCCAAGAAATGTCAATCTGGAATTTCCATGAAAGTTGTTAAACCTCACTCTATAGCTTAGTAGCTGGGCAACTAATTTAAGAGTAGAACTTACTAATCATACATCCCCCTCCCCCATTGCTACCATCTAGGAACATCAATTTATTATTATTATTATTATTATTTTTGGGAACATCAATTTATTGCCCAGATTAAAAGGAAAATCAAATGTTATACCCTGAATGGAAACTGGAGTCATAGAAGGAGGAGGTTACCTTTACCTGAGCTTAAAACAAACAGGAAGAAAAAAGGTGAGGCAAACTTGGAAAGTTGCTATGCCCACATTTCTTGCTCCTAGATATCAATATATACTTCTGGAATAGAAATATCTGCACTGGGAGTTAGGTCCTATACTATCCCCTGTCCTCTAAGTAAACTACTGAAACATCGAACCAAACAGCCCACTGTAGTCCTGACCTACAGAATCTACTGACATCAGAGTTCAAGTAGGAAATCACCCCTTACACAATTGTGATCATTCCTCTTCGGAGTTTTAAATGTCACTTATCTTCTTAGCACAAAATAACCTTAATAAAAAAGAAAATAACATAAATATTTTTATGCTATTCTTAATAAACATAATAGGAGAAATGAGCAGTGTACACCCTAGCACTGTAACAGGAATCCTTGTAAGGGTGTTCTGGGTCTGGCCACCTCAGAACATTTATCCCTGGCAGGAAAGTAGCAGCGAGGTAACAGAAGTATTTAAAAAATCTGGGCAGGGATCTGTCACGCCTTCAGCTGGCGAAGTCAAGAAAACATGACAACAGCTGTTTCTAAAAGCAGCCACCCCAGGAGGTGGTCTCTAATGTTTGTCAATTATGATGAAATCCAGCAGCTCTCTGAGAGATCTGAATTAGGAGCATGGAGAGGCTATTTCCTGAACCCCAAATTAGAATCCTTCATAAACTACTGCAGTTTCCTGCTTGGTCCTGAAATAAGAGACAAGGGATGAAACCAAAAAATGTTTAAACCTGTGCTATGAATTTATATTTCTTACTATTTAACCAAGAAATTACCAAGGAATTACAAACGGTTAACCTGTCGTTTTGTCTCTAAGCTAGACAATAATGAAGAGGGGGGAGGTGTCACTTCTGACTTTTAACTCCACAAACTCCATCTGTATCCCTGTTAAAGGACCAGGCCGTGCCTCCATTTCAGATCTGTTCCTGGGCTGCCCAGAAACTGAGGCCTTCAGACAGACCTTTGCAGTGATGAGAATAACTTTTTGAAATCTAGAAACTATGAAATATTTTAATATTAGACTGAGCAAAAAACACTTCTGTTCCTTTCTGTCAGTACGATTGTTGGATGACAGATGGATGACAAATGGACCTACGAGTGAGCAGAAAGTTGAGATCTCCTTCCTTCTCCTCCATGCTAGCAACATGAGTCTTTAAATGTCCTGGACGATTCTGAGACAGATTTTAATTTTGAACACAACCTCCTAAAAAGTGAGGTATAAAACTATCTTCAACTTCTAATCTGCAAATTTGAAACTACCAATGCACGTGTTTAACTGAGATGCATAAAAGCCTTTCTCCTCAAAAGGCTTGTATTTAACTAAAATTGTCACTTTTGAAAGAAAAGTTTATGGCTAAAATGTGTATCATCATTACCAGCAGGAATATGATTGTGTCTGGGAGCCCATTTCACTAGAAAGCCAAAAAGTCTTCTCTCAAATGGGTTTATAATGTGTCTCTTCTATTCCGGTGATTATACAGTAAGCTCTTGGGGAGTGATTTATTTTTACAGTGATCACCTATCAAATTGCTTTGCTTTGATATTATAGCCCCAAACTAGAGTTCAATAGTCTTAGACAGATAGTGGTCTAAGAACTGCAGTTCTTGAGTCCAGCCTCCTGAAAAAGTGAAGTGTAAAACTCTGGCTCCAGCTGTTTGTTCCGGTACTTGTTGACAACGTCGGCGATCTTCTGCTTCCGGCGGACATGTGGTGGGCTGTAGGAGTCACTCTCCAGCCTCTTTCTTCTACAAATATTAATTACAGTCTGCCTCACCAGAAAACCTTGAAAACAGAAGACTTTCATTCAAATCAATGTGAATAAACAGGTAGCTAGGCGAACTGTAAGTATTCAAGCAAACTATTTTCGGCAAACTCAAACTATCTTATTCCATTTACACAACTCCTCACAGAGACAGATAAAACTGTCAGAAGAAACACAATGATGAGGAAAAACAGAATCAAACTCTAGCCTGACAACCCATTTCCTACCCTGGATTACAAATAGACTATATTCATTTTCCAATACTGGAAGTCTGTGAATTACAGTTCTGCTCGTACTTACTAGATTGAAGCACACTTCAAAACAGAACAAAATATGCTTTCTCTTATAAATAAAAGCCACAGCATTTTCTACATGTGGGACCTATTAAGTAATATTACCATTTCCTATTTCTACTTCTTTTTGGTTCATAAAAATGTTAAATAAAAAGAAAAGAAAGAAAGAAATTTCAATCCTTCAGCTATATATGAGGCTTACCGAGCGCTCGCCTACTGACAATCATCCCGTCCACGAGAGGGATGACCATGTTAAATTTTCCAGTGGCTCCTTGAATTTTTATCCGGAATAATCCAGTGTTTAAAGGGTGGATGAAGATGACAGGAACTTCTTTTTCAAGAGCAGTAGATCTTAAGAAAAGAAGAGAACACTCCTTTTACTCCAGATATTCAAGAGCTGTAGTCCCCCATGTATGATATAAGAATACCAAGGGAACTACTGCCAGGCAGTGTTTAGATGAGCCAAGTGATCAGTCTGCTCAGAAATCTTCTTTCTGGGAGGCCATGTGGAAGCCCCCGCACCAACATCCGGCCCTACATGCCCATCACTCGGGTTAGCCTTTTGAAGCTGACAAAAACAAGGGCCTAAAATTGTGCTTAGAAAACCACTGAGGACACCGGGTGGAAGGAAAGGCCAGAAAAATACATCGTGCGGAATAATCAATCTAGCAGCCAGCTGTGGGGCTTTCACTCAGTTCCTCCTCCTTGTAGGGAACAAAAATGGAGCTGGCCAGAGGGCAGGGAATTCTACCATGTTCAAGACTAGCACCTCAGAGCAAGTGGGAAGGTAGCTTAGGCCCACTAAGGGAATCCCTGACATAATTTTTTAGGGGTTGGGGAAGGAGGCTGGGAGCACTTTAGTCTGGGGCAGTTGCAGGTGTCCTCCTCAGCAGAGGTGAAAAACGGCTGAATTTTGACACAGCCAAAGCCCTCAAAGCCTCTGAACAGGCAACAGGTGCCAAGGCAAGCAACCACACCCATAGGAGACTGAATGACATGTGTGTTGGGGATGGGCCAGTGCATCCAGACATACCCATGAACTCTCGGATGCTATTTGTCAGGGTTTTGGTTTGTTTTTGTTTTGTAACACAATGAGCCTTCTTTCTAAAGTGATTTTGGCCAAAGCAACAGAGTCAATTTTTCAAGACATCTAATAAAAATCAATCCTATACTAATTCTGTCCCCAAGACAAATTCTAAACTTTGCTAAACTACTAGTAAAATACAAATTTTACAGTCCAAACATATTATAGCACTTTTGACCTAAAAAGTAAAACAACAACAAAAAACAGCACAAGACACCTAAAAGTTCTCTTCTAAACTAGCTCAAGTAAAGTCTGCCTCATGAAATCGCTTCTGGTCTCTTTAGCAAGTCAGTGTCAAAAAAGAAGGCTAAAAAGGAGTTAGAAAAACAGGACTGTTCTGTATTAAAAGAGACCTGAAGGAATGAGTACCGGATACAAGGCTGAAATGGGTGCTGGTTTAAACAAACCAGCTGCAAAGACTATTTTAGGGGAAATGGAGAAATCTGAACATGAACTGGCTACCAAATGAAATTAAGGAACTATGATTAACTTTATTACTCTGATAATGTTATCTTTATATATTTGAAAAGTGTTAATTTTTCAGAGGTGTGTACTGATGTATTCAGAATGTTAGAAAATCTGTAGTTTGCATTAAGATACTTTGGCATAAAAAGCAGAAATTTTAGGAATGATTTGCCCTACTCTAGAAATTTAACATGATAATGTTAAAATAAGCCATCTTTCTAACGTTAGACTAAATTCATTTTATATGCAATATAAACCAGAATGTGGAAAATAGAAGGAATTTACTCAAAGCTAAAATATCAAGTTAAGCTTGATATAAATTATTTGTTTAAACAAAAGACAAGACAAGCAAAAAGCTTTGAGATGGTAAAGCCTGCACAGACACATTTTTACTATTCTGCTTTTAATCCATTTTTGTGCATGAGCAGCTAAAATAAAAATCTTAATATTATAATAAAGCTAGTATCCTGTTTTATTTAGAAATATTTTTCCATTAAATAGCTCATGTGATCAGGATACTTTCACTGCTATCTATCCAGAATGTTTTGACCAATGTAACTCCATTATTTCCATCTAATACTGCCACTCTATTATCACTCTTCATTAATACTTGTCTCCACTTTTCCATCTTTCTGCCTCAGATAAATGTAAAACAGCAATTAATTATGCCATTTAAAAATCCCTGCTAATTTGATCACCTTGTGCATTTATCTACAAACTTTTTTGATTCTTTCCCCATAATTATGTTTACTTCTTATTGCCTTCATCCCTTTTGTTTCATTAAAGTCATTATTTCTTAATTAAATTACAATCACCATATTATAAAAAAAAGCTTTCTCTATGCTTAAAGTCAATATTGATAAACTTCAAGCAAGTAAGGGAGTACCTCAGAGAAGTGCTACTATTCGCAGTAGTTTCCACACCAGTACTGATTTCTGTCATCAGGTCTGAGAGGGGAAAGTTTTCTGGAAGAAAATCATGGCATTACATTTAATATCTCCCTTCAAGAAAACTGAATTTCCTAAACTCTTTACATAGCAGACAACAAATATATGGACTTTGTTCTCCTAAAACATATAGTCCTAAATATTCCTCACAAATTAAAAAAAATCCCTCAAGGCGTATTTTAGAAAAGTTCATCTAAAGCAGAGAGTTTTTAAAGAATGTAATCTATAGTCCTGGAGGGCTTGGAAAGAGCTTTAGAAGTGTTAGAAAGCAACCATTATACTTTCCTATGAAGTCTGAGCAGAATGAGATTCTAGGGTAAATACACATTTCTAATGTTCTTGTGCAGCTTACATAAAAATCACGAGAAACATATTCATAGTGGAATCCCTAAGGACCAATTAATCTGAAACAAGATTGTGGAAAGAGGGTGAGGAAGGTGAGCTCCCTTCCCCTTTCCAGAGGTCCTGGGGTGACTGGGAGCCACATGAAGTGGGACCAAGTGGCCAAAAACCAGTATCTGCCATACCAAGAAGACCTAAAGGCTTTGTATCCATCAAATCTTCACAACTATAAGTGCTGGGTCATTCATTTAACAGATTAGTCACCTAAGGCGTAATGAAACCCAGGCTTCCTGAACTTCAGTCCCAGCTCTTGGCCATCATATAGGGCCTATGTTGCCACTCCTTTTAGACATTCAGCAAGTCACTGTCATCCTACCAAAATCTTGTTTATGGACAAAGTCCTTGCACAATACCTATATCATCATAGCGTTCCACCCAGACTACAGAAACTCTTGTCTCGGGTCCGAGGGGAGGCACAGGGCGACCCTGAGGCAGCTTCTTCATTCTGGAACTGGGACTGAGCTGTATGAGGCAGAGAAAAGCAGAAGAGGGTGGGGAAAAAAACTGACTTAATAAAACTATAATCATACATTCATCAAGCTACCCGAGACATAAGGATCAGATCATGGGAAGTCACTTCTGGAAAAAAGTATAAAATACATTTGCAAAAAAGCCCTTCTTTGGTTTCTCTGTTTATCAAGTCTCAAACTAGAACAAGGCAATGAAAGTCTAAAATATTCAAATAAAAAAAGATAAGCAATACTGAACAATTATAACTGACATTAACAAAAACAAAATTTGCATGCTACGTCTTAATGAGCACTTAAGAGGATCTGAGCCTATCTCTGTGACCAGAAGGCAGTATATTTTTTTCCATCAGAGTAACATCATTGCTCCTCCTGGGGATCTTTTCAGTGTTAAATTCTTGTCAACTGCTTTTCCTGTATTTACTGAGATAACGATATGAATTTTTTTCCCCTTAGTTTGTGAGTAGTATGCAAAGTATGTGGTAAATAAAAACATGGTGCTTTACCATTCTTGCTCTTCTCCAAACTGTATTCTGTGAAATCTTTTTTAAATGTAGCAACTTATGATTTTCATGATTTTCAAAATCAGTCTACTTCAGAATTTTATACAAACTAACTTTTTTTCCTAAATCAATTTTAAAGGTGAAACCCTTCCCATAATCTTTTAAGCAAATACTTATATTAAAAATAATTTTAAGTGTAGAGAGGTCCAAATTAAAATTCTTTACAATGCAAGAAGGGCTTCAGACAAGTTTGCACAACACTTCTTTGGTCTTTATTATTTATTCTATATCAACTGTCTTACATCTCTAAACTGATCCTATACTCTTCCTATACTACTTGGTCAATTTCCAGTAAGGATTAGGAGATAACACAAGGGGAGAACACAGACAAAGATGTAACATCCACTGATAAGGTAAGAAAAAAGTGTAAAACCAAAATGCTCTTTTCCTGTGGTAGCTGCTGCATCACCTCACTCGGTGCCTTTATTCACACACTGGATTACTCTTCAAAATGCCATCATGTGTGCTGTCAGACTGAAGATGAATTTTGCATAAGTAATGCTACAAAATATATACTATTGTACCTTTACTGGATATTTAAGGGACTAAATAATAACGTATACTTGAGAAGGAATGGGTGAAAGACCAAGCATGGAACCGAAATGACTAAATAGAGAAAAACAACAAAGATGGAATTAGAGTGAATCATCTGTTGCAAGCTGAAAAGAAGAAAATCATGAAAATTTGATTTAAAAAAATTAAGATTCTAATGAATTAGTACAGATATAATTATTCTCTGGGTTAAAGTTAAAAGCTTTTCAAGTGTGATTCTATAATTACCTAATTACCTCCATTTCACTACAAATTTCTGGAGATTAATCAACAAAGTGACTTACCCTCTGTGAGGAATTAAGATTGTCTGTGTGATTAGGGAAAAGCTCAAGTGTCAGGGATGGTTGTTTCAGAATTCCTGGCATAAGATCCATATTTGAATCACTATCTTGGTCTGAGATGTTACTTTCCAGTGAATCAGCTATAGGGTGAAGAAAAATATATATAAATAAAATACCTACTACTTCGTTAGAGCAAATGTGTTTATTAAACTAACTATGTTAACAGTAGAACTTAAATTACTTAAGCAAAGCACTGCTTATGGAGCAAGGGTTGGCAAACCTTTTCTGTAAAGGATCAGGTAATAAATATTTCAGGTTTTGTTGGCTATATAGGTCTTTACTGCATATTCTTCTTTATTTTATTTACAACCCTTTACAAATGCAAAAAACATTCTTAGTGTTTTAAATTTGGCCTGTGTGCCATAATTTGCTGGTTCCAGCTCTACTGAATTGGTGCAAATAAGCTGGGCCAGAGACACCAGGGCTGGACTCAGTCCACAGAGGACGGCTGGGGCCTGGCTTCTGGAATTAAGGCAGGAGATCACAGCCTTGACATGAAGGCAAACAGCTGCTCAGACACTGGCCTAGACCATGGAAGGGCCCTCCTTCCAGGGACACAACTGGCTCCAGAGAAGAGAAAGGGAGGAACCTCTAGTGCAAAATCAAGGGTCCAAGTACAAAGGTTAAGAAGCGGCCAAAGCAGGGTACAGGAAAAGTCATTAGCCTAGAAATGAGAAATGTGAAAGCATGATGTGCAGCATCCCATCCTATGGACGGTATCATGGAGAAGGTGAAGCTTTCCATCTCCTGTCTGGTCAGGCACAAAGTAATGTACTTAACTTACAAGAAGCAAAGGTTCAAGGCAAAATAAGACTAAGAATTCAGACTGAGAAGCAATGATCACTCCTGATCCTTGAGAAGAACACACTTGATGGCCACCTTTTCTAGGTTGGAATTTCTCCACGTCGGTGTTAGACTAGGCAGTTACCACCATGAGAGACTCCAACTGCAGGATTCTCTGGGGTTCCATACAAAGCTCTCACATGGAAACAGGGAAGCAGGTGGGGGTTCATTTATTAGAGAGAAAAATGAAAAACAGGGCTTCTAGGTATTAGTTAAATTAATCAGATTTGTTGTTCTTTAGTTGCTAAGTCATGTCCAACTCTTTTGAGACCCCATTAGCCCGCCAGGCTCCTCTGTCCATGGGATTTTCCAGGCAAGGATTCTGGAGTGGGTAGCCATTTCCTTCTCCAGGGGATCTTCCCAGCCCAAGGATCGAAACTGCGTCTCCTGCATTCGGAGGTAAATTCTTTACCACTGAGCCACCTGGGAAGTCCAATTAATCAGATTAAAGAAAGTTAAAAAAATGGGTCAAAGTGGATCTTCTTTGCTATTTAAAAATTATTATTAAAGGATCAGTCTTCTAGTCTTTTCCTATCTTCCTTTAGTTAAAAGGAACTAACACCCCATACCTCTGCATAATCTAAAAGCTATCATGTCTTTGAAGCTTAAGAATGTCTTAGATGACTTCAGAATCTCTCCCAGTGCAATAATACTGCACAAACCAGTGAATACAAAAATTGTTCCAAAAGAAAAAAAACCCAGTACCACAAAAAAAATTCTCTTACTTAAGGACTCCACAGGAGAAGGAACCACAAAAGCTATTTCTGTAAGGGCATCGGCATAATACAGCACCTTCTTCTGTCCGTTGAAAATGCTAGCCCCAACATCTTCAGAGGACATCACTTCATCTACGAATGAGAAACACTACATTACTGCTCTAAAAAGTGGGGAAAACCAGCATCCCCCTGCTATGTGAAGTTTTAACTGGTTAAAAAAAAGTAATAATAAATAGAAGGTACATTTCCAACATGAACTAATGTGTAAGAAGAATAAACTATGAATGTTCATTAAATGGCTTAACACTAACTTTAAACAATAAAATCTTAATTTCACGGTTTCTGAAACTAAATCAGATCACTCCTGATTAGCAGGACCTTAGTTCATGTGTATCGGGCAGATTCAGGGAATCGTCTTTTCGGAAGAGGTTAACAGTAATTAAAAGAGAGACCACCCAGTCCCTCTGAAGGGAGGTGGGGCAGATGTCTGCGTGTGTACGCTTGCTCACGGGCATTTCTGTCCCTAGTCTCTCTACTGCTCCTCAGCTTTGCTTCTGTGCCATTTTCTCCAGTGATCAGTGATATAATATGAAAATGTACAGGCAACTTTAATCATAGTATCTTCTCTAAGTCAGCAAGATAGAATTAACCAAAATAACACTCTTGAGAGCTGGAACAGTTCTCCATTAAAATGAACACAATGCCCTACAAGTAATACATAAAAGACCAACAACCTGACAAAAAATTGGGAAGAGGAAATGAACAAGTAGTTCTCGGCTAAGAAATAAAAATATGAGAAGATGCTGAAACTCAATCATAATTAAAAATAGAAAACTCCTCACCTAACAGATCAGAAGACACCTAATTTGATGAGGAGGTGGCAAACAAAGTTTAGACCAGAATCTAGTAAACTTTTTCTGCAAAGGATCAGATAGTAAATGAAGCTTTGCATGTCATATGGTCTCTGCCATGACTACTTAAGTCTGCCATTGTAGTGTGAAAGCAGTCAGATAATGCATGAACAAGTGAGGCTGAGTGCCAACAAACTTTACTTACAAAGACAGGCATGGGCTGTAGGTGCTGGTTCCTGGTTTAGATGTTGGGCAGGCGTTGTGTCTACCATAGCAGACACTGTTGTTACTGCCCCAACACTCATTCTACCCGCCTCCTCGTTCACATCTCTCTATCAGGGTCATTCCACCTCTCTTGCCACAGAGGTAGTCTAATGGTGGCTCATGGTGGTCTAATCACTGTGTATCTCTGGCTTTGGGAGAAGGGAGGTTCTGAGACCCAGCTAACCTCTCCTCTTTAGACTAGTGTGGTATGTGAATGGCTTTAGCCTGGAGTGGCCTTTTTGCACTGTGAGGAAAGTTAGGATGGGACAAAGCCAACGCATGGAAAACAGAGCTAAAAGAAAACTGCAGAGAAATAGAAGTGCTGATCAAATGGCAACAATACTGTATACTAATCTCTGGAATTTTCAGTTATATGAGGCAATAAATGACCTTCAAAATCTAGCCCAGTTTGGGTCAGGTTTTCTGTTAATTGCAATCTTAAGCATCCAAGTGATACATTTATACATTTATCAACTTGAAAAATGGGCAAATCTTTTATCAATTCTACTTGTAGGAATTTAGTTGATAAACATACTTAAGCATAACTATTAAAGGTTATGTGGCAACTGAAATTAGAGCATATTCTCATATACTTTGATTCAACCTTGGTTGAAAGCAGGAGAAAACTATGTCACAAGTCACAATGATACTTAATGGGAAACTTAAGAGCATAATCTTGCTGACAGAGGAACTCTGCTAATTCAAAGCACTAGACACAGTCATTCCCCACTTCGGAGAAGTATTATTAACTTTCCAGTGATTTCAAGGGCCCTTGGAACAGAAAGCTCCAGCCAGGTAGGGCAAAGGCCTTAAGTTTAAACTTATAGTTGCTCTGGTACTTGCTATCCTGATTACAGTTCCTCAGGAGGATTTGCAACGATGTGTATGAATCTCTCAGTCAGCTGTTTACTACAAAGGTTTTTTATATAATGTCCTAACAGTGTAACCTTAAATGATAGCCACAAAGTCTAAAAAACATACCAGCTAGTACAAAAACTGTATTTATTAGACAAAGTATACTTGTTAGAAAACTACTGTTTGCTATAATCTAAATTTATTATAATATTGTTATAGAAAATGGAATTTATTCACTCCCACTATAAAAAACTTACCAACCTTATGATAATTAAGTCATTAATTTTATATTAGTTGTCATAATGTATGTATATAGCATACATGCTTATATATGTACATACATAATTATTCCTCATATTAACAGAAAATGTTTGGAAGATGATACAATTATTAAGTGATCTCCTGTGAGGATGAGAGGAAAGAGACTTCTCCATTCCATACCTCTGCTTGTTTTTTTTTCTTTCACAAGACTACAAATTCATATTAAAGGGGAAAAGTCAAGAGTAACAAAATAAGAAAAAACAAATGACCATATGAGATTTACCTTGTTCAGGTCCTTCACCATCATCGCAACTGTTAATAGACCAACTGGTGGAAACATGCCCAGTCCAGCCAGGGTGTTTGCCCACATCTACTGACCAGCCAAGGGAGAGCAAAAATTCTAGGAAATGTGGCTGAACATTTCTGGAAGACTCCACATTCTTTAAAATCTGAAATACATACCAATCATTAATTATAATGAAGGAAACAAAAGAGCATATCAAAGTATCTTCATAAAAATTCTCTTTGAAGTGTCTGACAAATCAAGTCCAAGCTGAGAATAAACTGAGGACTATACATATGACTGCAGTTAAATATGCATGCTTCTGGGTTATACAGATCTGGGTTCAAATCCTGGTTGGGCTTTGGGCAAGTTTCTTAACCCCACTGCTTAAGTTTCTTCATCTATAAAGTGAATAATAATGATGGCTATGAAGATTAAGTGAGATAAAGCTAGAAAATCCTTTAACTCTCTCCCTAGCAAAATAACTATTAAGCCAGACATGTTTACTAAAAGTAAACAAAAAACACTAGGTCACTGCCTTCACATAGGTATGTGATTATTTACCTACAAGTCTTGATAAATGCTATAAAAAGCACAAACCTATTAAAAATTCAATAATGATTAGCTATAATTAATAAATGAGTGGGAAAACATTCTTCTCTGGGTTCAAAGAAGAGAATACAACCATCCCAGATAACAATGAAGGCTCTCTCCTCTTCACCAGGTACCAAATTTAATTCCTGGGCCCCAGAAAGAAAAGCCCCTTGTTCTAAAACAGCGGTTCTCAAGACGTGGATTTTGCTCTCCAGGGGACATCTGGCAATGTCTGGAGACATTTTTGACATCACAACTGGTGGGGCACTGCTGGGATCTAGCGAGCAGAGGCCAAAGATGCTGCCATACATCCTATTTTTATAGAACAGCTCCCACAAAATTATTTGGCTCAAAACAGCAACAGTGCTGCTGTTCAAAGTCCAATGCTAGAAGAAGGAAAATGAGAAATCCTCTACAAACTAAAAATTAAATGGGGAGAAAGGCAGTGTATCAAAATCATCCGGGGAATTTCTTAAACATGAGATTTTCTTAGCCTACTCCAGAACCTCTGTATCAGATCAGCAGAGATAAGATCCTGGAATTACTACTTTTAAGAGGTCTCCCAAGTAACTTTTAATGTAGCCAGCTCACAGATCACTGATGTAGTTCATACAATGCTAACCTAACAAAGTCAAATATGGGGTTACATCAAATACTTCTCAATCTAGCGGGCATCATTGCCAGGCCTCATCTCTTAAACACTTCTCTTCAGAAGTGTACCTATTTAGTTTCCCATATCCCTTCATAGTCTTATAAGTGCCAGGAAACTGATTGACAGCCAGTTTTTGTTTTCTCCCAGTTTTGTTTTATTCAGAGGTGAGACTTTTAAACAATTTCAAAATGTAGCCAAGATACAATAAGTAAGTTAAATTCAACTTGCAGGCCGCTGACTGACAGCTAGAAATTCATCTAAATCTTCCCTGTGGGGCTAGGGGAGGAAAGACTCAGCCATTCTAAAGGAGGCCTCTGGGAATCTAACTGTTTTCTAGTCACCCTTGGTCCCTAAAAAGCTAAGGAAACTCAACTGGTGTAAGAATTACCTCAAGGGTTTGTGTCTTCTTCCATATGTAAGAGGAAAATGGCTCCACTACTCTCATACGAACCATGCATTAGACTTCCTTCAAAACAGATCCCCACCCTCTGCATTTAATCCACTTCTACTGAGGATCTTCCAAAAAACTTGAGTTTATAAGTCTCATCTCTGGCTACCAGTAGCCTCGCAAGCTCCAAACAAATTGGAACCAATAATGAATTTTATGAAAATGAAATTCTCTCTCACCTCCAGGGCCTTTACACATGCTGTTTCTTGATTAGTGACAACCCACTTCTACCTTTTAACCTACTGTCAATGTATACCTCATACCATTAGCTTAAAAGTCTTTTCTTTTAGGAAGTCTTCTTCAAACCAGGTTACGTTTTCATGTTACGGCTTCTGTAACATGTTCCTATCAGCATACTTTATCACGGTTGTGTGTTTAATCATCTGTCTTTCCCTCTACACAGTAGTTCCATTAGTCCAGAAACCTTGTAGATCTTGTTCACCGCTAGAACCCAAGCCCCTGACAGCAGACACTTAGTAAGTATTTACTGAATCACTAACATGAAAGGAGAAGAAAATTCTCCTTTTCTAGTAGTTTGCCAATAATCTGAAATATGCTTCTAGTATAAACATTTTGTAATTCTGGTAAATTTCTTCAAGTGTGTTTAATCTGATTGGCTAATGGTCTTACAATGATTATAGTGAAACTCCAAGATAATACAGTCATAGTGCTCTACACATGTGAATACATTCTATATATTACACATCTTCCTTTGGTCCTCTCTTAGTCACAGTTGGTAACTACCTGTCCAATCCATGTTTCAACCATTTATCTCTGTTAGACACTTGATCTCCTGACATTTGCTCTCAGTTTTCTGTTCTCACCTATCTTATATTTGTCTTCATCCTTCTCCTAGTCTCTTTGTTACATGTATCCAACTGTGTTTTACTTATTTTGTTTTTATCCTTTACTTTATTTCAGATGTTCTTCTCCTACTGTGCATACCTTGACTAAAATTATTTCCTTGTGAAATTACCTGGAAGTGAGTTCCTCAAGAGGAAAGGGTATTATCACTTCTACACCTGGGCACATTGAGGGAGCCACAGGGAAGATGGTCAGTAAACAGTTGTTGCTGGGCAGTAAGGCCTAACTTTAGCTTTTCATGGTTAACTTGTGTCTTAGGAATCTGAATTCCTTAAGGTAAGAAGACATGCTCTAGCTCTTCTCTATATCACATTCACTGAGAGTCAAAAGACTCAAGACTCTAGGCATCATAGTTTTCATTTAACTCAGTTTCTGAACTGATTACAAGAAATCTTTAAGGATCAAGAATAACTCACCTTCCACCATAGAGAAGTGCAAGTCATGTAAAATTTTTTCAATTTACAGCATAAAAAATTACCCCCCAAATCCAGAAATCTTACCTCCTGGTTTGTTTTCTGACCTGGCTTCATATAGAAAATAAAAACTGTGTCAAAGGGACGACATGGCAAGAGATCCAGATACCCAATGTCATCAAAAAATCCAGGTATCGTGGAGTCAAGTGCAATAAGGTGAGGAGGTAGACGACTGTTTGCAGGTTCCTACCACCAAAGGAAGAAAGGAGAAGGTATCATCTCTTTGCACTATCTTAATTATAAAAGCAATACTTGCTCATGGTTTAATAAACATTAAGTAAAAAAAAAAAAAATTGAAGTGACAGGAATAAGCAGAACCATAATCCCAAACTACAGAAACTTTTAACATTCTTGTGTACTTCCTTCCAGTTCTTTTGCCTTTTTTTGTTAAAGACGGTTGAGATCATACTATGTATTTAATTTAAAATCCAATCGTCTCTGTAATACACCAAACTTTCTAGAAAAAAATTAGTTATGTATTTTACTCTTATTCATTGCTGGTGGAAACGGAAAATGGTACAGCCATGCTGGAAGACAGTTTGGCAGTTTCCTGCAAAGCTAAGCATAATCTTACTATACAGGGCAGCAACTGCATAACTTGATGTTTTCCCGTATGAATTAAAAACGTCTACTCAAAAACCTGCCCACAAATGTTTATAAGAGCTTCACTTATAATTGCCAAAACTTGGAAGCAACCAAGGAGTCTTTCTGTAGGTGAATGGATAAGTAAATGTGATATATTCACACAATGCAATGTTATTCAATGATAATAAGAAGTGAGCTATCGAGTCACAGAAAGACATGGAGGAACCTGAAATGCAAACTGCTAAGTGAAAGAAGCCAATCTGAAGAGACTACATACTATATGATTCCAACTATATGACATTTTGGAAAAGGCAAAACTGTGGAGGCAGCAAAAGATGGGTAGTTGTCAGGAGTTGGGGGAATTTCCAGAGAAGTGGAGGGATGACTAGGAAGACTACAGTGGACTTTAGGACAGTGAAACTCTTCTCTACAGTGCTATAATGGTGGACATATGTGATTTCATATTTGCCAAAACCCACAGAACTGTACAACACAGAGGGACCACTAATGTAAACTATGGAGTTCAGTTAATAATCCATCTGATACTGGTTCGTCAATTGTTACAAATTATGTCACAACAATGCAAGATGTTAGGAGAAACTATGTGTGTGGAGGAAGAGACGCTATGTGCAAACTCTCTATACCTTCTACTCGGATGTTCTGCAAACCTGTTTTTAAAAATGGTCTATTAATTTTTATGCATTTCTTGTTTTGTTTTCCCCCCCCGATTCCTTATCTTCTTTGAGATCTTGATCTTGACCAGCAGGTTGTGTCATCCATGATATTTTTCAGGAAAGCATCCCTCAAGAGATAGCAAGGATTACTCTTTTCCTACTCCAAACAAGGGCTGAGGCAACACCCTGTCATTAAAGACACTGCTATTTCTGCAGTCACAAAGAAGAGTATTCACACTATGAAAAAAGACTACAGGTAGCCTCGTGTCAATTCAGGTCAGATTTTTCCATTAAATGAATTTTCTACAAACATACAAAAAACGTTCTGCTTTTCATTTTTCACTTTGAAATCATGGAGAAGGAACCGCAGTCTGGCAGTGTGCTACAACACATCTTATAGGACAAGGGCTCCTCATTCTTTTTTTTTAAAAAGCTACCTCATCAGCTTGTTCTTCTGGATGATCTTCTAATTCAGGAACATAACATGCACGTACTTTATATCTCTTAATAACTTCTTAAAGTGTTTTCTTCTAAGTCTGTGTTTTTCCTAATAAATTTTGTTAGGATAACTTTTGTCAGTATCACAGTTGTAACAGAGTTATTTTGCATTGTATTTCTAACTGGATATTAACAGCTATAGTCATTAATATTTGTACTTCATATGTGGTGATCTTAACTTTCATTTCCTTTAGACACTCTACTGATTCTCTTTCTTGTTGTCATTCAGTAGCTCAGTCGTGTCCGACTCTTTGTGACCCCATGAACTACAACACGCCAGGCTTCCCTGTCCTTCACTATCTCGCAGAGTTTGTCCAAACTCATGCCCACTGAGTCGATGACGCCATGGCTGTCTAATTAGAAACCATATTACCTGGGAATTGTCTTTTCCTTTCCAATGGTTTTTTCCCTTATTTAGTTTCTTTTAGCATTTCATCGACCTTTCTATTCTATTATAATCAGGTAAGATGTTACTCACTGGGGGAGGCTCCCTGCACATTTTTTTTTTTTTTTTAACATTTCCTCATTCTCCATCCTGTTTCCTAAATGGGCTGCCATTTACACAGATCTGCATTACTGGCCCTGGTGAAGTTTTTGGCTGTTTATTCATTTAAAAAAAAATCAGACTAAATATTGTTTTGCTGAATACTGACTGCTTTATTGACTGATCTGTTAGCAGAATCAAATTATTTTCTTAATAACTTTACTAATATTTACCAATAACTGACTCTCCTTGCGTTCCCAGGATAAACTTTATGTAGTTGTAGAAGTTAATTTGTTTAACGTGCTGCTGAATTCAGTTTTATTAGTATTTTCCTTAATACTTTTGTACATACTTTAGCATGTGTGTTCTGTCAGGTTTAAGTTATTAGAGATATGCTAAGATTCATAAAATAAACCAGGCTACTTTCTGACTTTTTCCTATGTTCTGACCCAGGTGAGAAAGTACAGGAATTATTTTCTTGAAAGAATAAACATTTCAACTACAGTAGATAACATGAAAGGAAAACTGCAATCTCAGAGATTTGTCTTGTCTCCATTCAGTCCACAGCACGCAATCATTTCCTTCTAGAATATTTTTATTTACTGCTTCTACTCTGTCCAATTTTCTCCACTAGGAATATCACTAGTCGTCTGTAAGGTTGTATCTTTGTTCCTTTCCTTCCACATTTACCACTGCATTTCTCATTATTTTCCTCTTTCTGTTCTTTTCTTCTGCATTTTAAGAATTTTTATTTTTTACTCTCCACCACTTATTCAATTTTCTACAACGTAAAATATTTTTCATCTACATGCTGAAATCCAAACTCTTAGAAGTTAGATGGTCTTCAGCCAAGTAGCTGCTAGAGAGTAAGGCAGGGGCAACTTGTGCAGTAAGTGACTTCTTGCCTGGCAATCTTCAGTTGCGTTTTTCAAAACGAACAGGCCTTAGTACAAATTCTAAATTCACATACATGGAAGCTATTTCACATTTTTGAGGCCCTGTTTCTACATCTGTGAAATAGAGATACCACCACTTTCCTGGTAAAGCTGTGTTAGTGAAATTAAGAACAACGGCAACATCTACCTTACAGGTTGGCTGACTGTTCTGTGTACCACATGAAACCCCTGGCACGACCACAGTGAGATGACACTCTTATCACCCCTATTTCAGACATGAGGAGCTAAGACTCAGACGTTGGGTAACTTTCCCAAGATCACACAGCTGGTAGTAGTGACGCCAGGACATAAACCAAGACAGTCTGACCCTAGAAACTGCACAATCTAATTAAGTGTTTACACTCATTCCTTTTCAAAAGTGGCATGAAAGAGCAGAGTCAACTGTAGCCCATACTTTCACTCATAAAGTTTACTGGGGAGAAGTTTTAACATTCTTTTTCTAACTGCTTACAGATGTCATTAACATATATAACATGAGTCCTACAGCACCTAGGAAAAGTCAGAGGTGGATATATTATCAAAGCAGCTCTCACAACAGAACTCTGAATACACTCATGGGAAAACTGTCTTGGCGCTCATATTGTAAGCTGCAGCATCACAGAATTTTATTTCCTTGTATGAAAGGTAAGATTTTAAATAGTTTCTGTTTTTTTTTAATTCTCTATCTTCACAAAAATGCTTTAGCTATCATCAGTTGAGTGTTAATTTATGAATATATATACTCATAGAAGTTTATGAAAATTACCTTCAATGCTTCTAAAGACAAAAATCCGAAGTGTGAAAGGAAAAGACGTGCTGTTTGGAATTCCTGGGCAGGAGGTGGGGGCTTACAATCTGTAACTGGATCAGGAAAACTTCTCTTTTGCAATTCCTCCTCACTTTGTTGCTCAAGGTGTATTTCATAAGCGATCTGCTGGGCCATGCCATTCCTTAATTTTTCATGTCTCTCTTCTAACTGAAATAAACCGAACATTTCATTTTGGGGGAATTATCGTATCAGGACTAATCTTAATTTTTAAATCAAAATAAGGCTACAAGCAACAAAACAGAAGATAATTTTCAGTGATCAACACTGAGCTTCAAATTTAATACAACCAAGAGCAAATATGCATAAACCAAGCAAAAATGTTTTAGAGTTAAAATAAAACCCCAAGAATGTCCCTACAGCCTCAAAAAAGGCTCCTTTATCTCCTCGCTATAAGTGAAACCATTCTGTCTCTGCTTCCCTTTACACTGGCAAGAAAGGGGACAGAATTGCCATTCTCTGCCATGTCCCCTCCATCTTCCACATCACTTTCCCTCTTCTTCCAGACCCCTGTCCATCTTTGTCCTGCAAGGATCTCCTCATTCTTTGAAGTCCACAACTGCATGGATTAGCTGCTATACTCTTGGGAGTTACCTCTGCTTTCCTTCTGATCTATCCTATTTAAAATTTCATCCTCTTTGGTGAACAGCCTGGCCTACATTCCTACAACTTCCTCGACCTTCCCAACTCTGGCCATCCGTGACACACTCTGCACCTCAGATGAGAGCTCCAGTTCCAAAACCTCTTTCTCACAGCTCACCTGCACACCCGTTTTCCCTTCACCACTGCTGTGGGGTACACAACCCCTCTCTCTATTTCTCCAAGCCTTCTGGCTTCATCGATGTCCCAGCCAAAACTAGATCCCCAAATCTGACCTCTTCATACCCTCTTCTAAGCATATAAAATGGCTATGTTATTCCTTATGCTTCTTTATTCACCTGGCCAATCTCCACATCACTCAAATGTTTTACTTATGCCTCTGGATACCAACAGCTTTTGAAGAAAGTCAGCAGAATGAGTTAAGCAACTTCACTACAGATGATACTACTTAATCTAGCTGGGCTGCCTGTCAATTTTAAGAAGCATCTTTGCTTCCCTATGTCATTTCTAAGAACTGAGATTAAAATTTACATAAGCAGCTTCAATCTCCCTTCTTTCCACCTCTAAATGTCTCTGAACCTAAACTCCTCTCCTCTCCTATCTTACCAGAAGTGCCCCTTTTCTAGATACAATCACAGATTCTTGGCCTGATTGCCTCCAGGGCCTTATTCTATCACTTATCATTTCTCCAGCCTGCCTCACAGTGTAGGCGCTGAACCTTCTTCACTGGCTCCTTCTAGTTCTGATTCTTCCTAAATTAAAAAAAAAAAAAAGAAAGAAAAACTAGCCTTGCCTTTCCTTCACTAGGCCATTTCCTCATTCTATTTCCTACTCTGTACCTTTTGCTTCCCTGGTGGCTCAGCGTAAAGAATCCACCTGCCAATGCAAAAGACGCAGGCAGGTTCAATCCTTTGAGTCGGGAAGATCCCCTAGAGGAGGAAATGGCAACCTATTCCAGTATTCTTGCCTGGAGGATCCCATGCACAGAGGAGCCTGGCAAGCTATAGTCCATGGGGTTGCAAAGAGTTGGACATGAGTTTAGCAACTAAACAACAACCCTTCCCTTTACTGCTAACAGTTAACAGTGTAGCCTATATTCACTGCCTTTTCCTCATTTACCATTCATTACCCAGACCTTACACTTTAATATTCCTTTGAACTTGCTCTCAAAGGTCACCAACATTTTCACAACAAAATCCAGGGGCCTCTTCTTAGTGTTCCTTCCCCCAATCTCTCCAGCATCTGATACTGTAATCAGCCTCCATACCTGCCCTTCTATTCGCTCATGCCCTGACATACCTATCTTTCATTTCTTAGAACTCTTCTTCCTTGACCTAAGCAACCAATTATTTAATCTAGTTAAGTGCTTAAATTAATCTAAAACCAAGTAATTTTTTCCCCCAAACTTGTCCTCTTCCTAATGTCTATATTTCTATAAATGGCACTGTTATCTTTGCCACTCAAGCCTAAAGATCTAAAGTTCTTCAGTTCTTCCCTCATCAATCCAAGACTGTCTAGATCAAAATATCTCTGTAAGACATGCCATATATTTAAAGTTTCTACTACCAATAAGGCAGTCCTCCCATCCCTTGCCTGAGTTGTCATAATGGTCTCCCCTCTCCAAATATCCTCCACTAGGGCTGGATCATGCCCTCATACTAATGAAACCACAGACCAGTCCAATTCCTTTAGATTGGTTTCTTTGGACACTGGCAGCCCAATGTCAAGTTCCTTTCACTTAGCCACAATCTCTATTTGTCTTACTAAATGGCAACCTCCTAGATGACAAACATCTAGGTCATCTTAAGAGTCACCTCCAGGAATACCGAACAAAGGCAGTATCTCAATTACAGAAGTTGTTTAAGGATGTTTATAGTCATTCTCTTAACAACAGCTGGTAATAATTTATCTTACTTCTTCCGTGACGATTTCATGCAAATCTGGAATGCTCAGATCTGCTTTCACAAAAGGAATCTTATCCACCTCTTCAGGAAATGGTCGATGTTTCACAGTATATTTAAATCCAACATCATTTTTAGGAACTGGACGAGGTTCAGGCACAAAAAGCTGTTAAAAAAAAACAACATTATGCTTATTACATTTGGTGCTGTCTGAAATGACATGTATTTCCCTGGTCTCTTAGATGTCTGTGTTTCCCTAGGGTTACAAAACACAGAATCTCAGTAAAAATCTGCAAATACTACTGCTAATGGTAAAGGCACCAGTGTACTCTTCTTTATTTTTATAAAAATGTTCATCAACTTATAGATTTTTGCGACTGATATATGTGTTACAGACCTCTAATGTACCAGGCCTGAGTCTTCCACATTCAGTGATAAGCTGATAGATAAGGCATTTCCAAATTTAAGGCTCAAACTTCCTTCTCCCCCCAAGGACTCTCAAATCATACAAGTTTACATCCACTGGGCATCTCTAGACAGTGAATTCAATAATAAGAAACTCAGCATGGCTTAACTGAAAAAGTCTGGCTCCAAAACTAGGTCTTCATGGCTCCGAATCCCTCTTTTAATAAACATATATGAGCTATGTGACTTCTGTTTCCACATTTGACAAACGGAAACAATACATCACAAGACTGCACCAAGAACGAAATAAAAAAATACATGGCACATATTAAACTGTCAAACAGGTTTTAGGGCCTTTTCTGAGCTCCTTCCTCCTCAGTCTTTAATGGGACTGAGTGGCTTTTAGTGTTGCTGACAGACTGGTGACTGGTATGACGCCCCTAGGAGAAAACAGGCGTGTGCTCCTCAGAGCAAACACATGTTGAGCAACGGCAACATCTGGAATGTTAAATTATTTTAGGTATGCCCTATAATTTTGTGAGTTTCTCTCTCAAATGCTGGTAAAATTTTATTAAGCTATGTTTTAAAGAATTTTTAATAACGTTAAGTAAAAGCTTACAATGTGATAAAAAATGAAAAGAGCAGTATACAAAAATGACTAAATTCTACTGAAGTGTTAGGTACAGGAAGGGAAAAAAAGATTGGAAGAAAATCCACTAAAACATTAACAGAGGATGTCTACTTCTGAAGAGTGACAATAAAATAGCTTCTTCTTATTTTCATTTTCCTACTTTCTCCCATGAGCAAATTTTATTCACATATTTACAACTGTTATAAAAAAATAAACTGTGCCACCCCAAAGAAAGACTTCATTAAATTATACAGCACATTAAAAAAAATCACAGAGCATATTACAGTTACACAGTTAAATGAAACAATCACAGACTACGTCCTACCGACAGACATCTAGGGTCTGGCCACACTTTTTTCACATGGCATGTACGTAGATTTTATTTAACATTCCATGAAAAAAGTTGGGGCCGCTGTTCAGAACAGCAGTTCTTTTTTTTAACTTTTAATTTTACTTAGAAGTAAAGCTGATTAACAGTGTTGTGACAGTTCCAAGTGGACAGCAAAGGTACTCGGCCACACTCAGAAGAGCAGTTCTCAATCTTAAGTGGAGGTCAGAGTCACCCAGAAAGCTTTCTGAAATTATACCTGCCTTGAAGATGTCTTTAAAGAGTATTTCAGTAGACCTGGAATTTTAGCCTCCTAAGATGATTCTGATGTGAACTCACTGAGAACCTGGCTAGGATCAAAAATATTTATTTTCTCTGTGATTTTTGTTGGAATATTGTTTAACCTTTAAATCACAACATACACAAACACACACACAGGCACTCACTCCTAGCCACTCCCCTGTAACTTCTGATGGATACCTTCTGATTTGCTTTTGCTCCTCTGGGTAAAAGGCAAAGTTGTTGTGCCCAAGCAAGTCTTCCAGACATTCCCCGGACGAGCACAGTGACAGAGGGGAAAAAATCATCTAGAATAAAATGTTGGTGAAAAAGTTTTTATTTCCGGCAACATATAAAATACCCCTGCTGTCAATTTTAGAGCCTCTAATAAAGACAGCCCTATCACAGTGCTTCTCTAGCTTTTCTCTATAGTGAACCACCTCTGTGGATTCTGCCATATCCGTGTACCGCTGTGCCTATTATCTTACTTTCTTAATATTAACTTCTTTCTTCCCTTTTTCTTTTTTTTAAAAGGTAAATTATATCCTTAAAAGGAAAACCAGGAACTCTGGTGTGCTACTTATATATTTTTAAAACACCTGCTTAAAAATACATAAAATAATGTTTACTGACATACCAATTAACATCATATCACATACCTCCAGCAGTACACACACACATATTTTGGAAACATTATCCTGGCAAATACTCTTACCTGTTAGTGCTGCAGATGGTCTAAATGCAAAAGACAGGCTGGGTGCTTGTGAAACTGAAGTTACATCCACCCATGCCTTTGTGTACTGCTGCCCAGTACAGCAGAAACACCGGCAGGCACTGTTTCATCCCAAGGGAGAATGAATGCAGAATGGACTTCCTAAGCACCCAGATCCTTCTTCCTATTCCCTTTTTTTGCCTCTGGTCTAAACAGTCAAACTTGTTCAAATTTCTCTCACTTTTGTTTTAAAATTATTTAGAACTTTTGTTCTAAATAATCCCAATTGTTTACTTTTGGTAGACTTTCAATGCAATGAAATCACTTAGAATGAGAGTAGTGGAGTCTTAAAAAATTTGGAAAAGGGCTGACATCCCCCAGACCAGGAAACCTGGAGGGGAGACTGGGATTTTACAGACTATTATAGCAGATAGCTTGGGAGTAGGAACCAGGAGGAGTCAAGAATAATTGATACAAGCCAGGGAAAAAAGTCAAGCAATCCCAGGTCTAAGGTAGAGAAGGATGAGGTACCTGCAGGAAAGACCTGGGACCAGTGCTTCTAGAGTTGGGCAACAATTAAAAGCCTCATCTCGTTCTTATTAAAATCACTATATTTTACCACAACAGGAAGGACACCTCTGGTGGTACTTCCCTGAACTTCTGGGAGACATCTAGTTTCATTTTATGAACAAGTCAAATATCCTCTCTGAGCCCTACTTTCTTCATCTATAGATTCCCTGGGTCCCTGTATGCCCAAAGATTCTGTAATCTTCACTTTCCTTTCCCTTCCCAGCAATAAGGATTTCTCTAGAAACATGCTTCCTTTACATATTGGTTGATTCCAATTACCATCAGAAAAAAATGTACTTTAAGCAGTCTGCATTGCAGTGGTAATACACCTTGAGATGCTTATAACTTGGGGAAAGATGGGAAGAAAACAGTGCATGTTGCATCAATGGGAAACCAATGAAGGATTTTCAGGAGGGCACGGGCATGATCGGATCTACAATGGCAGCAAGTAGGATGGAGGGAAGGGTAATGAATTTTGGAAATGGAAGGAGGGACAATCAGATCAGGCAAGAAGCAACTGCAATAATCTAGAAATAATAAAGTCCTGCATTTGGTTGTATTGGGAGGAATGCAGAGAACAGAAGATGCCAAAGGTCACTAAGGGAAGAGAAACTTGGACACCAAACACATAATGGAAAAACAGGAAGGAGCAGGTGAAGATGACTCCTCCAATTTCCAGCCTGTCTGGGTGGCAACAATAACCGAAAAAGAACAATGTGGAGTGAAGGCGGGACAGGAGAGGGACAGATCCAAAGGTCAAGAGGAAGGAAGAGGAATAATGATTTTCATACACAGGAAACAACAGAAAATATTCTACCAAAATAAACTTTTTATAAAGCTATGGAGCTCTTTTCTAATAGATACACATTGTTAAGTGTTAGTCGCTCAGTCATGCCCGACTCTTTGCGACCCCATGGACTGCAGCCCACCAGGCTCCTCTGTCCATGAGATTTTCCAGGCGAGGATACTGGAATGGGTTGCCATTTCCTTCTCCAGGGGATCTTCCCAACCCAGGGATAGAACCCGGGTCTCCTGCACTGCAGGCAGATTCTTTACCGACTGAGCTACAAGGGAAGCTCCCCCAAAAAAGTGAAGTGAAGTTGCTCAGTTGTGTCTGACTCTTGCTGACCCCATGGACTGTAGCCTATCAGGCTCCTGTGTCCATGGAATTTTCCAGGCAAGAGTACTGGAGTGGGTTGCCATTTCCTTCTCCAAAATATTTCTTTGAGCTCCTTTTTTTGGGGCGGGGGGCAAGAATACTGGAGTGGGTTGCCATTCCCTTCTCCAGAAGATCCTCCCGACCCAGGGATTGAACCCGGGTCTCCTGTATTGTAGTCAGACGCTTTACTGTCTGAGCCACTATAGCTCAGTTGATAAAGAATCTGCCTGCAATGCAGGAGACCCCAGCTCGATTCCTGGGTCGGGAAGATCCACTGGAGAAGTGATAGGCTACCCACTCCAGTGTTCTTGGGCTTCTCCTGTGGCTTAGCTGGTAAAGATATACATTAAGAACCTCTAAAAGATTATATTTCATAGGTATATTCCACTATCTGACCCTCTGCTTTTCAGTCGCTACAACCTCATCAGCTAGAAGCCTTTTTTGACAAATGCAAAATTGCTTAGAATTTGTCTTTCCTTCCCCGATCCCAGAGACAGCTTGCTAATACTGAAAGACATGTTGATTTAGCAGTGGAAAAAGCCCAAAGGGCTGAAACTTACTCTGTTCATTTCCAAGAGGTTGCTCCAGCATTGCCAGGATGACACTGTTATCCAAGACAAAGTACCGGAAACTATGTTTGTTTATGGTTGGCAGTCTGGAGTATTTGATCAAAGTGGTCTCATTCACCAGACTACAAGGAGAGGCAGGACCACTAGGTGAAGGAAATGCGCCAAGCAACTGCATAATACTAGAGAGAATGCAAAAGATAACAGTTAATTCCCAAAGCAAGACCATAACTTTACCCCATGCACCAATCGGTCTCTCTAGATTGATCTGACCACAGCCATGCTTCCTCCTTGAGGGTCAGATTCACTCCCTGTGGTGGATGCTGTGGTGTGCTGTCCAGATTCCCTCTCCAAAACTGAAAAGATCCACTGCCCCAGATGCAGGGAGATGGTGGCCCTAACTTTCAGCTGAGTCCTGGAGAGGCCAATGAGAACCTCTTTATTCAAGACCACAGCTTCCTCCTGGGATAGCTCATGTCCAATGAACTGTTGATGCCAGGGGATAAGGTGTATAAAGTCCCAGTACCCGGGCCCCAACATGAGAGACTCCTGAAGGGCCAGCCCAGATCCAGAGCTCTCTGCTGCAACTGCATCACAGTTTGGTTCTTCCCTCTGCTCAGTCCAACTTCCCTCATTCCCCCACAAGGGTTGATTCTGACAGCACTTTCCAATAAACCTCTTACAGGCAAATTTCTCTCTCTCAAAGTCTGCTCCCCAGGGAACCTGGCCAATCATACTTCCAAATCATGAAGCTCCTAAAGATATATTTTAAAAATATGCACACTCCAGGTTTAAGGACTATGCTAGCTAAAGCATTCTAGACCCAGACAAGGATCTGAAGATCAGCCAAATCCCCTCAACTTTCCAGCTGAGGAAACTCAGGCTCAGAAGAGATAAGTGATCATTAAAAGACCAAAAACCAAGACCTGCTGCCTTCTCACTGTGTGGCCATGAATAGTTATCCTCATTTTACAGACAAGGTACTTGATGCACTAGTAGTTACATCTTACAGAACTGTTGTAATTATTAAATGAAAATATATAAGAAAAAATACCTTTAAAATTAGAATTCAACTGAACAAGCCTAAACATTCCAAAATGTTTACATCCACAGAGATCTCTGCATGTCTTCAAGGAACAATAGTAATAACTTATACAATACCACTTACTATGTGCCAGAGTCTGGAGCTATGCACTTGACATATAACATTTTATTTAGTTATCATAACAACCCTATGAAATAGGTACCATTATTATTCCCATTTCATAATTAAGAAACTGAAACACAGAAAGAATCTTAAGAACACATAAAGATTTTATCTTGTGGTGCTAATATCATCAGACACCCCCAAAGCAACTCATTTGCAAAATTAGTATTCCCCACTACTACTTTCATCATTGCAATTCTCAGCTTGAGTAGCCTCTCCTCTTCTCTTTCATTCTAATGCTTGAACCCAAATCTCTCTGATAATAGAAGACAACACTGCTCAACAGATACTTTCCCTCCATTCTCTCTCCTCCTAGGACGAGGACTATCTAAGAATTTCAAGGACAAGGAGAATTTCATGATGAGTTCAGGCTTAAGGATTTGTAGAAAACCAGCAATGGGAAAAACACAGGTTTTCTAATATGGAACAGAGATGGTTGTCACAAGCATCTGGACCATGTAAGCTTATGTTCCAGGCAAGATTTTAAGACATTATCAAATAGGATGCTGGGAAGGGAATAGGTCACTAAGATCAAATCACACCAGCCTAACTACATTTTCTCTTCTCGATAATGACTAGACCAGAAAGGCAGAGAAGTATCTCTGAAATCAAGACGTGCAACTTACTTGGCAGTGTATCATTAAAAACTTATAGATAAGATTTTAAAATCCCTGTGAACCAGAAAGGAAATCTCTTATCATGTGCTTCGTCAGTCTTTTTCTGTTCAATATTCTTATCAGAGTTTCTGATTAGGACACACAGGACAGGCTCATTAAATCTGCAGTTGACCTAAAGTTGAGCTGCAGAGTTAATGTTATCAGAGTAAGAGCTGAGATCCAAAAGAATCTTAAAAGATTAAAAATAATAAGGTAAATCTTACATAAAGAAATTTCAAGTTTAAATGTAAAATTCTATAATTACATCCAAACACCCCCAAACAAGTGTTTAGGATGAGAAAGACAAAAGGTAAATGTGTTAAAAAAAAAAAAAATAGCCTCTAAGGTTTGGCTTGACTAGGTTCTCAAAAACCCAATTTTAATGAAAATACAATATTCTACAGAGTTTAAAGGTGATCACCCTTTAAAGATGTACACAGTCAGACCAATGCCACTGAAAGGACAATGACTAGGATAAAAAGTACTTTAAATCCCTGTCATATGAAAAATAGTTAAAGGTACTGGCAGAAAAGAATGAGAAAGAGCAAGAGAAAAGAATGAGCATTCATGGGATTCCTTCAGTGGTCCAGCAGCTAAAACTCTGCCTTCCAATGCAGGGGTGTGGGTTTTATTCCTGGTCAGGGAACTAAGATCCCACCTACCAGGGAATGGAGCAAAAATGTAAAATAAAAAACAAACAAAAGAACACAAGCATTGTCTTCAGATATCCCCACTCCTTGGAAAAAAAGGATTTCATGATCAAAAGTCTGAATCAGAACAAATGGGTAGAAGTTAAAGTGGGAGAGATTTCAGCTCAATGGAAACACCAAGTTTTCAACAATTAACATGAAATGGGCACTTGGGGGGGGGGGTTAAAATATCCCAAAATTAGAGGCTAAATAACTTGGTAAATAACTCTTAGAAGTCACTAAGCAGAGGGGCTACTGAAATGACTTCCAAGAGTCCTAATGTATATTATACAACAAGGGGAAAAACACCAACAAGCTGATCTGCATTCTGTATCTCCTGTGTGCTCACACTGTGAGGAATGTAAAAAGGGAACTGGGTGTAAAAAGCTCCCAGGGTGGGGAGCTAAGACTAGCACATTATCAAATATGACCAGGTGTGATCATGACACCATAGAACTCATATAGTGGCTGGGTCAAACTGAATGAACACAGAGGTGTGGAAAAGAAGGAGAAAAATCAAAGAAGGTTCCATAGAGGTAGCTAGCTAGATGTGATGTGAGCAGTTAACTGTGGAGGATGTGGCCAAGAGGAGAGGGAAGTCCTGAAACGCAGGGGAAGTAGACAGACAGGCATGAACAAACGCAGTTCACAGCCACAAGTGGCCAGCCAGCTGGGGCAGAAGGGCTGTGCTAGGAAAGATCACAGCTTGAGTGGGGACTCAAGGAGGGCCTTGAACACCAAACCAAAAATGTCACACCATATGGCAATAAACAGAAATCATCTACTGTTTTCAAACACTCACACAGCAGAATAAGCACAGTATCTAAAATGATGAGTCCAGTAACAGAATGCAAAATGAAAAGAGAGATTGAAAACAGGGAAATCAGAAAGAAAGTGAGAAGGGCCTGGACTAGAATGCTGAGGTCTGAGGGAATGGAGGAAATACTTCCAAAATTAAAGTCTACTAGACTTGGTCGCTGACTTCATATGAGGAATGACAGATAAAACAGATAAATCAGGAAGAGTCAAAATTTTAAGTTTGCATAGCTGGAAAACAGTCATGATACTGACACAAAGTTCTAATTGTGTGGGAACAGAGAAAATTGGTTTTGGATGTTTCATGATGACTCTTTCAGTTCAGTTCAGTCGCTCAGTCGCGTCTGACTCTTTGCGACCCCATGAACTGCAGCACACCAGGCCTCCCTGCCCATCACCAACTCCCAGAGTTTACTCAAACTCATGCCCATCGAGTCAGTGATGCCATCCAGCCATCTCATCCTCTGTCGTCCCCTCCTCCTCCTGCCCCCAATCCCTCCCAGCATCAGGGTCTTTTCCAATGAGTCAACTCTTTGCATGAGGTGGCCAAAGTACTAGAGTTTCAGCTTCAGCATCAGTCCTTCCAAAGAACACCAAGGACTGATCTCCTTTAGGATGGACTGGTTGGGTCTCCTTGCAGTCCAAGGGACTCTCAAGAGTCTTCTCCAACACCACAGTTCAAAAGCATCAATTTTTTGGCACTCAGCTTTCTTCACAGTCCAACTCTCACATCCATACATTACCGGGCCCTTTTTAAGACATGAGGCCTTTTGTAGAGCTGGCCAGCAGAGATCAGATGAGCCACTGAGACAACTACTGCCTAGGTTGGGGACTACGAGCATGACTCTGCTCATTCTGGGCTCATATCCAATCCTCACTGCCAATCATGCTCTCAATGGAATGTCCCATCCACAGACTAGATGGAGCAAACTTATTTTTATATAATGCAGAGTCCCAGTGAGAAACAGCCTTCCCCCTTTCTTCATATCCCTTTTACTCTTCAAGGTACACATCAGATCTTAGTTTTTAATAATATTTTTAAGTCCACCCCAGGCCACGCATGTTCTTCTCTCTGGACTTGAGTCATTTCTAGTAATTAAACACATTTTTCTGACTTTCCAGCTGTTAGCCAAACCTCCACAGTCATTGAAAGCCCAGTATTAGCACAGTGAGCAGGACTGAACTAAAGCAAGCATGCTTCTAAAACTTTACTGAATAACCTAAGCCCATGAGGAACAGAAATAAACCCAACTTTATTGTGCATGCCCCAAGTTCTCTTGGAAAAGGCTCATTTGCATACAAATCTTCTATATGCTGTCTTCTTGTATAGTCACAGAGTTGTGTCTGACCCTGCTGTGACGCAATGGATTGTAGCCCACCAGGCTGCTCTGTCCATTGGATTCCCCAAGGCAAGAATACTGCAGTAGCTTGCCATTTCCTTCTCCAGGGGATCTTCCTGACCCAGAAATCAAATCCCTGTCTCCTGCATTGCAGGCAGATTCTTTACCGCTAAGCCACCAGGGAAGCCCTCAAGCTGTCTTACCGCTTTTACTAAAACCAAGATGAGCCAACTTAATATGACCTGACATTCCTCCTCCCTGCTTTTTATGTTGTTCTAGATCTTCACCCACACTTACCCCTTCATAAGCCACTTCTTCCCAACTGTACCAATTCTACCTAATCTTCTCCACCTATCTCTTTCAGTCAACAAACTGCCTTTCTTCCCTCTTCCTACTCTGTTAACTAACTGGCCAAACATAAACTCTTTCAACTCTCTCTGCTACTTTTTCAAGATACCAACCTGTCTCCATCCCTTCATTACCAAAATAGTTGAAATAGGAATTCTCTCTTGCTGCCGTAACCACTCTGCAATCTGACTTATAGCTCATACTATCCATTCTCTGAGAGTCAGGTCAATGTGATTTTCCTCAGGAATCTGACTTCCCCGAATCTGAAAGTATTAATTCCTTTCTTCCAACACAGCTGCATTCCATATGTACCCCTTCTCTTGGAGCATTTATTCTCTAGCTAATATTATAGATATTTGTGTTCATATCTTATTCCTTCCTATTGGACTAGAAGCTCTCTGGATGTGGTAACTAAATCTGACTTATTTTTACAATTCTATTACTAGTTCCTAAGAGGATGTTTATAAGTTTTGGCTGAATGAACCTATCACATGTAATATAAATGGTGTAGCACAGAATAAAAATCACTAAGCTGGAAAGCAGAAGAGGTAATTGTGTGATCGAAGTCTCTGGACTCAGCCATCAGAGTGAGGGTGTGGGTAAGGCTCTCCAAGTTCCTTTCTAGCTCTAACATGATATGACTTGAATTATGTCAGCCAGCATAGAAAAACAAGGACCCAAACTTTTAGCCTCAAGTCCCTGGTTTCTTTGGTCCAAAAGAACAAGACAGTTTCTTTTCCACTTCTGGGGGAAAAGTATCCTAAATCAAGTTATGTCACTTAATGCTGAACCACTGGGGAGGAGATGAAACAACACAGGATGACATCTAATCCGTTCTAACGCCGAGACACAAGCCTGTGACGTCACTTTCGTACCATGTTAGGGTGGCTTCAGCAGCATCCTTGACCCTCATGGAGGCAGGGTTTGGCTCCTTATCACCTTTGTACTTGACCTCTTGCTCACTGTTCTTGGACTTGCTTCCTGAAATACCCAGTTCCACAATTTCCAGCACTTCCTTAAGACAATCCTAGAAAAAGGAAAAGCAGATTCGTTTTTGTAATACATCTATCTTATGAGAAGACAAGGAAATACATCCAAGTGCCAGTATTGGTTGTGTTTTGGTGGTGGGACTCTAATTTCTCATTTTCTTTGGTAGGTACATATTAACTTCATAATAATTTAATGAAATAAACTGGCCCCCCCCCGCCCAATTTTTCTTTAAAGATTAAATTTGAGTATTGAGAGATCTAGATAATAAGTAATGATAAATTCACTTCAATTTTATCAGTCATCATTCTTGTAAAATTTCCATGGACTATAAATTGTGAAAGCCAACTGAAAGAGATGTAATAGTAATTCAGCTACACCTGGATAGTTTTAAAGCAATTTCTGGTATCCTAATGCTATACATCATCATGCAAATGACTAAGATTTAATCAATGGTATTATTTTTATAAACTATATAAAGCTCTGTGTAATTTTCCAATAAGTCTGGTATCTCTTATTTACACTATGCATTCTTTTATAACTGTCTTCCCATAAGGAAAGTATTACATGGAACAATGGTAAAAGAAAGCAGCCTAGATAATCTGCGTTTACTTAAAATGAAAGAAATGTGTGAAATGAAATTTTTAGCTACAAACAACCTTTACGAACAAGGTGGTCTCTAGGTTTGCAGCCTAGTTATCAACTGCCCTTTCTGATCTGATGATAGGTGACTAAAGTATCTTCTGGCCATCTCAAGGCTACCATCCTTTCAAGAAAAAACAACCCTGATTGTTCATAGATAAATTAGCCAAAGCTCCATCTTTCAAAGAATTTCTCTACGGGTTAATCTGCAATCAAATACAGTTGACCCCTGAGCAGCATGGGAGTTAGAGGCATCGACCCCCAGCAAAATAAAAAATCCACATATAAATTATTATTTTTTTTCCTGTTCCACATATAAATTGAAGTCAGCCCTCCATATATGCAGTTCCTCCCTATCCACAGCTCCACACTCATGGGTTCAACCAATCACAAATCATGTAACAGTATTTACAGTTTTTTTTAAATTTGCATGTAAGTGGACCCACAAAGTTCAACCCTATGTTATTCAAGGATCAACTATATAAGCATGATGATAGTTTATAGGATAAGTGTTTTCCTGAAATATAACAAGTTATATTCAGCTTGAAGTATGCAATACTGGATTTAAATTTAGATATTCTCTTTTAAAAGATATTTTCCCAATATACATTTTTGTTTCCTATTTTCTGTTTTAATATCAAGTAAACTAACCTTTTCATCAAGCATGTCAGGGTGCTCTGTCAGCCAGACACAGAGACATTGAAAAGCTGCCACTATCATGGAGTGCAGGTCCCGGGAGTGAAGAGGAGCTGGCCGACTACACTGGTATACAATGTAGCTGCACACAGAACTGATGGCTCGCTTCCGGTCTCCAGAGTCAACCATCACCTTCACCTGAGCATATTCGTTTGGGGAACAGAGTTAGCCAAGAACCATGGTACCAATTTCAAAGCCGCTACACTGAGGCCCAGCCTTTCTGAGAATATAATACTGCAGATGTACTATCATATATACTTTATAAAAAGAGAGGGCATTTTTCAAACCCTATAACAATAAAAATTCATTTTAGCATTCTTTTTCATGCTCTAAAACCTAAACTGCTGGGGTACAACTACTCATCACTGCCACAGATCACAAGAAAAGCTGGCAAAGGAAAAAAAAAAAAAAAAGAAAAGCTGGCAATGGAACATGCACACATTTTTTAAGCCCCCTAATCCACCCCGTAGTGATGCTCTATGGGCTACAAAGTTCTATGCAGCTGTCCAGAGGTATAATTAACATACAGAAAACTATACATATTTAAAGTGTACAATTTGATAAATTTTGGCTTAAGTATACACCTGTAAACTATTACCACAATCAAGATGGCAGACATATTCATCACCCCTCAATGTTCTCATGCATCTTTATAACACTTGCCCCCCCCCCAAAAAAAAACTCCTCCCGACTCCTTTCTGCCCCCTCCTTAGGTTACTGCTGATTTGTTTTTTGTCACTATAGGTTAACTTGCATTTTCTATAGTTTTTTATAAATAAAATCATAGGTTACTATACTATTTGCGGTGGGGGGAAAGTCTGGCTTCTTTTACTCAATATAATTGTTTTGAGATTCATCCAGTCTTGTGTGTATCAATTTTTCATTCCTTTTTACTACTGAGTAGTATTCCATTATATGGATTATACCATAATTAATTTATCCAGTCACCTGTTGGACATTTGGATTTTTTTCCAGCTCCTGAGTATTACAAATAAAGCTGCTAAGTATAAGACTTTGTAAGAGTATATGCTCTTCTACTTCCTAAGAGTGGACTGATTGGATCATATGATAGGTGTATGTTTAGTTTTTTAAGGCCCTGTGAAGTGTGAGTGAAAGTCGCTCAGTCGTGTCCAACTCTTTGAGACCCCATGGACATATTTTTTAAGCCCCTGTGGAATTCTCTATGCCAGAATACTAGAGTGGGTAGCCTTTCCCTTCTCCAGGGGATTGTTTTCTAAAATGGTTACACTATTTAACAGTCCTTTCTCTCTCTTTTTTGGTACACAAATATCTGATTGTTCCAGCACCACTGGCTGAAAAGACTATCCTTTCTCCTTTGAATTATCATGGCACCTCTGTTAAAAATCCAATGTCCATACACATGCAGATCTATTTCTGGACTCCCCACTCTATCTACTGATCCAGCTGTCTAACCTATTCCAATACCAGACCGTTCTGATTACCATAGCTTTATAGCAAGTCATGAAATCAGGTAGTGTTAGCCCTTCATGATTTGTTAGGTCTAGACAGTACTCCATTTAGGGTTAATTATTCCTTACTACTGCAAGTGTACTGAAGGTCACAGGCAACAGTATCTTGCTCTCAAAGACCATGTGGTCCTGCACATCTCACAAATGGTTGTTCTTACCTCCTACATCAAATAACTGCTCTTCACAAAACTACGGCCATTACATCTATGCATGAGACTCTCTGAGGTAAAGGTAAGCTCTAAGTGGTGGTGAGAACACCTCAGGTTTTCTTATCTATTTTGCCTTTCATGACTCAGGTAAGTCACAGCCTCTGCTCACCTGTCCCCTCATCTATAAAATGAGGGCTTTAAGTTTACCATCTCAGACAATATCACCTTATGTGTGTATATCACCTCTGTGTTTACAAAGTGTTTTACATATTTCATTTCACTTTATCCTCACATCACCAGCTGTTACACACAAGATAATCCTGCCTATTTTACAGATATGAAAATACTTATATGCTAGTGAAGATTCAGAGAAACTGGAACCCTCCTACATCACTGGTAGAAATGTAAAGTGATTCAGTTGCTGAGGCCAACAGTTTGGCAGCTCCTCAAAAAGTAAAATACAGAATTACCATATGACCCAGCAATTCCACTCCTAGTTATATAACCAAAATAACTGAAAACTGGCATTCAAATAAACACATGTACACGCATGCTCACGGCAGCACTACTACTCACAAGAGTCAAAAGGCAGGAACAGCTCAAATGTGCTACAGAGGAACAGGTTGACAAACTGGTACATAAATATGATGGAATATCATTTGGCCACAAAATGGAATGAGATTGAGACTTTTTCTACAGCATAAATGAACCTCAAGAACATATTAAGTGAAGAAAGCCACATACAAATGGTCACAGGCTATATGATTTAATTTCTATGAAATATCAGAATAGGTAAATCCATAGAGACAGAATGCAGACTGGTGGTTGTTAGAGATAAGGGAAAGGGAGACCAGGAAACAACTGCTTAATGCGTACAGGGTTTCTTTTTGGGGGTGATAAATGCTTTGGAACCAGAAAGAGGGGGTGGTTGCACAACACTCAGAGTACTAATAGGCACTGCATTGTTCACATCAAAAGGTTAATTTTATGTTACGTGAATTTTGCCGTAACTTAAAAAAAAAAAGAGAGAAATGCAAATGGACACCCAACTCTAAGATTCCACAAAATAGATAAACAGTTGGGAAAGAAATCTGAAAATACAGCCAACTTTCATTTATCTCTGATAACGGAAGATGGAAGAGTCACAGGTAGGCCCAAATGGTGTATTTTAGGACAAATTTTTCTTTCATTGCCAAATCTGTATTTATTCATTAAAATTAGATGATTGATGATCTTATAATGGCACAAAACGTCACGCTGAAAATTTAAGGGTATTATGAGAAAACACAAAATCAACCAGTATTCTATCACAATGTGCAAATAAAGAGCAAGTATTGAAATGCTTCCTATCATCTAACAGCAAAAATATCATTCACACCCTTTGACCCGATTAAACAAAAAAGTAGATTATTTTGTAAAATCTCACTTGGAAGCTCATTTTTGCACACTTTGAATATCAACTGTGATGAGTATAATCAAGACTGCAATACCCACATGAAGTGGGTCAGGAGATACAGAAAAAAGAGCCATACTCCAAGGTGGCTGGGCTAAAATAAAGGGACTGTCACCTCACCTTTGCCAGTCCAGAGAGGAGCTCCAGAGCTGCCAGTGATATGCTCATGTCTTGCCGCCACTGGGAGTTGAGTCTTTGGGTGACGAGATGAATGCTGCGAATCAGGAGCCCAGCAGCTGAATCTGTATTAAGAGCTAGGATATAACCCCAATGCCACATCCCACAGGGAGGGAAAACAACTAAGCATTAGTAACGAGAAGCACAGCATTCCACTAGGCACAGACCACAGCAGCCACAGTGAGCATGACGGGCACCCACACAGTGCTTGCTCCCCGCCCCACTGGCCTGAGCATCTCAGCCTGACTGAACAACGGTGCGCGGGGCACACACACCAGACCAGAGCAGCTTCTAGTTCCCAGCTCAGGTACTCTCACATAGACATCCACTGGGATTTGAAAGCTTCAATATCATTCTTATAAGAGTATAAATCTCAACATTTCCAAATTAACTCACAGTTACATTAAAAAAAAAAAAATGAAACAATCAAAAGGCTATCAATTATTTCCTTGAAATTTTATAGAGAAAGGAATTCAAATTTCAGAATCTCTTCAGACGCTGGGAATTATCCTAAAGCATCTGCTGAAATTATTTTCAGGGTTTCTATCATCAGAAGTCACATGCAATGCTTTTTCAAGCAAACTTTAACATTTAATTCTCTGAGACAACTTTAATACTCTTAAAAAATTAAATAATCAAGTTACTGTGTTTTTATGTAGCCTCCAATTCTATATTTAAAAGTAATTACTATTCAATTAATAATAAATTAGGACAAATTAAATTTATAAAGGAAGCTTTAGGGACATTATACCTGTCGATCCTATCAGAAAGAGGGCAGTGACAACAGAAAAAGGAATGGTCATTAAAGAGAGACATTCATGCGACACTAACACAAATCTGGATTTCTTAGTAAAAACTATTTTATGACATTACAAGCAGAACTCACTAACACCAGTTCAAAATACTGAAACAAACAATAACCACTTCGAACATTTATATTAGAACACATATAATAATGCAAAAACTTAAGTTTAAAAGTGTCTTAGAAGCAGGAAAAATAAACAAATTTTCACCTATACTTAAACCAAGCATAGTGAATAAAATAACAATTTAAATAACTTCTTCATAAATGCATATTTCAATGTGTTAAATAGCCACATAATGACCTTATGTATATGACAAGCTGAATGATACTTATAGCAAACTTAAATCACTGAAACATGCCTGGACTCCTGGGTTTATAAACTCTCCAAATGATTAAAAAATTAAACTCCATCTAAGAAGCTAGATTTCATTCCAATCTAGTTGGATTAATAATCTTAGATTCAATACACCACTAGTATTTATGCATAAAAACATAAAGGCACCCACAAATTCAACAGAACCCAGAAAGCAACTGGCCAGGGTAAAGGACATTATAGAATTGGATGCTCTACTTGCAAATGCTTCCTTACTCTTTGTGACTGAAGAATCTAATCAGACATAGTAGGGTATACAGGCTTCAAAAACAAAGGCAGACTCTCCTCTGGGTTGCTATCTAATGCATAAACCATTACCCATCCTCACTACACTGCAAAAACTGAAATACTGCCTGATTCTGTCATTAGACTGAGGCAGTGCCTAAATCCTATTTGACTCTAAATTATTAGCACCTGGTACAGAATTCAGAAATGCTTCCTATAAATCACTTATAAAATCTAAGAAACTATCCAAAATCTAACTACTAAAAACTGTAGAGCTATATTTAAAAGATCTGTTTTCTTTTTCATAAGGTTTTAGACTAATAGCTTCTCTGCTATATTAAGTACATAAAAATCATGAACCTGAAAATCTAGTTTAAAATTTCTCTGCTTGTTTTATATAGCTGGGCATTAAAAGTTATTCTATAAACTTTAGATTAAAAAAAAAACTAAACTAAACATGGCTTACCATAATCTCTCAAGAGAGCCTGAGCAGGTCTTTCACTGTCAGGAGTTGTGGGTTCTGTGCTTCCACCACTCGCTGAACTAATACCACTATTCGTGCGACTATGACTCTTGAAGTTATTTTCTCCACCACCCTAGTCAAAAAAAAAAATGAATCAAATATGCAAGTATGGACAGAAGTCAATCACTAAAAGCCATGCTGGTAAAATGGAATGTGCCAGCTAAATAGCACAAACTGATACATAGATAAAAATTGACAAAGGATTAAAACTGTTGTGTTTTTGCATAAACGCCATTTACGGTGTTATCAAGGGTCTGATGATTAGTGGGTGCCCATTCTGGAATCGTCTTTTGCTGCTGTTTAAAAGGATCAGACTTTTTCCATCTTCACTAGACTTCAATAGTTAATGGTTCTGGGTCTGTAAAGAAATACCCTAGTGCCTCCCAAGCAAAACTTCAGAATAGGAATATATCTTAAAAACACAAAACACAAATAAACAAATAACAGTAACTTTCCAGTGTTACATAAAATACACAAACAATAAATATATGATTAGTATATTTAGCATATATTAGTATATATCTATAGATCAATAAAGATCAACTCTTATATGTACAGGAGCTAATGAAGGTATCTGCTGAAGACTTCCCTCATTTCCCCTACAAACACAATTCATTTCATCCATGTAAGGTGACTGTTATTAGCCACCTAGTGGGACATGAACATAATTTCCTTAATGACAATTTGATTACCCATCCCACATCTACTCATCTCACCCCAGCATACTCAGTTAATTCACCTCCCATCAACTGCCTGCCTCTATTCCAGGTAGAGGGATCACACGTCTTGAAGACAGAAGCAGGGAGCATCAGAGTCTCTGGAAAGTATTTCTGATTTAGAAGCACTAGTGCGTTGGGGAAACCTTCAAACTTTGGTCTAGAGGGCAGAAAGAGCAGCTGCGATAGAAAAGGATAAACTAGACGCTGTTTACAGCCAACACTAGATCTACTACAGATACAAGGAATCAGAGTATGGGGATTTTTCTAGATTATTCAAGTCAATTCACCAACACATCAAAAGACATAAAAGCTTTAGGTAAACACTGTCCAGGAGTAAAGACAGTGTTTAGCTGGAATTTCTCTCCTGCAGAATCTCTCAGGGACCTGATGAGACACTGAAAGATAAGAAACCTCAAAACAGGTAATATTTTTAAAAGGACCCTCTGAATCAATGAGCTGAATCTACAAACAAATGCCTTTAAGAACACAAGGACAGACATTTTGGAATATAATTTACATAAAAACAGAAGTTGATATTCTCTAACTAATTACATGTTGTATGCTTCTTACCATCTCCATTTGGCAACCAATGGCTTCTAAAAGTGCTGAATCTTGAACAATATTTAACATTGCCCCTGAAACAACAAAAAAATACATTTAAATACATGACAAGAATACAAAAATGGACAAAATATCTCAATTAACAGCAAAGATAAGAATATGATTTTAACAGAGTATTCCTGGAAATTCCATAAGATTACTGATAAATCCATCAGTTGGTCAGAAAAGAAACTCTGCAAAAATGACCTAATCCTGATCTGCCCCCCAAATTTTAAAATGACATTTTTCTAAAATAAATCTGAATATCAAACTTTGCTTTGTATAAAAACATGACCAATTTTTAAATTGGTGTGAAAGACTAGATGTAAACATCTCAATTTCAAAAAAACATCTCAATTTCAAGGGTAATATAAACTAAGAAAAATATTATGGAACATTTTAAAAGCCAGATTCCGATCTTTTCAGTATAAAATAACAAAGTGAAAATCCACAGCTATATCTTTCTGACCAACTGCTTTTTAAGAATGCTCTTTAGGGCTTGCTCACAGGGCAAGGGCTTGCATATTCTGAAGGCAAGCTGCATGTATTTATCACCAAGGAACTCACTGCCCTAGGAACTAGTAAAGAAACAAGATGGTGAACCTTGCACTCTACTTCTCATCCCAGGGGGGTAGTGCTCCCGTGCACTGTGGATTGAAAGAACAGACATAGCTTTGCCAAACTATGCAAGAGTGACAATTGACTCTTCCTTGGAACATACATGGGGAGCTTCTACAGAACAAGGATAAAGCAGAACTAAATACTCCATCAACTGTAGAAATAATCTGATTTCAAGTGCTATGTGTTTTGAACAATCTAAAAAACTACAACTTGGAGGCTCTCTCATATTGAGATTTAACCTCTGTTCATTAAACTCCTTTCCAAAATGAAAGGATTTACTCTTCTATTTATTCTCCCTTCTTGCTGCATAACATACTATACTTACCAGGCACCCACTCCAACCACTACTGTCACCACAAATTCTCTGGCCTCGCTGTTTCCCCTCCTGAAATGAAATCCTAACTTCACTGGTGCCTATTCAAATCCTGCCCTATAAGATCCAATTTAATTTCCACTTTCCCCTATGAAATTTCCTTGCTCTTTCAGTTTATTCTCTCTCAACACTAAAGACATCCAACATGACATGCAAACAGCACTGCCTTCTGCTGTTATCTGAGTACTCTGGGAAGGTGTTTCAATCTCTGCAATGAGACTTGCTCAAGGATAAAAGCCATGCAATTTGCTTCTTTCTCCTCAGAGAACCTGTACCTAGGACCATTCCCTTGGATTTGATTAAAAAAACAAAAAAGTGCAGTAACAGACAGCTGCAGTAACCAAATTTAAAGGTGATAAGGGTTTAAAATATAGGAAGTGGCCATAATGATGAAAAGTCATTCAAGACAGTATGATTAGAAAACCAACAGGAAACAAATAAGGGGAAAGGGAGGAGGCACAGAAACAGCTACTCCTCAATCTCCTCTTGGCAGGTTCTGTCATGACTTCCACAATTACACCCAACTCCAAGTAGCCTTGCATGTTCTAACAGGCAGGAGGAAGAGGCAGAGGTAAAAGTAATGATGGCAGAGAGGAAAGGGGAGAAAAAGGGGACACAAGGAGAGAGGAAGGGCAAGAGGGAAAGAGAAAGAGAAAGAACACACAAAAAACTAAGCCAACATGACCTACCAAGACAACTGATGCGCTCCTCCCCTCATCTTACCTCTTCAAATTTTATTCATGGTTAAGAGCAAACAATTCTGCCTCTGATTAAGAATTAAGTAGGGCTGTACTTCGCTTAGGTTCCCATCACTGACCCCTGCCTCAAGATGCCTGAGGTCAACAACAGGATCTGGGTTTTCACTTACAAAAAAATGTGTGAACACAAACCTAGTATCATTTGAGTGTTGTTGGGGTCCGTTTCCGTTTGCAAGGCACCTATTAGTATATTCACAAGTCTCAACTTCAGTGACAAAAAAGTTATTGGTTTATCATAAGAAGAGCTGTCATCATTACTAAACTTTCCTTCCAGGACTACCTGTGGAAGAAACAAATAACATTTAACATCACCTGCTGCAGCACACTACAGTCCTGTAGGAACTGCTACAGTGGACAAAAAGAGGATCAGTCCAATGAGCAGGGCTTTCAGTCTGACTGATGGCAGCCACTGTGCTAAGTCTATCACTAACTTACACAACATAGGGGATCAGACACACTAGCCTCTCACAACATGAAATAGTAGAATGGCTGAGTGACAGAAGAAATACCTTCACAAATCAACTTTGCTGATTCACTTGAAATAATCTGAAATTTTTAAGAAAGTTCCTGCTCCATCTTAAAAATATAATTTGACTTGAATTAGCACACAAAACATACAGAATATGAAGAACTTTAATAAAATCTTACCTCAGATTTGACTGTGCCAAAGTGATGTGGGAGGGGCAACAAAGAAAGCAGGATATTAATGGAAGATCGTCTCAGTTCTGTTGGATTTACATAGCTTTTGAATTTTGAAAGTTCTCTGCAAAAAAAAAAAATAGCTATTAGTATTTCTGAACTGAAGTATGCTTTTAGCTATTGCCAAATATATATTATGTTAATTTTTCACAATACAAGTACTGGGTTTTGTTTTACAGAGAATGCTGGAACTACTTTCCACTGAGTTTATACTCTGTAATTTGTGTGTTTGGGAGAGAGAATCACCCTGTTAAACTGTTAGGGAATTGAACTAGAATCTGATGGATTGATTTTAAATATCAGGCCTACGCTACAAAAGACCTCTGGGCTGGGGCTACTCTTGTCCCTCTATACCAGGCCAGAAAGGATTCAACACGCCCATGGACAAATCAGAACTGAAGGAGTTCAGGGACAAGGTGGGTCTGGATGCTCTACTGTCATTTAATGTGGCCTGAGAGCCCTTGGATTACGAAGACCACTGGACAGGAGAAACTGGGAAACCGGGGAGGAAGCACCAAATTAGACCAGGCAAAAACCAGCAACTGACATACTAGTACAGGATGAAAGCTTACCTGTCAGGCAAAATGGTTTCAAGAGCTGAAATAAAGTAAGGAACCACAACATCAATCCCTTTCAAGTCACAGCAGAACAAAGGAGGGGAGTTTAGAATAACGCTGGCCAAGACAGGATGGCACACATAATCATTTATCTGCAAACCTTGAATTAAAAGCATGTAAAATCTAGGAAAGTAAGAAAAAAATTTTAAACAAACTGCTGGTCAACTGTTTTCATAATCACTAATATTTTCTACAGTCATCTTAAATTCTATTTCCAATCTTCACTACTTCTATCCTTTAAAAGGCATTAATGGAGTTAGAACAATTCAGAATCAAATACACTAAGAATCAAGTTATATTTCTTAATCAAAAGAAAAAAAAGAGATTCATGTCTATTACACTTTCTTACAGTGTTAATTAAGCCTTGCAACTCAAAGTTACAGGTTAGCTCGCCAGGTTCCTCCATCCGTGGGATTTTCCAGGCAAGAGTACTGGAGTGGGTTGCCATTTCCTTCTCCAGAGGATCTTCCTGACCCAGGGATTGAACCTGGGTCTCCCGCATTGTAGTCAGACACTTTACCACCTAAGCCACCAGGGAAGAACCAAAAACAAAAGGTCGCAGTAATTATCAATAAACTGGAGGAATTACCAAATTAAATTTCATGTCAGTAAAATTTTGCAGTATTTCAAAATTCCTGAAAAAAAAGTGTGTTGTGTCTTTTCCCACTCCCCTGCTATTTTGGGGGCACAGTGAAAGAAAGAAACCTCATTTGACCCTTTATACACAGTATGAAGGTCACCCTGAGTAAGAATTCGTTTAGGAATGTACTTTAAGTGTACCTTACTTTCAACATCCTCCCCTAACCCCCAAAAAACTAAGCATTCAAACTTGTATCATTTAAGAGACACTATATAGGTATACTCTTCAACTATAAAAGGCACCTTCTCCACAAAACTCCTCACCTCCTGGTTACTGCTCAACGCATTTCAATCTACTTTCCCTCTCTGGAACTCAACTAAAAACACATTATAACAAATAACCAGTGGCCTCTCAATTCCTGAATCCAAAAGACATGTGTAACTGTTAATTGACTCTGCTTTTTTAAAGCATTCAACCCTTTGAGTACTCCCTTCTTCTCTTATTCTTCTCTGATGTCTATGTCTAGTTCCTTTAACAAATCTTATTCCACATGCCTCGTAATACTAGTGTTCCCTGCTGACAACCTTGGCTCTCTAAGCTGTTAGTCTGGTTAAACAATACACAAGCCAGCAAACATAGTGGAATTAGTCTCTAACTCCATGTCCACTAGCCCAAAGCACACTGGAGACCCGAGGACAGCACAGTCTGATTCTAGAACTCCCTGTGCACAGTGTCCAGCACAAAATAGGAACTTTATAAATATCTGTTGATAAATAACCCACAGGCACCTCAAATTCAACAGCTTCAACACTAGGTCCATCCTTGGCCCCCTCACACAACTGTTCTTTGGTTGGTCACACTACCACCCATCCAATCTTACGGGCCAGATGGAAGGCTCATGGTCACAGCCTACTCCCTTACTGCTGCTGACACCATTTGGAGTACCACTCCAACCCACAGTCTCTCCTAAGAAATGTACCCGCACAAGGGGTGCCTGTATGCAGTATGAACCACCTTCACAGCTGTAGCTGACTAGACCAGAGGCAGAGAGCTGATTAATCAGATCCTCTTTTCCAGGAATCTGAAATTGGGATTCAGAATAATAACTGGCCTTTGTGTCACTAAGGCAAAGGCCATGGAAATTTGGAACTTAGAAAAACATTGCAATGTAAGAAATTGATATGCAGGTAACAGAAGAATGAGGCAGTCTAGAAGACCATGATGACAGAGAAACAGAAAGGAAGAAAGGTGTTTTGGTCCCTGAATACTTTCTAGCCCCTGGTTTCTGCCCTTCGTGAGACCCTGCTGCATGTCCTGATCTTAGAAGATATTAAATAGCATAAGTTTCTCAAACTTTTGCTTAAGTTACATTAAGAGGGGTTTCCATTAAAGTCAACAGCTTATTATTACTAACTCCTGATTAGTTCCCTGCATGTACCATTCTGTTTCTACCTACATTCTCTACTTTTTCTGAGCCAGTTTAATCTTCTCTCCTGAGAATCTAGTATGTACACAGAGACCTGAATGTTCTCTCTTAATATCACTTCAGCAGCTGTGTGAATGATCAGTTGAGGAGGGCAAAAGAGAGTCAAGAAAAATAGGAGGCCATTACCAGCTAATTTAAGGAAAAAATGACAAGGCCTGAAGTGTCATGGTGGGGACAGAGTGGAGAGATTAGAAACAGGGTTAAGTAGAAGAAAGGCAGGAGTCGACTGACCACCTAAAGATACAGAGGGAGAGAAGAGAAGCCTAAAATGATGGCAAGTTTCTGGCATAAGCAACAGAATGGATGGCAGAGACATTCAAAAAGACTGGCTGAAGGCACAGATTTGGATAAAATGACCCCATTCAACTTGCTAACACAGTCTAAGTTAACTAGCCATCTAGTAAGTCCAGCATAATCATCCAACTCTCTGTACTCTTTCCTGAACCCCCGGAGCAAGTGTATGCTGCTGCTTCCTCTGAATGCCTATAGCACTTCATCTGTGTCTTTCTCCCGCCAACTTCCTATTGCTACTGGACGGGTACTACTTGTGTACATGGCTCTGCCTGAGAAAATTAGCTCCTTAGAGGCAGGATTGACAGCTAACACTTTTGTATCATCTATAGTGCCTAGTACTGTGGGAAGAAAATGTATCAAAAGTTGAGTGTGGCCCTTCCAAATTTCTCTATAATTATTAAATATCAATAAGTTGGAATAAATACATCTAACCTAAGAGATGCATTTTATTTATTGGGCGTCCTCACCAAATCTAGTACGGTAGGTCAAAAGGAATTCATGCAAAACTTTCAATTACTTACATGCATGTGCAGGTATTTCAAACCAACATTTACTTATCAATTCAGCCTATCAAGCCATGCTACAATAGACTTTCACTATCACAACTATACAAATAGAAAAATAAACAAAAAAAATTCTAAGACCTGGATAAATAAGCTGGCAGAATCTCTTCTCCAGTCTTCTTGCTACAAAAAATCCTACACAGTGTCCCACAAGCCTCAGCTCTTCCTGCTTCATAGTTATCGGGAAATTCACTTGCATCAAACATGGGGTTGGAAACCATGGTGTCTGTGGACATTTGAGACCCTTTCCGTCGAAACTCCATGCTAGCTTGTGTTGTGATGGCTGGGGAGAAAAAAGGAGGGTTTTATTATATTTGTTGATATGCAAACAGGCTCATGGGACCCTGGACACAAAGATCAAATGTCGGTGTCATTAAATAGCTACTTGAATAGAATCCAATAATGCTTTTGTTTAGCAACTAGGTCTTAATTTTTTTTTTTAAAGGGCTCTCTGAAATCTTTGAAAAGGGGTAACAATTAGCTTACAGTGGTACTATCACTTAACAGATTCAACAAGAAGCATTTTTCAACTGAATTTTTAGCAGAGTACATTTATATATATCTGTATTCACATACATACAGATATATAACACAGAATTTGGCTTTTCTGTTTTTTTCCTCTCCCAATAAAAGTGATGCTTAAACAATAAGAAAAATAAGTGCTGCAATTTACACATTACCCCAGGCAGACATCATAACTGAATGGGTAACCCATGCCAGGGTGTATACTTTAGGGAGAGGACAAGCTAAGGACAGAATGGGTAGGGAGGAAGAGACAGCATTCCCACCACCCACCCAACTCCAAAACACACACCAAAGAATTGCTCAACCAAGCAAAATGAGAATGAATTTTAACAACCACAGACAGCAGCTAACTTGAGGTTGATAAATCAGAAAATTGGATTGGGTAAGAAAGATTATCATGGTCATTTGTTGTCACTGAAACAGAAGCCCTTCGAAAGTTGCTCGTGTTTTTAGGAAAAGATTTCATTGTGTATTGAAAGTCACTCTGAAATCTTTTATCACTCTACATTAAATGTTTAAATTATTTTATAGTAATAGATTTAACAGAATGCAGAGTCCAGCATAAATCTTTATGCAACTTCCCATGAGCCATTCTTAGTCCTGAATAAGGTATCCAGCAATAATACATTTGAAAAACACTACATGCAGAATGCATACAAATCAAACACTAAATCTGTATAAAAATAAGCTTAAGCTTTAAATTAAAAAAAAAAAAAGCCAAAACACAGTTAGTGCAAAATCCTGGAATTCATGACATGACCAGACTAGTGTACAAAAATAATGGGACTGATTCAGGCAGATTAATTTGCTTTTGCCAACAATCTTCCCCATTCAAAACACAGAAAAGTATTTTTCTTCCCAAGTGCAAAAACTACAAGAGACAATGACAATCAAAAATTTTAATGGAATTATGAAAAAAATAAAAACATGACTGCAATTAAGGAGAAGCTTCTGGTTCCTACTTACAAGATTTATAAGAAAGAAGAATTTGGATAAAAGATGCTGCAAGATAATAGAAATAAATGGAAACAAATCAAAGGACAGCAGTAATTATAAAATACTTTAAAGATGGTGAAATTTTACAATAAGTTAAGAAGCTTTTTAGCTTTTTAAAAGTTAGGTTAAAAGCTTTATGATACCACAAGCTAGTTCAAAAACAGGAAATTGTGCATTCAGATCCAAAATTATGATTTTTGTATCATGCAAAACAATGAACGAAGAAAATTACACAACTACAAGGAATTGAGGTTCTGAACTGCCCATAACGTGCATTAAAATTTTAGTTCATTAACCCTTCCCAGCTCAATGTTACATTTACAAAGCACTGTGTACTGTCATGTAAATCTAAAGCTAACTAGTTCATAAAAGCAAACATTTTAAGTTAGAGGTGAACTATGTGGCAGAATTCCTTGATGGCAGCCAGTACTTAGAAAACAGGCTAACAGAGTTAGTACTCTCCAACTTTCCACCACCCCCAAAACCTCAAGAGCAGCACCCAAAAGGACTCTAACCCATTCAACTGTCTGGACACCTCCTATCTCCTGAGTAATACAACAGCTTTTCTCATCTCTGAACACAAGGTCGGAGAAGAAGAGCTGCTATCCTTTCCCCACCAAGGAAAATGGTTAGGAGTTGAAAAGAAGAATTAGTTGCCCACATACGAGGTGAATTTTAGTTTCTATCTTTTGGCACGAGAAGATGAGCAAAGCTGTTAAAAACTCCCTATTAAGTGGGAAGATTTCTAAGTTCCCTTTAAGCAAGCCCGCCAAAAAAGCAGCAGGTTGAACCACTCTGGATTCAGGGATTTTACTGTCAACAGCTTGATACCCAAAAGTTACACTGTAAAAGAATTATATCTTAGTGAAAATAAATATATGACTGACTCAATCTAGAAAATATAATACAATAAACATAAACATGGGTCATAAAATTCAAAATATAAGGCACATGAACATAAGAAAACAGAAGTTTTTTAAGTGTTTTCATTTAGTCATCAAATAAATACATTTACTTATCCATAAGTCAAACTTGTAAATAAAATATGAAATGGTAGAATAAAAGGTATCTGAATTTGAACAAAACAAACAAGGAATCCCTAAACTCAATCATGCAACCTCAAATTATATTCCTGAAAATGCCTTTATATCCACTACTCTTCTAAAAATTATTTAAAGATTTCTAAGAACATCCAGAATAATTACATGCGTATAATGCTAACAGCCATAGACCCTTAGTTCTGAGATGATATATAAAAGAAAACAATTTATTTCTGAGAGAAAGCAAGAGACTTTTATGGCTTTTTTATTAGTTTTATCCTTGAAATCAACACTCCCCAGAGATGCACTGTGTGTGGTAGTCGCTCAGTTGGGTCTGACTCTTTGCGACACCATGGACTATGGCCCACCAGACTCTTTTCTCCATGGAATTCTCCAGGCAAGAATACTGGAGTGGGTTGCCATTCCCTTCTCCAGGGGATCTTCCCACCTCAGAGATAGAACCCGCATCTTCTGCACTGCAGGCATATTCTTTACCGTCTGAGCCACCACGGAAGATGCATCATCTAATGCAATTAGGCATCCTTTTATCTATCTCAAGTTCTTTCCAACCCCAGGGGAAAAGTGCTCTTCTTACCAATCAACCAATATTAATTATATTATTACATAGAGCAGAATTAATGCATAAAGCACAGTGCCTGGTACAAAGTAAACACAGCTCAATAAATGTTAGCCATTATTATTATTCAGCTCTATTCATTCAGTAATAAATATTCAATATATTCTACAGGACCCCACCCTCCCATCCTGCACCCTAATGCCACTACTTACAACTATAATGGTAAGATGACATAGACCAGATTTAGATAAGAGTTTCATTTCTGTAATAAAATCTAAATGAAGATATCAAGGTTGAGTTATTAATTATTAGTCTTAAAAATGATATTTTTTTAAAATGTGCCCTTGAAATTAACTTTTCTAGACTGAAACCTAAAAGAATAGTCTTCTGTGAAGCAGAAATTTGATTTATATGTAGTAACGAGTGAATGGCTGCCAAAATCTAAGAAAACACTTTTTGTGAATAAATTTCCGGTCAATCATGTTTAATTCTTTATATCAATAGTATTATCCTGGCTGACATGAAGGGAACTTCCAGGTCACCTACTGAAATGAATCTGATTGAACAAAATGTGGCTAACCTGAAGTGTGTCTAATAAAACCAAACAAAGCCAAACCTCATAGAATAAACATGAAAAGGACACGTAGGAAAACGTTTAAAATTACTTCAGCTGGAAGGGGTTAAGCACAAGACACTGCTTGGTCAGAGACAGAGAACTTTTTAAGATACATATTAATCTTGCAGGTAGGAAAGATAAAAAAGAAAAAAAAGGAAAGAAAAAAATGATAACGTATTTCTTGAGCAATATTTACCAGTCATGCTGCTGTCTCTGTTTATCCCATTATGAAGTTTACAGTGAACAAATGCTGCATCAAATAACCATGATCCAAAGAGATTCAAGATGCTGTTAACCTTTGGTCTCCGGGGGGCAGGCAGTGGCCGGGGTTCTGAACTAGTCTGATTTGGACTTGACAGAGGAGAGGTGGAGGATGTCTGATGCTGAACTTTCGAGGCGTGAGCAGTACTAACCTGTTAGAAGAACACAAGAGTACAGCCACAGTCACAAGAAGTTTGCGAAAACAGCAGGACTTTTTAAAAGGATGGTAGATTAAACAGCCAATTTTATACGGTATAATAATAGTGATGAAAAGCCTTACTGTGCTTGTCTTCATGGTGGCCTTATTCACAGTAACAGCCCGGTGCCGCCGGTTATGTGGTGGGGTGGTATTGACAGCAGTGCTCTGAGGCATACTCAATCTATTCACGGGTGTTGGAGGAGCACTGTCTGATCGGGGTCTAGAAATGCCTTTAAAGAAAGACAAAAGGAGTTATTCTTCATAGTTCAAAATATGTGGTCAGCAAATCTGCCTCAAGCGACACTGGTGAGGGCTCAGGACCGACTAGAATAGCAAAGACTACAAGCTGCCTCCCAGCTGTCACCCTTCCTTTCTTCCTGAGTTACAGAACACAAAACTTAGCTGGACGCGGCTACCCAGAATAAACAACTACATTCTGAAGGCTCCTTTATGGCCAGATGTGGCCATGTTCTGAGCATAAAGAAGTGGGTGATTACTAGGTGAGTCTTCTCCAAAAACCTCCTTTTAAGTGTCTTTTAAGGACCAATCAAAGGTAGTGGCTTCTTCCTTCCCAGTTACTAAGAGGATGGCTGGAACTCTTTCAACCATCATGGCCCATGAGAGTGGCCACAAAGGAAGAAGAGCCAGAAGATGGAAGTGCCCTGGGTTTCTGACAATGGTGGAACTGCCATAGCAGCCCTGTACAGCTTAGCCTGGGGCTTAACATGTATGAAAATAAGCTACCCTGTTTAAACCACTGGTATTTTTGATCAAGTGGCAGCCAAACTTAACTGAACTAATGTATTACCTCTGTAATACCTCTGTAATATATTAAGTACACATAACAAATGTTTTTTAAATGACAGGTATTACATATCAAGGGCTTCCCAGGTGGCACTAAAATCTGCATGCCAATGCAGGAGATGTAAGAGATGCGGGTTCGATCCCTGGGTCAATAAGATCCCCTGGAGGAGGAAATGGCAACCCACTCCACTATTCTTGCCAGGAGAATTCCATGGACAGAAGAGCTTGGCAGGTTACAGTCCATGGGATCGCAAAGAGTTGGACACAACTGAGCATCTGAGTACATTAAATATCAATGCTCTTTAACAGGTTAAAAAAATTCTGACTTTTCATGTGAAAAGCAGTTTAAAACAACGTTTCACAAAATGTATAATTTGCTTCCTAATGATTCATATAAGAATGATACCTAACACATTTTAAACTGTATTTTCTAGGATTATTAGTGAAATGACACTTCTTTCTTTTGCAAATTATTTATTCATAGCCTTTGTCCACTTATCTATTGGGTCTTATTCTTTTCTCTTTGCATCACCTGATCTACCCAGCATTTATATAATAATAACAAAAACGCTCAGGCTATTACATTAGTTGCAAGTAATTTTTCCTAGTTTACTACTTGGCAGTCAAATCTCTTTGTCTTTTTCTTTGGGCTGTCCCCAAATAGCCTCTAAAACCAGACTCTAGAATTATCTTCAAACATCCAGCAACATACACAAAATTCACCTAAGAATGCATCCACCAGACAGCTGATTCCACGCATGGCACGAAAAAATATTTGAGGCAGATGTTTAAGGCAGGGATACTGATTCAATTCTTGTGGCATTCCGCTCACATTTAAGAACTGTTCCTGAAATTTGGGAGTAGAGCTTATAATGGCTGGATTACTCAAATCCACGGGATTACTATCAAAAGAGAGAGCAAGAATTAATTATACATTTAGAAATTTCTTTAGCAATAAAATGCATGCAATCTAATTTTAAGAACAGGGCTGTGTGTACCTATTTGATTCAGAGAGGAGATGAATCTGTGTTTAATAGGCTAGGGAAGCAAACATCAACTCTACAGAAGACCTGCAGTGTGCTTACATAAACTTCATTTGCCTATTCAGAAAATGAGAACCAAAATAAGACTAGTAATTTTTAATTTTTTAAAGCATATATGGATATATTGCTATATGTTTGGAATTAAGCAACAGAATGGTAAAATTATAAATAAATGTACAAGAACGTCAAGGAGAAAATTTTACTTTAGTATTAATATTTCCAATTTTTTAAAAACTGTGAAAATCAGGATTAGTGCTTACATTCTTGTGCATGCACTCAAGTCATACATTTCGATATATTTAAAACAACATATTTGGGCTTGAGTATTTCCACAGAAAAAAAGATTTATGTTTTCACTCAAAACAGTCTGCTTAAGTGTCCATTAAACAGCCTTTCCAACTCAAAGTAATAATGTTAGTTAACGCATAGCCAGCCACTTGGAAAGAACTTCCACTAGCTACAAGATCAAAAGAATTAGGCTGAGGAATAAAAATCAGTGGTTTATAGAGGACCTGGGCCTTTGAAACCTTTTTCCATCCAGTTAGACTCTTAATTTCAAGTCAATAAAAGTGAGGACAGAGGAATGTGTGTGCCCATATGGAAAAGGGTTTCAAGTATTAGCATACTGTATCCATAGAACTGTAGTTCACTCTGTGAGGTAGAGGAGAAAAGAAGCCTCTAAGGACTTCCCTGGCAGTGCAGTGGTTAAGAATCTGCCGTCAGGGCAGGGGATGCAGTTTTAATCCCTGGTTGGGGAGCCAAGGTCCTACGTGCCTCAGAGCCAGAGAAAGAGAGCAGTGCACACGCATACAGCAAAACAGCCGAGAGAAATGATAGAGCAGCCTACCCCAAGGCTGCCCAGATCCTTCCAATCACGAGTATGAATGTTCACTGCTTCCCGACGCCCAGTGAGACCTCTTTATCATCACACAATAACCCCCCTTTCACCAGCATTTGTTCAAACTTCTATTCTGTATACCCCCCAAAAAAGTGACTAAAACATTCTTTCAGCTCAAGGACAGAGTATGAAGAGATCAATTAATAGTGAAGGAGTAGGGGCTTCCCTGGTGGCTGAGTGGTAAAGAATCTGCCTGGAAATGCAGGAAACACAGGTTCGATCCCTGGTCTAGGAAGATCCTACATACCATGGAACAGCTAAGCCCACACATCACAACTACTGAGCCTGTGCTCCAAAGTCCAGGAGTCACAACAACCGGACCCACGCACTGGAAACTACTGAAGCCCACGCGCCCTATAGCCTATGCTCCACAGGAGAAGGCATCCCAATCAGAGGCCCGTGCAGCGCAACCAAGAGCAGCCCCCCTCACCGCAACTAGAGAAAAGCCCTGCAGCAACAGACGCAGCACATCCGAAAGTAAAGAAAGAAACAGCGAAGGAGCAGGAGAAGACTATCTAAGAACTACCACTTTAAAAAAAACTACCATGAAAAAAGATTCCACCACTACAGTTTTACTGGTGGCGTATTTCAAACTCTTTTTTTTTTTTTTTTTTAGGGGAAAGCGCGAACGCAGTTAAGGAATATATAACTTTCATACAACAGAGTACAGAAAAAGATAGGAAGTTTCCTAAGTTGTTTAAAGTTGCCAAAATATAAATTAGTCAAAAAACAGAAAGAGAGATAATTTGGGAAAATATTAAAAGAACAACATTCCATAATCAAGCAGAACTTATCTTTAAATGATACAGGATGATTCAACATTGGGGAAAAAAATTAATATACTATCAAAAGATAAAAGAAGAAAAGATATTTAATTGCTTAAATGGATCCCAAAATATGACTTGAAAATAATTCAGCACTATTTCCCATTTATATTTTTAAATTTAAAATTCTTTAATTGCTTATGAAATCAAGAACACAAGACACAGTAACTATCTAATATTAACAACCAACACCCCATTCAAAATTTCATGCAGTAGAGGCATTCGAATGAAAATCAGATAAGAGGGATGTCAAAACAGTGTCATTTTAACACAACAGGTTGTAGAAATTCTGACCACTAAAACATACAAAAATTATTGTAACAAAAATGGCAACTTTTCAAGCACCTAACACATACTTGATGCACTGTTTCACGTTTTCTTCAATTCTTATAACAAGATGGATACTATTATTATCCCCATTTTATAGATTAAAAAGAGACTGAGACTCAGACTAAATTGCTTGCTCAAGCTCACAAAGGAAAAAGTAGTAGAACATGAACTCAGACACAGGTCTTACTGCAACCAAAACACTTTTAATGAATTACCAAAGACTCAAGTATAAATTACTAGAAAGGAGACATTTCTTATTTGCAGATATGTGCAAATATATGTGTCCATTATATCTAGAAATCTAAAAAGAATCAGTGAAATACAGCATTTTAAAACCCCAAATATAATATACAAAAGTAAAATAGGTAAAACATCTTCTTTACAGCAGCAATAGCCACTTGCAAGATTTAACAATAGAAAAAAAGTTAGTCTTTCACAACATCAGCAATAAATATAAAGTAATAATAGCAAAAAAAAAATTATGCATATGTACAAAACACTTCCACAACATATTTACGATTCTTAAAAAGAAAAACACCTACTCTTAAAAGGCAACCACAATATATTAAGATGTCAGCTGCTTCTAAATATAATACAAGCTAATACAATTCTCATCTTTGGCAGAGATGAGAATTGCTTAGCTGTTTGGTAATTTCTCTTTTCCTCCTATGCTCTCTTGTAATTTAATGTGGCATATGTGAGTTCCAGCCAAAGGAATATGGGTAGCAGTGATTCACATCAATGTAGGAGCCGGTCCATAAAAACTTTCTACATAATTTTCCTTGCTTTCTCTTTTCCATCTTCTAGCCAGATACAGAGGCTTCTGCCTGCAGAGTTAATGCCCTGATAAAGCCACATGTTGAAGATGGTGGAGTCTTTGCCAGCCTGAGGCCCTGAACAACTACCTAAGCAAAGCTGCTCCTTACCCAAGGCTTTTATGAAACATATTGTACTACGCCGCTAAGATTTTCAGGTTCATCTGCTAAAGCAGGACACGTTCCTTACCCTAATATATACTCCAAACCCCAACAGGTTTTGTGAGGTTCTTCTCTTCACATGTGCTTTATAACATGTCAAATGGATTATAAAATTCATCTAAAATGTTAAACAGGCAAGAGGGATTCTTAAAAATATTCTAAGAAGTGGAAAAAGGGAAAAGTCGTTAGTTCTACCAAATACCAATAACTATAGAAAGTTAAAGTAATTAAGTGTGACTCTCCTATAAGAATGAATGAAAAGATCAATGGAATAATATGCAACCCAAAGACAAAACCCATACATATAAATGAACTTAATGGCAAAAAGGAAACAAAATCAGAAGCAGTGAGTGAGTACAGGTGAGTATCTACCTGATCAAAGTACACAAAAGACTTTCTAATCTTAAAGGAAACAGAAAATGGTCACAGAAAAAGGTAGATGTAAAAAAATAAACTAAAATCACTGAAAGATGAAAAACAAACTACAAACTGAAAAATAAAATGACAGAAAATAGTTAAGATCCCTAATTTATAAACAGGTCATACAGAGTAATTCAGAATCACTAATGTACAAACAGAAAAATGAGACTCATCAAACCAGAAAGAAAAGAAATGCAAGGGAAAAGTTTATGAATCAAGACAGCACACAACAGAATTAAAGTTCCACAGAGCACAAAGATGGGGCTAGAAGAGAGAATGGTAGGAAGCAATGAAATTGAATTGAAAACAATATCATAAGAAAGAAAGAGCATGACGTATTATTACTTTTAGCAATTTGTTCCTCTGTGAAATTTTATACTGTTCCCTTAGTGGAATTTTAAACAAGGCTACCAGAGAAAAGGCCCTGAGAATAAGACTGATCAGTCAGTGCTGGTCACAGAGAGCAACAAGGTAGTCTTCAGCCCCCACAGCAGTGACAAAGTCTTGGAAGAGAGACTGTCACAGAGGCAGCAGCAACAGGCAAGAGAACAAACGCTGCACCTACCGCAGGGAACAAGCCCTAGAGAGTGCGGCCCAAGAGCGGCTGGGGAGAGCCTGATCCTGCCGGGGTGGAAGGGGCGTGTGACGCAGATGAGTGTATTGTCCAGTTTGGCTCCATCTGACCCCTGGGCTTAGCAGCCACACTGTGAACTCCAACAAGGAGTTACAGTACGGTTCCTGCCTAAGACATTTAGTGGGTAAGGACACATGAAATACAACAACAAGGGTACCTTAACATATGTAAAAAGCGAAACCATGTCTGTGCAACACACTCGTTATCCATTTCAGGAGGGATCAGACTGGCATCTTCATCGGGAACTTTAAATGGAGGAAATGAAGGACCATATGTAAAGCGTAGCAATCTGGAAAATTAAAAAAAAAAATCACACTACTAAGTTCATTTTAACAGAACTGAAGATACATTCAAGCATTAAAATATAGTAAGATAAATATGATAGGACAAAATAGATGAAACTTGTATTATACCTCACTGAGGTGAGTAAAATAAATGAAAACCATTTTATAAAATAAATTGGAAGAGGACTTTCAGTTTTGTAAAAATTATTTTAAAATATTTATTGCTTTATTTAAATAATTAATATTTATAATTTAGTTCATACATTTGTTATATGATTTATATTATAAATTTGTTACTTATAAAATTATTTCTTTATAACGTATTAATTGTAAGTTTATTTTACTTATATGATTTCATTATAAGTGATTTTATAAGTTAAATATTGCTTCTCATATTATAAATTTTAACATATCTTATTATATATAAAAGTATGTAATATACAACACTGTATATAACACTTATACAGAATATAATTTTATAATGTATACTATAAATTTCAAATTATATATAATTTTAGAAAATTACAAATTATTTAAAATTTTAATTTGTAACTGCAAATAACAAATCGTTTAATCATGCACAATTACACTTATGTTGATTATATAGTCATACAAAATAAATTCTTTTTTAAAAGATTGATCACACTGCAAATGCCTTCAACATAACTAATTTATTATAATTTATTCATAACAACTGCAACATAACTTTACATGAAGTTTAGAATTTATGGTATGTGTCCCATAAACTGAATTTGACAATTCAATTACTTAACTAAATACTAATATTCCAAATGTATTAAAACTGTTCAAAGCCCTTTGACTTAATTATTAATCTATTATACTCAGAATAGATTATGATCTACTATAGCTAATCTAAATATATCTTAATAAAATAACCAGAATACATACAAAGACTAAGTGTAAAGTACTCACAAATCAACAATATATATCTTTTTTTACTTTTATATCCTTCTTTATTTAGCTTTCTTTGTTTTGTTTTTTTCTGCCCCACTGAGTGACTCATAGGATCTTAATTTTCTGACCAGGGACTGAACCCAGGCCCTTGACAGTGAGGGTACAGAGTCCTAACAACTGGCTACTGCTGCTACTGCTAAGTCGCTTCAGTTGTGTCTGACTCTGTGTGACCGCACAGACAGCAGTCCACTAGGCTCCCCCGTCCCTGGGATTCTCCAGGCAAGAACACTGGAGTGGGTTGCCATTTCCTTCTCCAATGCATGAAAGTGAAAAGTGAAAATGAAGTCACTCAGTCATGTCCGACTCTCAGCAACCCCATGGACTGCAGCCCACCAGGCTCCTCCGTCCACGGGACTCTCCAGGCAAGAGTACGGGAGTGGGGTGCCATTGCCTTCTCCACTAGACCACAAGGGAATTCCCAACAATAGTTTTAAAAAGGAAAACACAGAGAACAATTTAAATATCAAAATAGCAGAGAAACTATTAAATGAATTATAATTCCATTTATATAATGAAAAACTACAAAGCCATTTAAAATAGGATCTTGAGATCTACGTAAGAAAAAAGGTGCATGTAATTACTGTGACAAGAATCAGACATCAAGTTAAAAAAAAGCAGGTAACACTGTATAGAATAATATCGAATTGATTTTTTAAAAAAGATAAGGTAGAAAAAAATATATTCAAAGATGGGTTATTTTTAAGTGATGGATATTCCCCCTTATGTCTTCCAAATTTTCCATAATAAGCATGTATTGCACTTTTATAATCAAGATAAAAGGATGTATTATTTAAAAATAGATTCATAATAGTGACATTCATAAAGATATGCCAGAATAAACAAAAATTCACCTTAGTTTAAATGATGATAAAGATATATATGTTAACTCATAAAAAGACCAATCTATCCTCTGATACATAATACCATCTATAAATTATCTGTTCCCACCTCCACCACTAACCCTCCCATTAAGTCTAAATCAGAGTAAGCCTCCAGTCTCCTGTCAGATTAACCACCAGCTGACAGGAAATATAAGGGAGAGAGGAACATATTAACTAACACAACTAGGACATAATCTGAAAAATCCAGAATGTGAAGCATTCAATAAGACAAACCAGCCCAGTTCAACAACAAAAAAAAACCTTGCAAGGAAATTAAAATGAGAGAGCAGGAACCTACAGTTTAAAATAGGCTTAAGAAATATGTCAACTAAATACAATGTCCAAACTTTGTCTGTGTTCTGATTCAATGGAATCAAGTATTTCCCCCCCGCCCCGACCACCACTGGCCCCAGCCGCCCCCCCCCCCAAAAAAAGAGGCTCAATGGAATCAAGTATTTTAAAAAGCTGAGACATTCAGCAATATCTCAACACTCCACAGCTTATCAATATTAGAAAACTGTTAATGTTTTGTTCATGTATGACAATGGTATTGTGATCATGTTTAAAAAAGAATGCTCAGCATATATTACAAGAAATGAAAAAAAAAAAGTCTGAAAAAAATGAAGCCTAACGGTTTACTCAGAGAATAGTGATGATACTATATACAAATGGCTAAAAAATACCCAAAAAACAAAACCATTATTATAAAAAACTGCCTACTTTGGTTACAGACGAGAAGATTATAGCATGATCCTATTTCTGTAAAATCACGTATAATAAGATTTCTGGTGAACATAACTCTTTCTGTTATAACTTTCTTTGGCCTTTTTTTTTTTTTAATAATGATCTTAAACATTTTGGACTTCTCTGGTGGCTCAGACCATAGCGTGTCTGTCTACAATGAGGGAGACTCGGGTTCGATCCCTGGGTCAGGAAGATCCCCTGAAGAAGGAAACGGCAACCCACTCCAGTATTCTTGCCTGGAAAAATCCCACAGACGGAGGAACCTGGTAGGCGACAGCACTGGGGGGTCACAAAGAGTCGGACACGACTGAGCGACTTCACTTTCACTTTCTTTCTAAACATTTTAATAATTAGAATTAGAGTGGGGTTTGGGGGGGGGGGTGGGAATAGTAGGGCTCAGAATTCATCTACCTCTCCAACATACTTTCTTAATCTAAAAGGTTTTAGATTAGACAGGTACTAGGCCAACTGCTACATCTATTTTTAAAAGTCGATTCATTCTATTAACTAAAGTGTAATAATAAGAGACACAGAATAGAGGTTTTTAACATGTACTCCATAAATCCCAGAAAGACACGGGATTAGGGGAAGGCTGCCCACGGCCAGATGGATGAAAGGAGGCAAGCTGACGGCGGTGACTTACCTCGAGGTGAGCGCACAGATGACCTTGCTCCACTGCTCCACCACTGCTGGGTGGTGCCTCCAGTTAGCCACCATCTCCTTGGCTGTTTTCCAGTAAGGAGGTGTTGGGAAGCACCGCGTACATGCTAGCAACCAAACCTCAAAGAGAACACCAATCAACTTCTCTGCTAGATTCTCAGCAATGCCACCTTACCAACAAAAAGAAAACATCTTTGGCATACTTATTTGTAAAGAAGAATCTTTAACTCACTGATTTGGGAGAACTGGTCAAAAAATTAAAATAACTGCAATGTAAAGTTTTGACTTTCAAATAACCACTTAATGGTAAGAACAAAAAACTACTCTAAGGAGCTCTTATGAAGGAAATCATGAACATATCGACCCATTATCATGTGGGAAGTTTGGAAGCTCTTAACCTTCCAGTAGTGAGACAGGAGCACACACGGTAGAAGGGAAAGGATGAGTGCCTACAATGAACGAGTGCTATTAGCCAGTGTCTGTGCCACACAGCTCACACACGTGACCGCACATTCATTCTGCAGGGTAGGTTTTTATATCAATAATATCTATTACCAATTATCAACTATATCAATTTTGAAGATGAGAAAACATGTTCTGGAAATTTAAGTAACTTGCCCAAGTTCACACAGCCAATAAGAAAAGGAATCAGAACAAATACCTGTGACTTCCTACCTTCAAACTTTGCTATAAAATGCTTCATGTGTTTGAAAGCCACCCTTCAAGGGAGAGGGAGACAAAGAAGGGAGCCAAAGGTCTGGTTCTGGCAGGACAAAGCCTCAACCATGAAAACAGAGCTGCTTCTCGGTTCCACGCCTGGGAACTAAGGAGAACAGCAGCGGTCTGTACTCTGCCTAGCCATAGAAGGCAAACTGGATTTCCATACAGAATGAAAAGTTCTAAGGATTTCAAATGAGCAAAAATGAAGTTTCAACAATAGTAAGCTCTAGAAGGGGATGCATGGCCTGACTTATGGTGCTGAATCCCTGGCATGGGGATTGTTTAAGAGAGAGGCACACTACCTGTCTGGCTAGCTCATCGCCAATCCCAGACAGGGTATTTCTATTATGGAGTCCCTTTCAACACTAAAATTCTTCCTGGACACTGCATTTATGTGAAAGCATAAGCACACTCACATGTGTTAGTAAAAAGAATACACAGATGAATAAGCAACCGGGAAATTTGGAACTAGAATTATCAACTTATTGTCTGTGTATACTGTGCTATATTATACAAAGCAAGACATCTTAAAATACATTCTAAACTCATAAAACTGAAGGCTTTTTGATAGCTAGGTAATGAATGACATACTTGTCATACTTCCAAATAGAATACTTTTAAGATTTTCTAGGTTTCATTTGCTAAACAAAATTATCTTCTGCAGCCATCGAGTTTTCAGTCTACCTGGATAACTATTTTGTAATCAGGTACATTAGTTGTTTCTTAAATAGGCTCTGTCCTAATACAATGAACAAGCTACTGTTACTGTCATTATCAAACATGTATTAATTCACTGAGTCTCTCCTCATATTGGTTTGTCAACTGTAGTGCCAAATTTTAAATCCCCACTGAGTCTACTACTCACTGAGTCTAAAAGTAAACTATGTTTGGAGCTCAGCAATAAATCAGAAAAAATAATTAACAAACCTTGAACAGTTGGTGGCGCTAGAAGTATGTCATTAATCTGCAGAAGAAACAACAGTAAGACTTCCCAGGTTTCTCGGGCCATAATGGATGACTCACGGGCCAGTTTTTGAATGGCTCTTAGGACCTGTAAGCATAGTCGGATCTGACTGGAGCCCTGTTCCTGTCTAAAGAAGACAGATCAGACATCACTGACAAGCTTAAGGACAGAATACAACAGTTAAAGACAGGCAACTCCCTAATAGCACCAGCAGACAGAGCTAGGCGCACCCTCTTCAGTTCAAAGCTACTTCCTCCCCATGCAGTTTGGCATTCTGGGATCTAAACCTACCACTCCTAAAGAGCTTGAAAAGCTCCCAGGGAGAGGGAGGATACTAGAAAGTGGACTTCACCTCTGGGTTTTCTAAGTCTGAAATGTGCCTGGCACATACGACAGATAACTCCATAGGTTTCTGCTGAATGAATGAGTAAATACTCACAGTCACTTCTGCTGCTCACACAGCAGAATGCCTTCGTATTCTTTCAAAAAACTTTAAACATATGTTCACAAGAATTCAGCATGAATTTCATAATGCTCACAATCCCTTTGAAGTTCATGTCTGCTAGAGAAGAGCCTGAAAAATGAAATATCCTAACAGGTCCCCAAAACTGATGGGATGTAGAGACAACTTCCTCAGAAATGAGCACCTGCTAACTGCGGTTCTAATAAAAAAAGGCAACTTAACCCAAAGCTACCCAAGATACTCCCAAAAAAGTTTTATAACTCTCTTTAGTTCACAACACCATTTTTCTCCAACAGTATTATTACATCAGTGTATCAGGGCTAGGGTTGAGGAGGAAGATAAAAGTACAAGTCCCAGCCCGTATCCCCACTGTCCAACATGGATCACCTTAAGATTTTCAAGAATCATAGTAAATCTACTGCATTGGCAAATAGTGAATTGGCTTCCAGAGTTCCCATGTGAAAACCAAGGCAAGTAACTAATATTACTGAAATAAATCTTGAGGCCAAGTTTTTACATGACTCATGTCACAAAGAATTAATAAAACATGTCTCTATCAGAGGAGGGAATCTCAGAGCCTCCTCAAGAAATCCAGACAATGAAGTGAGTGCTCTCAGAACTTCCATCACAACCTCAGGATAAAGATTCTCAGATTCTGGGCCACGACCCATAAAACCAAACACTTACACTAGAGCTGCAAGAAAATGACAACCCTAAGTTCCCCCTAAAAAGCCAGACCTAAAGTGAAATGATGAGACATTCACCTAGGAAAAGTCAAGAGTCCCCAAGAACAGGGAGATGTCCCACGTTCAGTTTGAGGTGAATCCGGACCATGGGAAGCCAAGAGGCTCAAGCTTGTGTCTGCTGGTCTGCTACTAAGCAAGAGTAAGAAATATACAATAGTCCCAAACCTCATGTAGCCATATAAGAGGAAACCCAGAATAAGAAATAAAAATACCACTAGTGGTCCTGGAGGCGACACTCTTACAAGCTAGCAATAACACTACAAACTTCCCAAATGGTAACCCAGGCTTACCTACAATTCCTAGTACTACCAGCCTAGTGCAGAAAAGGAAACATCTGCTTCTTAGGTACTGTGGCATCACTCAGACAGCCTAAATTCAAGAGCAGTGTCCAAGTTTCTACAGCTAAGAGAAACAAGGTAATCTTTACTGAAAAAGAAATAGAAAGGTCGAAAATGCTCTTTTCGACCTAAAGGGGGAAAATTCACTTTTCCCCCTAATATTTCCAAAAGCAACTTGTGAACTTTAGAAAAACTATTCTAGAACATGAGCTGGTGAACTATGTATGGCCTGTGGGTCGAATCTGGCCTGTCATCTATTTTTGTAAAAAAAACTTTATTGGAACACAACCATGCTCATTTATTTATGTATCGTCTATGGCTGCTTCTCTTTATCAGCAGAGTTGAATAGTGACAGACACTACGGTATGGCCCACAAAGCCTAAAATATTTACTGTATGCCTCTTTACAAAAAAAGTTGGCCACTGCTTTAGAAGAATGTCATACTTTCTAAAGTACAGTATATTTGAGCAATGAAGACCCTAATCAGTTTTAAATGATCACTCAGCTATGTACTCCCCCAAATCAAACTGATAGGCAAAAGAGAAAGGATACATCCATTCTGACCTAATCTTTAGGAAAGTGGTAGAGGCTGTTTCCTCTATTTTGAGTGTTAGTTTTCATAAAAACAACTAATTAAGTAGACTTAATTTTGTGACTGACTCAAAAAACAAAAACAAAAAACTCCCAATAACAGGAGATAAGATCATAACTCCCAATATTTAGCACTGAAAATATTTAGCTCCCTAAGATACAATTAGCCAGGAGAACTCTAATACTCAGTTCAGCACCCTCTCAGAATTACACACACTTTTGGGAAAACAAGCTAATTACCAAATAGTAAAATGAACCATTTATATGGTAGTCATGCTTCTTAAAAGAGAAAAGCAAAAGCCTAATTAATATAAATGCAACTGATTTTTCTCATCAATAAAATTAACTGAGCACTGAGAGTTGGTAAGAGTACAAAGAGGAGACAATACTACCCATGAAACTCTCCCATTTACTAAGAAAGACCCTAGTAAATTAGTCTCCTAAATGGGATAATAAGAAAGCATTAAAAGTATATCATTTTAGAAGAACCTGCTTAGTTACAAACAATATGTCTTCCTACCACTTACTTGCCACCATTTTCTGTTATAACTTCTATTTGAAATCAATAAATACAAACAACCAGCATTTAATTCACCCAAATGTAACCTAGACAGTGTACTAAAAAGCAGAGACATCACTTTGCCAACAAAGGTCCAAATGGTCAAAGCTATGGTTTATCCAGTAGTCATATACAGATGTGAGGTTTGGATCATAAAGAAAGTTGAGCACCAAAGAATTGATGCACTTGAACTGTGGTGTTGGAGAAGATTCTTGAAATTCCTTTGGACAGCAAGGAGATCAAACCAGTCAATCCTAAAGGAAATCAATTCCGAACATTCATTGGAAGGACTGAGGCTGAAGTTCCAATACTTTGGCCACCTGATGTGAAGAGCCGACTCATTGGAGAAGACCCTGAACCTGGAAAAGACTGAGGGTAAGAGAAGAAGGGGGTGGCAGAGGATGAGATGGTTGCATGACATCACCGACTCAATGGACATGAGTTTGAGCAAGTTCCGGGAGATGGTGAAGGACAAGGAAGCCTGACGTGCTGCAGCTCACAAGGTCACAATGAGTTGGACATGACTGAATGACTACACCACCAGAAGTAGAATTGGGTGGCTGGTGACAGGGGCGCTAAGATTAAGGGGTTAACAGGCATACCTCAATGTACTGTACTTTGTTTTATTGCACTTCACCAATATTGTGGGTTTTTTTAACCAACTGAAGACTTGTAGCAACCCTACACTGACTGAACGGGTCTATATGTGCCATTTTCCCCACCGCATCGTTCACTTTGTATCTCTATGCCACATTTTGGTAATTCTCAAAATATTTTCATTGTTACTATATCTTTACAGTGATTTGATGATCAGTGATCTTTGATGTTACTACTGTAATTATTTTGCAGCACCACAAACAATGCCCATATAAGATGTCAAACTTCACTGATAAATGTGTTCTGACTGCTCCACCAACCAGCCATTTTCCTGTCTTCTCTTTCTCCTCAGGCCTCCCTATTCCCTGAGACACAGCAATATTGAAATTAGGCCATTTAATAACCCTACAATGCCTCTAAGTGTTCAAGTGAAAGGAAGAATCATGTCTCTCACTTTAAATCAAAAACTAGAAATGACAAGTACCTACTGTAATAGCACAGGGAACCATATTCAGTATCCTGTAATAACCTATAATGGAAAAGAATCTGAAAAAGAATATGTGTGTGTGTGTGCATGCACGCGCACAAAACTGAATCACTTTGTTGTATAACAAAATCTAACACAGCACTGTAGAACGGTAGAAATGACTAAGCTTCATGAGGAAAGCAGGTCAAAAGCCAAGACAGGCTAGAAGCTAGGCCTCCCGCATCAGTAAGCCAAATTGTGAATGCAAAGGAAAAGCTTTTGAAGGGAAATTAAAAGTGTTACTCCAATGAACACACAAATGATAAGAAGAAACAGCCTTATTACTGATATGAAGAAAGTTTTAGTGTCTGGATAGAAGATCAAACAAACCACAACATTCCCTTAAGCCAAAGCCTAACCCACAGCAAGGCCCTAACTCTCTTTAATTCTGTGAAGGCTGAGAATGGTGAGAAAGCTGCAGAAGGAAAGTCTGAAGTCAGCAGCGGTTGGTTCATGAGGTTGAAGGAAAGAAGCTGCCGCCATTAAAAAAAAAAAAAAAAGGTGTACATGGGGGGGGGGGGGTGGGGGGGCAGCAGCAAGATGAAGCAGCAAGTGCTAATATAAAAGCTGTAGCAAGTTCTCCAGAAGATCCAGTCAAGATAATTAAGGAAGATGAAAGCAGCCACACTAAACAGATTTTCAGTGGAGACAAAACAGACTACAGGCTTCTATTGGAAGAAGATGCCATCTAAGTAGACTTTCATAGCTAGAGAGAACTCCTGGCTTCAAAAATGTAAAGGCTGACTCTCTTAATAGGGGCTAATGCAGCTAGTGGCTTCAAGTTGAAGTCAATGCTCATTTACCATTCTGAAAATCCTAGGACCCCTAAGAATTATGCTAAATCTACTCTGCCTGTGCCATATAAATGACAATAAAGCCTAGATGACAGCACACTGATTTATAATATGGTTTACTAAATATTTTAAGCCCACTGTTGAGACCTACTACTCAGAAAAAAAAGATGCCTTTTAAAATACTACTGGTCATTTACAAAGCACTTGGTCATCCAAGAGATCTGATGGATGTGGACAAGGAATGTCACCTGCCATTTCAGTAAACAACGTTGTGGCCATAAAGCCACCAGTCACTACAGCCACCCCCTACAGTACACCCTAGGGGAATTCAGGGCAGAGGAAAACAAAATACTGGGCCTACACAGTTCAGATGGATATCAAAGGAATAATTTCAATAAGCTCAAACTCTTGCATCTTCCTATACAAAGAAAGGCACTAAAATCATTAACTTGAGATGTCTCTTTTTTTTTTTTTGACTAGCAGTAATTTTTCATGTTCTGCTACACAGCTGTTTTTTTCCTCCCAGCAAAACTCCTATATATCCTTGCTCCTTCCTTACCTCTTTGGAACACTCCCTCTGAGCATCTGAGAGGCTATATCCAGGTTATAGTTTTCAGTAAGTCCAATGAACAAAATATAATTCTCAACTTTTAGGCTGTGCATTTTTTTTCAGTCAACACTGAAATGTACAATGAGATAAATGCCGCCTGCTAACCTACCATTCATTCTGCTGCTCATGGATGAAGGAGTAATTTCAACTTTCAAGTCTTATTGTTTAAAAAACACACTGGGTAAGACTATAGCTGCCACAGACATTGATTCCTCTGACAGATATTTCCAATTTCAAGTAGAAATTGAAAACTCTGTGGAAAAGATTTACTATTCTAAATGGCATTAAGAACATTTATGATTCATGGGAAAAGGTCAAAATATCAACATTAATAAGACTCTGGAAGAAGCTGATTCCAGTCCTCATGGATGACTCTGAGGGGCTTAAGATTTCAGTGGAGGAAGTGAATGCAGATGTGGTAGAAATAACAAGAGAACTAAAATTAGAAGTGGAACCTGAAGATGGGGCTGAATTGCTGCAATCTCATGATAAAACTTTCAGGGATGAGGAGCTTGCCTCTTATAGATAAGCAAAGAAAGTGGTTTCTTAAGACGGAATCTACTCCTGGTGTAGATGCTGTGCACATTATTGAAATGAAAACAAACTAGATTTAGAATACCGCATAAACTTAGTTGATAAAGCAGTAGCAGGCTTTGACAGGATTAACTTTAATTTTGAAAGAACCTCTACTGTAGGCAAAATGCTATCAAATAGCACTGCATGTTACAGAGAAATCATTCATGAATTGATGAGTCAATCAACGTGGCAAATGTCACTGTTGTCTTATTTTAACAAACTGCCACATCCATTCAACCTGATCAGTCAGCAGCCATCAATATCAAGGCAAGACCCTCCACCATCAAAAAGATTACAATTCACTAAAGGCTCAGCTGATAGCACTTTTTAGCAATGCCAGCATTTTCAAATTAAAACATGTACTTTTTTTTAAAGACATAATGCTATTGCACACTAACAGATAACAGTATAGTATAAACATAACTTTTACATGCACTGGGAAACCAAAAAATTTATTTCAATGTTCTCTTTACTGCAGCAGCCTGGAACCAAACCAACAATATCTTGAGGTATGTTTGCACACTTGATCCTATAGATCACAGCATATAATGAAGATTCTCTTTTTTAATTCAGATTCTCCAAAGCAATCTTCCTTCTAAATTTAAAAAGCTAAAATTTACAGAGCTGGTTTTTGGATGATTCATAGTCCCTCATCATCTGACAGACCAAAAGTCCTAACCAGAACTCTTCCAGAAGGATGGACGTCAGCCCTCTTGACCCTTCCACAGACATTTTCAAAAAAGAAAACACACACACACATAGATGAAAACAAGTTTTTCTCAAAGGAAATCCCTACAAATGGGTAGGCAACTAATGTTTTCCTCTCCATTTTCTATTATTTCCAAAATCCTTTAAAATGACAAATAATGTTTTAGACATAAGTAAGGCAACCGTACATTACAATATTTAAGGTCTCTGTCACAGAAGGTAGGAGAAAAACTCAGTAACAAGTTGTCAAAAGTATTCTTCTGGTCTACTACAAATTTGCCCATAATTTCAAATCTGCTTGCTTCTATATCTTCATTCTCTCATAAGATTCATTTTAAGGTACAGGGCTTAGTTATCCTTTAGCTTAAGTTTAGATAAGAATTATGTTAGGCAAAAGTAGGGTTTTTTGACTGTAAGGGAAAGAGGTCACAGTATTTTCATACCTAATAGTTATCAGATCTTAGAAGCAAAGCCAAAAGCTATTAAAATGAAAACACACAGTTAAAGAGTCCTAGAAAACATTATATAAGCCCATCTCTCTCATTCATATTAACACATTTTTTAACTGAAAAAAACATGAAAATTACTGTTCAAAGGACTAACAATGAAATCAGTTCCTATAACATAAAAAAGTAACAATGATGAATATTTTATTATGATCTGGATAATGGCCAGATAGGCTAGTATAGCTTACCTTGGTACAAAAAGATTTTGCAGGTGTTTTAGTATACTTTGAACATACAGATTAGGCTCTTTAATAACTGGCAAAGGAATAGAATCTTTCGGTAACACTAAAGCCATAATCCAGTCGGTATATACATCAACACAATATTTTACAGTCTCTCCATCCAATGGAAGGGTCAGTCCATAGCAAATTACTTCCATGGTCCATTTTACCTAAACAAAAGAAAATATAGATATAGAATTATTACACATCCCTCCCTGTTTATCAGTAGACTGATTTAAAATGTTAACTTCTTTAAAAAAAAATGTTAACTTCTTATTGCCAAAAACCTCTCAATTGAAGTATATTCATCTCAACATAGATCAGATTAATTTTAGAAAATGCACCTCCCATATATAAGACATACTCAGACAACACTTTCTAAGCAAAAGATTTAAGAAAAAAAATTATGTGCTTATTTCTAATTATCAAGCCTATACTGCCTTTCACCCCTTAGACATTATTATTGTTTGCTCTGTAAAATAAAAAGTACAGGTCATCTTGGCTTTCCACAGAGATTAGACGCACAGAAATAGAAAATTTTAGATATTTTCCTCCACTTAATTTGCATGTGGGTATGTGCCATTTAGGAAATCATTTACATAAATTTAATCATATTCCATTTTCAGATTATGCAACTTTAACAAACAACAGGAAGGAAGATGAACTGTCCAACTCTTACTGTGTGACTATTTTCATCTGGCAAAGAAAATACTATTTTCAATGGCAGGGCAAGATCAAACACAGGTCAGAAGGGACTGAAGGTGGGTAACACCTTAAAAAGGCACTTAGCTACACTAAGTGACTTCCAGCCTCCTGACCTGTCTGAATCACAGGGGCTGAGAGAAACTGTGTAAGAGAGGGCTGAACCACTGCCAGCAATCATGAATGAATAAGGTACAACGAGAAGGGGGAAATGGTCCAACTTGCAAAAGAAGATAAAATTATATTCCAGATAATGTAGACTGGAAAGTTTAAGTGAATTCCAGACAAACTCTGGGACAAATTACTAAGCAGATGATCAGTGGGTACTTATAAAAGGGAAGAAGGGTCAGTGGGAACTAGTCTGCTCAAAAAGAACAAGTCATGCCAGACAAGCTTCATTCCTCTATTAAGAGGGTTACTATGAAGGCAGCTGGTATAAATCTGGTACTGATTTAAAATCAGTTTCCGAGGCACTTTCATAAATATTATCTAACCATCAGAATAACTCATGTGAGAGGGTAAACTATCCTCATTTTAGACATAAGAAAACTGAAGTTTAGCAAATTAAGCTACTTGGCCCAAAGCATCTGCTTCAAAACGCTGGAGCTGAAAACTAGATCCCTGACCTAGAAATCTAAAGCTATTCTCACCATGCCATTAACAGCCTTCTCCAGCAAAGGGGGATTTGGGCTTTAAGAAATTTGGTCCTTGTGCCCAAGATGGAGACAACATATAGTCCAGAAGAAGGTAGAATAGCTGGATTTGTAACTGGTCAAAACGTGGGAGACTAGCAGTGGATTACTGTAACAAGATCATTTTGGAAGAAGATGCCCAATGGTATGCCAAAGGCTCTGCCAAGATTTTAACTTAGAGAAAATCAGATTACATGCTGACCATGTGCAGAAATCACAAAACTAAAAAAATAACTAACTTGTAAAACAGAAATTCAGGATTTACAAAGATTTCAGCAGTTTAAAACTAAAACTGAATGTAACAAGATAAATACATGTACTGAAATTTTTAAGCTTAGAACAAAACTACAAAGGTCATAGGTAGAAAATATGTAACAACAGTATAATAGAAAATAACATGCCACAGCAATTAATGTTAAAAGCAACTATAACAACACTGTGAGAAGGGTGCAGAGCAGGATTAAGCTGAACAAGAGAAAGAATTTTAAAAGAGGCTGCCAAGTTCCTAATTATCAGAGGAAAGACCAAGAAGAAGGTATACCTTTGGTGATATCTTCACACAATAGTTCACTTACGTAATTTGAGAGGACACTGGATTTAAGAACTATTATTATCTCTTATTCTTTCGAGTGTAGAAAGAGCTGCACTGAACACCACCACCTAATCACATGCCATCTCTTCCCAGGAGAAGGCAGCAAGGAATTACAGATACACCAAGAAGAGAGAGCACCAGGGCAAGTGCTACTCCTCAGGGTAGGTCTCTGCCAGGGCACTCTGAGAAGAAAAGGCTCTTCAGTATGAAGGGCTTCCCCTTTGGTAATCCATGGCCTACAGAGGGTAAATAAACTGCCTCCTGAGCTATAATCGTCAGTCTATCTAGAGTGGTCTTATACCCGGATTAAGTCTAATCTCTCCCTCAGGAGAAATCAGAACTTAAGTGAAAAGGGATGGGCAGGTTAAGTCCAACTTAAAGCAACTTAACTTTAATGTCAGTCCCCTGAACCCAAGAATAGAGGACCAGCTCCAGGCCAAGCCACTCCAAAAACTCCTCATCTTTAGGGACAGCAAACATAAACCCCATTCCAACCACTTGGGCTCACAGCCATACAGACAGAAGTGCTCTGCAGTACTCTCAAACTTACAGGTCAGGATGGAGACAGCGAGAGAGCCTCAGGCTCAATGCACATGGGTAGCCTGAAAACCACACAAGACAGGCCTTTGGTCAGAGGCCTTTTAGAGGTAAAAACGAAGACCTTCTAAACACAACCTGTGAACAGAAATCTGAAGACTGAGCCTAGAACTTGGGGAAACGGGCCTGACGTCCTGACATCCAAGGCTGCTCAGCACAGAGCTCAAGTGGAGAAGGAGAACTGGGTCCAGCTAGCAGGAGTCCCAACAGCACAACGGTACAATCTATTCCTTGAACTCCCACAAACTCTGAGCTCTAACTCGCAACCCAATTAAGGTCAAACTAAGAAGTCACACTCCATTGAGCAGAAATCCATTTTAAAAGTGTGTGTTAGTTGCTCAGCTATGTCCAACTCTTTGCGACCCTATGGACTGTAGCCTGCCAGGCTCCTCTGTCCATGGGATTCTCTAGGCAAGAATACTAAAGTGGGTTGCCATTCCCTCCTGCAGGGGATCTTCCCGACCCAGGGACTGAACCTGGGTCTCCGGCATTGCAGGCACATTCTTCACTGTCTGAACCACCAGGGAAGCCTATAAAATGTTAAATAAATTATGCAGTAACAAACATATTTTCACATAGTAGAATATAATGAAGAAACACTTACTTCTTTGTCAGTTTTTAACAAACTCTCACTCCCAGCCACTGAAGGGGCACCTAAGGCCTGCCCAAGAGGATGAACCACCGCATTTGCCACCTCTCGCCCAACGCTCTCTGGATAGCTGTGCAGCACACTGGTGTGGCCCTGATCATTCTGAATCACCAAATGCAGCGACCTCCACTCAGAGTACATCGTGCCGCTAAAGGACTATCCAAATGGCACCTGAAAAGACAAAAGAGAATTCCACGTCAGATTATACTGCTGGAAGCTAATAAAAATAACTAAAATACATATTTACCCTACATAGCACGATAAAGCAGCTGCCTCGAGATGACTGAGGGGAAAAAAAAAAAAACCACCTAAATGTTTTGAGAATGTTCTCAATAGCCTCTTGGTGAGATAAGGTAGGAAAGGCAGACCCTGGGAAGCAGCTGTCTGAGCACCTCCCCAAAAAGAGCGAGCCTTCAGAAGCCCAGAGGAGAGCTGGGGCAGATGGCCACCGTGCAAGGGGATAAAATAATCAGATCTCGGGCACTCACAGCATGAGGGAACCCTCCTCATTCCATGTTCCAAGAGGGAAAAAAGATGGAAGAAGGGTATGCTCCAAGTAGAAAAGGGAGACAAGGGAAAGGGTTTACTCCAAGCCACAGATTTTTCAGTCAACAGTTTCCAAGTACTTATTACATGCTAGGAACAGACCCCTGCAATTTCCCACCACTGCCCTTAAATCAGATATAAAATTCTTTGAGAACATTTCATTCTCTACAGTAGTGGCATACCCTCTTCTGGTAATGGAACACATGGAACTCAGTATCCCTCAGAAAATCTATTAATACCTGCCACTTATTGAGCATATATTACCTACTGCTCATGAAAGTATCACAGCTCTGTGAAAATTAAGTCACATTATCCCTATTTCACAGATGAAAAAACTGAGGCATAGAGAGGTGTGCTGTTTCCCTGAGGCTTCAGAACCATAACATGATAGAGCTGGGTTTTGAGTCCATATCTGTTGCGCTCCACAGACCATGCTATTGACCGGAGCACGTACTGCCCCTCTCTAGCCTATAGATTCTCCACGATATAGACTGCTTTTCCCAATGCTGTATATTCTCTATGAAACGATATCTAAGTCTACTACACAAATAAAAAATTCTAGCCACAGAAAACGTTATTTATGTGATTACAATGTAAATATTATAATCACAAATGCCATATTCATGAAGCAAATCAAGGATGATTGGTCCTTTCCAATTCATTTCTGTAAACTTTCACTTTCTACTTGCTCTGAAATCTGTTGGCACAACCAACAGAGTTTAAGGGTACATTTATTTTTTTTTTCCATTTATTTTTATTAGTTGGAGGCTAATTACTTTACAATATTGTAGTGGTTTTTGCCATACATTGACATGAATCAGCCATGGATTTATATGTGCTCCCCATCCTGAACCCCCCTCCCTTAAGGGTACATTTAAACTTTAAAAAGTTCCATCCCTTAAGCTAGTTTTTCTTCAAATGGGTAGCTTTGTTTAATTTTATCTTAGAAAGCCTCATTCCAGCTCAACAAGTACCAGTGTTTTTCAAGAGGATATGGCCCTCCTCTGACAAGAGTCCCTGAAAACACAAAGGCAGAAGGGATGAATCAGCATCAAACAAGGTACCTACAATGTGAAGGATGGGTGGATATAAGACTCTATTAAAGTTGCCTCAGTCTCCTTAGGATTTATAAGGAACCCCCGACAAGGGTATCTTGGTGTCCCCCCACACCCTGGCTGCCCTAAAATAACTCTCTCAAACCTGGAAGGGAAAAAGGGGGAAACTCTGATAGGGTGCGGGGAAATTCTGATAGGGTCCCATTCCATCAGAGGACAACTTATACCCACACATTTTTTCTCACCTTTTAAAATAAGCATATATACACATAAATACATATACATATAGTACACAGTATAGTATACACACACACACTATAATCTCTTACCTAAATGCACAGGAACATTATACTACAGGGTTTTTTGTTTTAGTGTGATTTTTCACCCTTTTCATTTGTTTGCCTTCATTCCCTAGCCAAGTAATTCACTTCCCAGAACAGATAATCCATTTAAACAACCTAACATGTCCTCTTGTATTTTGCTCAGTCATATTAAAATAATTTATATACACACAAAGCTAGGAACTATTTACTTTTTCCCATTCACCAGTACCTCACAAATATACTTCTTTCTAATAACAGATTCTTTTTCATGGTTATGTACTATCCTAATTTATTCAACCAATCTAATAATGTTTTGTTCAGGAGAAAAAAACTAACATATTTACTTCATTTCCCAATTTTTGTAATAAATAGAATACTCCTAATATGTTTACTTCATTTCCCATTTTTTGTCACTAGGAAATAACAATGCAAAAAATAGGCTTGTTTATATATCCTTAATCAGTGGCATTTAAATTTCTACAAGGGAAACTACTGGATCAAAGAGTATATGTATTTTTAATGTTAACACATCTTGCCAGATTGCTTCCCCAAAAGCTGTAATAACTCCCACTCACATTAGGGATGGATGAGAGCCTTTCCATCTTCTTACTCCCAATCTTTTGCCAAGAATCAGATTTACTTATGTATTTATTTATTTGCAAGTTTGGAGGTATGAAATGAAATTTCACTATTCTAGCCAAATATATTTTTATTTTACACCTTTCTAGTTTTGAGTCTGCCTTAGACAATTTCTCCCTCCTATCCTTCATATCAGTGCTGTTCAAAACATGGGTCATAAAATAAATGTAATAGATAATACTTTTTAATTATATGGAATAGAATATATAATAAAGGCACCATACACAGTAAAGGTAAGCAAAGTTCTGTGAAATCTTGTTTCGTTTTTTATATATGCGTATGTTCTGGGTCACAATAAAAAATACATAAAATATTTATTATGGGTCTAGGTCCAAAAGTTTAAAAACATAACCCTAAAATGTATATACGTAGTCTACTAGATTTCCAAGAAAGATAATTTGGTCCTCACATTTAAGTTTTTGCCATCTGGAATTTACTTCTATAAGTGTTACAGGAAAGATCCAATTTTATTTCCTTTAAGATTTATAGTCAGTTGTGTCAACATCATCTATTAAAAACACATCCTTGGGACATCCCTGGTGGTCCAGCGGTTAAGAATCTGCCTTGATTAGCCTCCAACTAATAAAAACAAAGGAAAAAAAATAAAAAGAATCTGCCTTAAAATGCAGGGACATGGGTTTGATCCCTAGTTGGGGAACTAAGATCCCACATGGAGTGGAACAACTAAGCCCCTACACTACAACTACTGAGCTCACATGCTCTGGAGTCTGAGCACACAACTAGAGAGCTCGCATGTTGCAGCTACTGAGCCCACACACCACAACTAGAGTCCAGGCACCGCAACGAAAGAGTCTGAGTGACGCAACTAAGACCTGATGTATAAAAATATAATATAAATTATAATGTATATATAATTATATATATTTATATATAATATAAATATTTTATATAAAAATATATATTTTTAAATCACACCCTTTCCTACTGACCTGAAATATCAATTTGTCATATATTAAATTCCCATTTATGTAGAAATTTACAAACCTCTTCTGTTCAACTATCTGTCTACTTCTATGCTCATGTTATCATGATTTAAATTCAGTGGCTTTATACAATGTTTTAGTATCTAGAAAGCAAGCTCCCTTTACCTTGACTATTTTTTTTCCAAAACTTTCTTACGTATTCTCAGGCATTTACTCTTTTATATAAAATTTAAGATGATTTTATCCAAATAAAGGAAAAAACCTTGCTGAAATTCTAATTGAAACTGCTTATCCACCTTCCCAGCTTTATCTTCTACTGCCACTTTCCCATCCCATCCTCCAAGCAATGGCCCCAAGAACTACTGATGATTGCTCAAACTCAAGTTTTTTCACACCTTATTATTACAACTCATGCTGTACCCCACCTCAATCCACCTTATGAAGTCTCTACCCTTCAACGTACAGCTCAAGTATCCTCTTTGGGAAAACTTTTTTTTTTGATCCTCCAATCACCCCTCTACCCCATCTCTGAGTGCCTATTACAGGCTATGCATTTTAAGTGTCACGTTAGGCTATTCGTTAGCTTTGTAAAGATATCTTTTACCACAAGTGTGTCAACCTTTTTTGAGGGGAAACCTCACTTCCTGAATCTTTGAGAAGTCCTTGGCACACAGTGCGTACTGAAAGTTTTAGAATGCCAAGGTTTACCAATGGGGAAAAGGAAGATGTTAGAAGCTGTTCCCTTTATGCCATTGAAGGAAGTCCAAAATTTTACATGCTGTATACAAACAAAAAATTGAAAATGTCCATTCGCTTTAAGGTATTTATTAGTTAAAAAAAAAAAAGTAGTTGGAAGGTTTTCAAATATTTAAGGAATATTTAAGTAATATTTAGTGTCCATTCCAGGCAATACATTATTGGAGCGGAAAAAGTGTTTTAAGAAAAAAAAAGAAGACAAGCTAGCTTTCAAACTCCACTGTACACATAAGAATAGCCCTTCTAGTTTAAAATGAAGATTCCAAAACTCCATCCCTAAAAAGCTTGATTCTATAGGTCTGGGTTAGGGCCTGTGAATTTGCTTTTAAGAAACAGCTACCGCCCTTCTCAATTCTGAAGTATAGACAGGAGTATCTTTCTTGAAAAACACTCTGGAAGACCAATCAAACAAGACTAATAGCTCCTAAATTTTTCTTAAAATTTTGTTTAAAGTTTTTAAATGTAAGAGATTTTTAATTCTTCAAATCTATTAATGTTTAAATGATTACATGGAAGAAAACGAAATAAATGCTTAAAAATGCTTATCACATGTCAAGAAACATGTAAAGTAGACAGGAATAGAAAGATACAATGAAAAGGTTAAATTAAAATATTTTAATGCATGTAATATCAATAGAAAAATACAGATGCTAAACTTCAATAAAATGCATAAAAGACAAAAATATTAAGATAAAGATATACATTGTAATTACAACTGTCCCTTGGTATCCACGGGGTACTGGTTTGAGGACCCTCTGACAATATTAAAATCACAAACAACCAGGTCCCTTACATAAATTAATTATACATAATCTATGCACATCCTCCCATATACTTTAAATTATCTCCAGATTATTTATAATAAATACCTCATACAGTGAAAATGCTATGTAAATAGTTGTAAATACAAGATAAATGCCATATAAAAAGCTGCCTGCACCTGGTAAATTCAAGTTTTTCCTTCTGGAACTTTCTGAAAATTTTTTTCCTAAGTATTTTCAATTCATGGTTGGCTGAAGTTGCAGATTTGGGACCACCAACAGAGAGGGCCAACTGCACAGGCAAGTTAAATAAAACAATGAAGAGAAAATAAACATTGGAAACAAATAAGAAAATAAAAAAGTAAAGCAACTAAAAGTATCCTTTCGTACCTATTAAACTAGCAAAATGTGTGATAAAACCACACTCTGATTTAGGAGGTAAGGCCAATGGGACACATTTCAAGAGTTTAATAAGGGAAAGATTTTCAATTAAAAAAAGGACTGCCCCCCCCCCCCGGAGGGTATCTGGGAAACATTAAGTGCACTTCTGGTTAACATTATGATCAGGGCATGCTACCGGTTATTTGCGGGCAGATCCAGGTTATTTATGAGCAGATCTTCTTATAATTCAGAAGATAGTCCTGCACAATGAATAATTATGCTACAATTATGCTACATTTTACCTGACTTTTTAATGTCTGCCGGAAAAATCATTGTGTTTTCAATTGTCTAAGCCTAAAAATCTAACTTTTACTCATATATACAAAATATTTTGTGGTGTTTTAATATACACCAAATTTTCCAATAACACAATTAACCCTGCAAACTGAAGAAAGTTTTTCATGTTCAGAACCTTACTATACCAAGAACTGTTCACCATTTCAGAACAATCACATCACCAAAAGTGATAGCATTTTGTGGTATCTGAGTTGCTAATACCACACACTGCTTTCAGGAACACAATCAAAGAACTTCGTATATACTTAGCCCTTATTTCAAAATGTCAAATATGAAGTGCCATATTACTGCCTTACTTCTCCCATCCAAGTACTAACCAGGCCCGACCCTGCTTAGCTTCCGAGATCAGACGAGATCGGGCGCGTTCAGGGTGGTATGGCCGTAGACCTTACTTCTCAATTTATAAGCAGACACAAGCATCTGACCACTTTATATGTACTCTAGGATAGCCGGACCTGAGCATTTTTACCAAAATACCAATTTTATCGGAAGGATAGTTAATTCATGTTTTTATTTGTTGTTGTTAGTTTCACAGATTTTTAGTTTCTGTATTGTTAGGTTATATATTATGTGTTAATTTCAACACAGTGAAGCAGTCATTACCAAATATTAGGTCTGGGAATGATGAAAACCTCCAGTCTAGGAAACTAAACACAGTAAATTGTGAAGTAGGTAGGGTGGGCATTGTGGCAAACTAGAGAATTAAAGCTCTCTTTAATGGCACAGTTACTACTCAGCCCTAGCCAACTATTACCCTTAAGGAGTGCAGACCCATTTTTCAAGAGACACAGAGAAAATTTGAACTTCTCTGTAAAGTCTACTCTTTAAATGTTTTCAGCTGACTCAAGTTTAAAAAACAAAACAAAACAGGATGCAAGCTAAAAAGAACCCATGGGTCAATTTATGACTCTGAACAAAGAAAAGCATATGCTAGTTTTGATAACCTAATTAGCATGATTCTTGGGGAAGGAAGGGAGGGAGGCGTATATTATGAATGGCCAGTGCCACCCTGGAAGTTACCCTAACCCACCTCTGCCCCAGGGCCTGGGGTTATAATCTATCTGTGGAGGTCCTATAACATCACTTGGTTTCACGGTTGCTGCCGTTAGGGAAGGAAAAAAGATGAGGGTCGAGTGTAACGTGGCAGATCCGGCAGGCTAAGTCCTGCTGGGCTCAGTTTTGTCAGGGGTCAGCTGCTCTCAAACACACAACTAAGAAACTCCTCTTGCTGGACAGCTCAGGCTGTCCAAACACCAAACCCAGAGATCTCAAAGAACGTCTACAGTTTTAGGAACCAGAAGTGCTACATCGTCTAGGTCCTCCTGGACATGGATGTTCATATCAGTATCAACCTCTCAGGAGTCAAAAATCCTGTTGGGCCTTGACTGCCTAGCCCACTTACTATAGAACCGTTTCTAGTTCTATCCTGCCACTAAACGGACACATCTGTAAGGCACCTCGGGCTGATGCCATTTTTCTAACCACTCACCCAAGAACAGCATGAATGTTTTCCCAATACATAGTAAGAGACATGGAAGAAGGCAATGGCACCCCACTCCAGTACTCTTGCCTGGAAAATCCTGTGGATGGAGGAGCGTGGTAGGCTGCAGTCCATGGGGTTGCTAAGAGTCGGACACGACTAAGCGACTTCTTTCACTTTTCACTTTAACTCATTGGAGAAGGAAACGGAACCCACTCCAGTGTTCTTGCCTGGAGAATCCCAGAGACGGGGGAGCCTGGTGGGCTGACGTCTGTGGGGTCACACAGAGTCGGACACGACTGAAGCAACTTAGCAGCAGCAGTAGGAGACATAGTAATATCAGGCGCTTTGATGCAGTAGTATTAATATCACTTATTTATCCTCATGAAAACAAGTCAATAGAGAAATGCACTAGACATTCACTGTTGTATTGCACTTAAGATGGGGAAGTGAGCATAATTTAACTGTCCATCAATAATGGAATACCTTCATAATTAGGGCATATTAACTCTATATACTACAATGTAGACATTAAACATAGAGATGAGAAGCATGAAAACAAATAAGAGTTAAACATATAGTTAAACAAATAGTCCTGGTTAAAAGCCAGGACTCTGGAACTAAGCTTCTTATATTCAAATCCCACTCCACCACCTGCAAGCTAAGAAATCTTACAAAAGTTACTCTACCTCTGCATCTGAGCACCCTTATCTGTAAAATGCGAATAATAGTAGGATAACGGCCCACTTTAGAGTTGTGGTGATTAGAGAATCAAGACACGTAAGATGTTTGGAACATGTATGGGGGGATGTATGTATCATGATTACAACTAGAAAAACATTCATAACTGAAAATTAGAAGGATCACAGAAAAAATATGAGTGGTTTTAGCTGAGTAGTAGAACTGTTGTACAGTTTGATGTAATAAGTTCTTATTAATAGCATGAATGCGTGCTAAGTCACTTCAGTCATGTCTGACTCTTTGTGACCCTATGGACTGTAGTCCTCCAGGATCCTCTGTCCATGGGATTTCCCAGGCAAGAAAACTGGAGTGGGTTGCCATGCCCTCCTCCAGGGGATCTTCCTCACGCAGGGATCAAACCCATGGTCTCTTGCATCTCCTGCACTGGCAGGTGGGTTCTTTACCTGAGAAGCCCCTAATTAATAACTCTTCATGTCATAAAGACAGAGCACCGAAGAACTGACGCTTTTGAACAGTGGTATTTGAGAAGACTCTTGAAAGTCCCTTGGACAGCAAGGCGATCAAACCAGTCAATCCTAAAGGAAATCAATTCTGAATACCCACTGGAAGGACTGATGCTGAAGCTGAAGCTCCAATCCTTTGGCCACCTGATGCAAAGAGCTGACCCACTGGAAAAGACCCTGATGCTGGGAAAGACTGAAGGCAGAAGAGGGCAAGAGAGGATGAGATGGTTGGATGGCATCACCGATTCAACGGACATGAACTTGGGCAAACTCCCCGAGATGGTAAGGGACAGGGAGGCCTGGCGTGCTGCAGAGTCAGATATGACTTGGTGACTGAACAACAACATGTCAAAGAATTGGTAAGTATATATGAGTAGGCTTCACCATACACACAAATATTCAGACACTGGCATCAAGCTGACTTATTCAATAGACAGTTAATAACCATCTATTATGCACAATGCAGTAGATCAGGAAGGAAACAGACTACTAGGACTTGGTTACTATTTCAATAAGTTTATAGTCTAATTGAGGAGGTTAAAAAAATACATAAATAACTAACATAAGTTTAAAAATTCAAGTTCTGAACACCCCCTTAAAAAAAAAGCAAAACAAGAAAAGCTTTAGGCAAGATATTTTCTAAGTTTAGAGGACAAAAGATTACTTTTGGATGAAAGAAAGGCTGAGCTGGAAAACAAAAGGATAAGATCAGGGAAGACTACAGTATATGGGGCATATGAATTGGGTACTGAAAGAAGGTTATAAATTTTAACAGAGATAAGAAAATGCAGTGGATAAGAGAACAGAAGGGGCAGCTAATATATAAGAGGAAGGACACTTGCGTCAAGTAGCAAAAAATGGCATCAGAAACTAAAAACCTAGACTGGCAGAAAAGAAAGCTACATACAGAAGGCAGTAGGGTTTCAAGATAAGCAGTGACATATCTTGAATTTATGGAATAAGTTCATTATTATAATTATAATGATAATAATTATGAAAGACTGTGAATACTAGGACTGGAGATCTGAAACTAATGTAGTAAAAACTGGGGGCAGAGATGAGAAAAAGTTTAATTTTATCACAGGAATAACACAACAGGAACTGAATTCCTACTAAGGAAATTTGATGGAAGTGTCCAACACAGGCTGAGGGGACAGCAGAAAAGCAGACTCCAGTGTGTCTAATACACTGAGGAAGGGAAGGGCAGGAAGGATGGGAACATGGCAGGGAGGGTTGGGCGCTGTGGTGAAATAGGAAGACATAACTGAAGTCAGATGGTTGAGAGCTTTGACTGCTATGTTAAGGTTCCTATGAGTCTCCTTTCCAGCTGTCAGGGCTGTTGGCTATCAACCTGAGCTGCTAGCAGCAAAGTCTCCACTTTCAACACTCCAGAAGTAAATGTGATATTGAATTGAAAGTGAAAGTTGCACAGTCGTGTCCGACTCTTTGCAACCCCATGGACTATACAGTCCACAGAATTCTCCAGGCCAGAACACTGGAGTGGGTAGCTGTTCCCTTCTCCAGAGGATCTTCCCAACCCAGGGATCGAACCCATGTCTCCCGCACTGCAGGCAGATTCTTTACCAGCTGAGCCACAAGGGAAGCCCAAGAATACTGGAGTGGGTAGCCTATGCCTTCTCCAGCGGATCTTCCCAACCCAGGAATCAAACCAGGGTCTCCTGCATTGCAGATGGATTTTTTTTACCAGATAGGAGGAAGGCAAAAATGACAGTGCGCCCCTGAAGATCACTTAATATCCTTCCCAACTGTACACATATCCACTTTCTAGGTAATCTCTGGATGTTTCTAATGTCAGGTTATTGTGTGCTAGGTAACAGCTTATGGCTTGTAAGAACTACCACAGAGTAACATGAAGGTCTGGTCTAACTGACAAATTACCAAAATGATCAATACGGTGGTAGATACACTAAGACCACAGTCTGGCATTAATTACATCAACTGACTCAGCCAATATTTATTACATGCCTTCTATACACCAAGCATGGGGAATATCATAATGAATAAACATCATTCTTGTTCCTAAGGCACTTCAAATCTAATTACAGAAAACAATTGTTTCTAACTTTGTAAAATAAATTCATACATCAGTTATTTCATTGAACAAACATTTATAAAACACCTGCTATGTATCAGATATTGTCCTAACATGTAGGGAGGCAAATATGAATATGACACAATGGCTGCTCAAGAAAAAGTTTCATAGTGAAGAAGAGAAACCCACGATGAATAAATCCATGATACAGTAGCATTCAATATGATAACTGAGGCGATGATTTATGAAGGGAACAGCCTACGACAAAAAACTACTGCAGATCGTGCTGGATAACAATGCACCTTTGTACAATTGACCCTTTTCAAAAAGTTCTCACGTTACTTCACTTTAATTCCGTAACAAGTCTAGGAAGTTAAGAAGACAGATGTCACTAGCCACTACGACTTGCTCACAGTCACATCAAGTAACAGGTGAGCTGGGACAAGAAATCCCACCTCTTACCGCCAAGTCCAATGCTCCTTCTTTTGTTCGGACTCTGCACCTCACCATATGACCTTGGACAAGTCACTTGGCACTTCTTTGTCATAGTTTCCTCACCTCTAAAACAGGGAGAATACCTGCAGTACCTAGCTACAGTGACTTGGGAGAAGGATCAAACAAAGCATCGTAAGTCAACATACTCTGAGTAGTACAAATTCAAGATAGACACTATCAGGCATGCTTTATTTCTCTAAGGAAAAATAGGGTATAGGGTGCCAAAACACTGAATAAATTAACTGAGTAAATAAATGCTGGATTTTAAGGCACATACATGTGTTCAAGGTCACGCATAGAACTTTTATAACTAACAAAGACAAAAAGAACATATTTCATATTTCTGTTGTAGTCCTATTGATCACCACGGCGAATATCAATCAACCTTGGCCAAAAAGGAAAGTATTCACCTGTACACCAGATTCTTACTGTTAGGGATCCTATAACATGCCTGAATTACAAGAGAGAGAGACAAGTTCTGCCTGCATTTCTTCTGAAAAGTGAAAACAGATAGTTTTGCTAGCCTACCTCCCCCTGCCAAAAGAATACTCTGACTGTCCCCATCACCACCACAATGCTCATGCTCATCTTTGATGTCTCACACTTGCTGTAATACAGTAACCATAACTACATGTTACTTAAATTTGAATTAAGTTACAAATTCAGTTCAGTTACACTAGTTAAATTTCAAGTCCTCCATATCACATGTGGCTAATGGCTACCATATTGGACAGTGCAGATATAGAACAGTTCCAGAAATTTCTATTTGGCAAAGCTGCCTTAGATACTACACTTTTACTTTTATTACAACCCTTATTAGACTATAGATTCCTGAAGGAAAGGAGCTGTGTCTTATTTATCGTAACATCCCCAGTTTATACAGCAAAGTACATGTCATACGATGAAAAGCACCCACTATTTATCTAACTTAGTATCTCAAACATAGCACACTACTCTGTCCACTTCCCCCATCCCCAAAACACACACACACAAGAAACAAGACATCCTCTTACGAGAGGCGTGAGGGCGGAAGGGGATACTGTGCACAGAGCAAGAAGACCTGCATTCTAGTCTTGGATGTGCTACAGCCAACCATGTAGTCCTGAGCAAGTTACCTACTTTCTTCATCTATAAAAACTTAGACTTAAACTCCATGTGCCTTAATTCTAAAACTCTTAATCAGCTTGCACCAAAGAAAATAATGTATTCTATCTGAAAGGTCTTTACAGATGTCAGGCAACACATCTACTAACTCCGATGGGTACCTCATATTTAAAAGAATCATTTCTAGTCCTCAGGCTCTCATGATGACAGTCACTTTTGGTCTTTAACTGAGTCTGTAGTTTTTCACCTTTTCTTGGGGATCAACTAGAGACTTAAACCTGAGGCTTAAAGATTGAGTTTCTTTCATGTGCTGAGGCCAGAATGGGATACTCTGCGACATCTGATCAGAGAAACAAGGGCAAGTTTCTTGAGTATCTGGATTTAACATAAATTACTCCACCAGTTTCTACATTAGCCTTAGCCTAAAATTTGAGAAAACAACATAAAACTGAACCAAGGAAATCTTTCTATAGCAATCTGTATAATGTAAAGAGTACCATTACATGAAATGTGCTTTTTATTCAGTCCATATACTTCACCATCTTTAACTGCAATAAAATCTTTATTGTCAAAAAAACCTCTTCATAATGACCTTCACACACATACTCACTCACTCTTATAAACCTTACATGGTTTTAAGACTAGCCAAGAACAAATATAATCTGAATTACCAGCCTGCCTTCCTTTATAATTTGTAAATATGCTGGACAATAGCAGTTCAGGCATTCTGTAATAAATATATACTGTCAATTCTTCTGACATCAAGGTTTCAATCTTTGTTAAGTATTTCTTAAATTCTCCCTCCCAGTAATAGGATGAGCTACCAGCAGCACTTCCATTTATTAGTATTTACCAAGTGCCAACAAGGTAGTAACATTTGAAAGTGTTAAGTTGCTCAGTGGCACCCAATTCTTTGTGAGTCCATGGGGTGTAGCCTGCCAGACTCTTCTATCATGGGATTTACCAGGCAAGAAAACTGGAGTGGGTAGCCATTCCCTTCTCCAGGGGATCTTCTCGACCCAGGGATCGAACCAGGGTCTCCTGCATTGCAGGCAGACTCTTTACCCTCTGAGCCACCAGGAAAGCCCAATTACACTGAGTGGATGATAATTAAACACTTACTTTGGACAGCATAGTGTTCAGCAGGGAACACAGACAAAGGTCTAAGAGCAATAAAAAGGTTTCCACTACAGAACTGATTGTATCTGCTTGTGATAAAACTAGATATTAAACATCAATCAATGTTGACTGCACATAGTCCTTTCGAGTGTGTCCCTAAGTGCTAAGTGTGCAACTTAGTGCAATTTGAGTGCTAAGAATGCAATGTGTTTATTCAACTTGGGGAAATTAATTAACCTAACTACAGTATTTTCAAGCAAAAAAAGAGCAAAACTCTGTAGACTAAGAACTGCCAAACACCTTTTGCAGATACAAAAATAGAGAAAGATCTGTTTGCCGCATGCAATATGTGGCATAAGAGGGACTCAGACATTCCATTCAGTAAAACCTTTGTTGAGTCTGAGTCTGTATGTCAGAGCACTGGGAGGAATCCAGAGATGAGAAGAGATGGTTCAAGTCGCTCACAATCTTAGCAGAAGAAAGAGAAATATGGCATAGAAAGATCATTGGTAAATTTCATTAGGATCATGCTAAGGAGCAGATAGGAAAGACCCAAGGTTGTTAGGAGTGAGGGGTTGGGGGGGGAAAGGTCACAGATAGAGGCATCCTGAAGGTTAAAAACGCTGGGAGCTATGCAGCCAAAGATAGGAAGAAAAGGCTCCGTGCACGTGTGTAAGAAAGAGCAGAAGTGTGTGTGTTTGGGTGGCGCAGGGAGAAACCAAAAAGGACAGTCTAGGCAAAGAACAACATATGCAAACAAGACCCTGAGATCAGAGACACTATATCCGTGAGTACTGTGTATCTAGGAAAATTGAAAGGTAACAGTTTCGCAGATGTACACACTTTAAAAGGTCCAGCTGACTAGGAAATCCTGCACAGAAACTTACTTCCCACCCCCAGTAGGCTTTCACAAGGTGCAATGAGCCTAATGAAAAGATTATCTGCGGGTGGAACCAGAGTTTAAAAAAAAAAGTCCCAGAAGATTCTCCTACAGTTAAACTGGAGAAACACTGAAGCGGTTTCTTGAGATGCAAAATTATCTAGCAGTTCCCAAAACTTTGCTGCACACTGAATTCATGGAGGGGGGGGGCGCGGATCTTTAAGAAATACTGCTGTCTGGCGTCGTCCCCACCCCCCGCCCCACAGCTCCCCTCCCAGACACGCTGATTTAATTGGCCTGGCTCTGTTACCTGTGCCATCAGAAATCTTTAAAAGCTGTTCCAGGTCATTTTTACGTGCAGCGAAGTTGGAGAGCCACTGACCTAATAGTTAAGAACTTAGATCTGGCCTCAAATTTACCAGCTCTGTGACCTTGGGCATAGACGTCACCTAACCATTACGGGCCTCAGTTGCCTCATCAGGAAGATGGGGATAATCATCCTCCCTTACCGGGTCGTTGTTAACTTGGATGGGGTGAACGTAATGGCCTGGCACAACGCCCGGCGTATAGTAAGCGCTAAAGAAGGGCTAGTTGTTCATCTTCATTATTAACTCTTCCTCCTCGAGAGTCACCATGCAATGGGCAGCATCGTCCCCACAGGGCGGCAGCCACTCGACCAACCTTGCTGCTGGACCAGATTCTTCGCCGGAGTTGTCTAGCTCCGCTCCAGACCCGCCCCCTCCCCCAGGCTGCCAGCAAAGAGCCTCTCCCGGCCAGGGCAGCTCTCAAGAGCCACCCCGGGTTTGAGCAGACCCGACAGAGGCCACCGACTCCTGGGCCAAGCTCCCCCGGACCCCGTGGGTCCCCCCCAAAAAAATGAGATGCGCTTCCGAAGGCCGGGCCCTTAAGAGCTTCCGGGGCCGAGAAACAAGGCTTAGACATCCCTGGACCAGCCTGAGGGGAGAAGAGGGGAGGGTCTGGCCGAGACCTGGAGGCCCGCCCGCTTACCTGAGGCGACGGGCGGGGCCCGCATCGCTGGGGTGGGCGCCGCCGCCGGCCGCACTCGGCCTTCCGCCTCACGCCACCCGCGCCATAGGACCGGCGCTTTCGCTGCCCTGGCCGGCTGTCCTCAGGCGGTCGTTCTGTCCACTCGTCAGCGACTCTCCCACGGCGCCCGGGGACGACGAAGGCCAGTCGGGCCGGCCGGCTGGGATCTGCTCAGCCAACTTCCGACTGCCAGGGGCGGCAGCGTCAAATAACTCCCCGAGCCGACTGGGCCACTGCGCGTGCGCAGCGCGCCTGATCAGAGACTTGTGCGGGGCCCAGACGGCGGCGTCAAATAATTCCCAAGACACGGAGCCGGAAGCTGCGCGTGCGCAGCTATCCCAGATCGCCGCGCGCGGGACATAGTCCCTCCTCCTTTTCCGGATCAAGAAGAACAGGAGTGGAGTGACGGATACTCCTACCTCATCGCAATACGGGCGTGGAGGCGGTCCACCTGCGTCTGTACGAATCAGTCGGAACTCTGCCTGTTTTTGATGCGAACGAAGTAAGGTCTTCTCTGCAAGTTTCTAGCTCCTACTCAGGTTCCAGGAGTTTCTCACGTCCCACTGTTAAAGCACCCTTCTTTTGAAATGTGGCCTTTACCGCTCCCCCCGCCCCTTATAGCATTATGAGCAATGCACAATTCCAGGCCAAATGTGAGTTACCAAGATGAATCAGACATCAACTTCAGAGCCTGTCATTAAGGAGCTGAGTCTGATAAAGGCAATAAGACATTATTACTAGTAGTAATAATAGCAAGAGATACCAATTTGAGCACCTACAATGCACCACACGTTTCGTAAACGGTACTACTTCCAATCGTTTGGTTTCAGCTTCAATGAAGAAAATGATAAATGCCATTAGAGAGATACAGCTCAAGTGCCTTGAGGGTGTAGAAGAGGAAACTTGGGCTGAAAGAGAAGAGGAGGAAGAACCTGGCCTTGAGATTGTCCTTGATATTCAGAGAGGTGGGGATCAGGGTAATAGCGCTGCAGTCACTATCTGCAAAGAGCAGAATGGAGCATAGAAGATGCTGACTCCTCCTCCTTACCCTCAGAAGAGACCATGGAGCAAAGAAGTGGAATCCTCATGGAAAGAAAAAAGAGTGTGTAAGATTTTGTACACACACGAAAGTAGCTAGAGGAGAGCTATATCTAGGTCACTTTGTGAATCATAGCTATACATTTCAATTAAACACCGCGTGGCAAATGTTATGAGAGGCTCTCAATATTTATTCCAACCACTTAAACTTGCTTTTCTAAACTACAGAGGCTGGAAAGCAAAGCACAAACTTCCCAACTTCCTTTGCAGTTGGGAGTGGCAGTAAGACAAAGTTCTGGCCAATAAGATATAGGTAGAAGTCTCAAGGGAGAACTTCCTTTTCAGAATAAAAAGGAACTCTTTGGAGAAGTTTGTAAGCTTCACCCTTCCCCTAATTCATGCTTGGAACTGAGGCACAACACCTGGAGGTACAGCAGTCATCTTGGCACCATGAGGCAGCTTGTGCTAGGGAAGGTGAAACAGAAGGACAAAAGAAGCCTGGTTTAGGACATACTCAAGCAGCTGCACAAACCTTGGACTGCCTTCCTGTTTTATAGGGGAATGGGTGGGGGGTTGGGGGAAATTCTTATTTAGATCACAATTTTTTTTTAGTTATCAGTTACTTTCAACCAGACTCATTCCTAACATAATAAATATGGAACTCCTGTAATAGACAGGTAAGGGGCTAATAATAGAGGTGACAAATTAGAAGAGCGATAGATGAGAGAAACTGGAAAAATGACAGACATAGAGGACTGGGAACCTGTCAGAGCCTTTGGGGAGATAATGAAAATAATCTTGTCTCCTACCTGGTGACTTTAATTCATCCCTGCAAATTCTGCCTCTAAGTGAAAAGCTGATAAATGAAAAAAATTATATTTCCATTAATTTTGATGAGAAAAAATATGTTTAATTCCAACTCAAGACACGTAAATATTTTAAACAATATAGCAATGAAAAAATGCAAACAAAAATCATAAGCAATAAATAAATAATCTTAAATTAAGAATATGACTTCTACATAAAATGTAAGGTATAAGGACTAATATGACTTCTACATAAAATGTAAGGTATAAGAACTAATACACTGACCAAGAAGATAAGATTTAATATTAGGTGGGGGCAGGGGAGGTGGAGGAAAGATGCATGTGAGTCATTCTTTAAAGGTGATATTTCTGCACCTTTTTCATAATCAGTTTTTTAAAAAAAAACTTTGAGGGTTTCTGTTAAACCAACATAAAAATAAAATTATAGCACACACAAGGCACCTTGAGGGAAAATGAAGATTAAATATCAGAACACTTTGAAACTTGGGGAAAAGTATGCATACACAATAGACTGAAGAGAAGTGAAATGCTATATAGAAAAAAAATTTGGATTCTCCAAAACAGATTGGTTCTCCATCGTAAATCTAACTATAAAAGTAGAATAAAGTGGGGAATTATCTGAAACTGAAATGGAACAGTTACATCAACTTTTCTGGCAGACTTTTTTCCTAAATTGATGACACCAATATACATAGTCTATCCCCCAGTACTTCTTAAAATGTAACCAACATCTTCCCACTGAGAGATGGGATCCATACTCCCTCCCCTTGAGTCTGGTTGGCAGCTCTGACTGTTCTAGCCAATAGCGCAGAAGCAATACTCTGTGACTTCTGGGGCTAGGTCATAAAGAGGATAAGAGGATACACCTTCCACCTGGCTTACCCTCTTTTGCAATGCTCACCCTGAGAACCCAGTTACCATATTGGGAGGAAACTCAGACCACAAGAAGAGAGCGTATGGAGATGTTTCAGCTGACAACTTGAGAATGTTTCAACTGACAACATCAATGGCCAGACATGTGAATGAGGAAGCCTTCAGATGATTCCAGTCCCCAGGCTTCAAGCCAGCCCACCTAAAATCAAGCAGAACAAAGACAAGAGAACCTCAGCCCAAACAGCAGATTCTTGAGCAAAATAAATATTGTCATTGTCTTAAACCACTAAGTTTTAGGGTAAATTGAATGGAATCATAGTAACTGGGACAGTTTTCAAGAGCCATAATTGAGAAAAGTTGTTAACTGAACAGATGTATGAGAAGTATGTTGTCTGTGGCCAATTTCTTCTTTTTTCCTTTTCTTCTTTTTTTAGTTGAGCTGAACTTGCTTGGTGTAGATAATGGTTGAGAAGACCCACTTGTATTTCTCCTGAACCTAACACAATACTGGCACAGCGTTGGTGCTCAGTGAACATTTATTGGATAGATAGGTGAGTGGGTGGAAAATTCATTGGCTCAGCACTGAACCCACTTTTTTGCTGTACTGTTAAAGTCTTAATGAATATCCATTGGTAGTGGTAGTAACCATTATTAGACCTGGGCAAAAGGTCCCCAGGCTTCCCTGGTGGCTCAGCGGTAAAGAATCTGCCTGCAGTGCAAGAGCCATAGGAGACACGGGTTCGATCCCTGGGTTGGGAAGATCCCCTGGAGGAGGGCATGGCAATCCACTCCAGTATTTTTGCCTGGAGAATCCCCATGGACAGAGGAGTCTGGAGGTCTATAGTCCATAGGGTTGCAAAGAGTTGGACACAACTGACGCGACTTAGCACAGCGAGGGGTACCCTGCCCCAGACCCTGTGCTTCAAGCAGTACTTCAGTTTGGACTGGTATTCCTCAAAGTTTTCTAAGTGCTTTTCTTAGGCCAACAATGCCATCTTGGTCAGGTGCCCCAGTTAGACCAGTCCCCCTGAGGGGTCTGTTAGCCAGAAATTTCTAACTTGAAATTTTCTAAGACTCCCTCCAGTGGTTGGGACTGACCAGTGCCAGAAGTGCCATCCAAGCAGGACTAAGCAGTCCCAGACCACATCCATCCCCTATGGGTCTCATTCTCCATTTCTTCTCTTTAAGGAACTCTTCGACCCTCTAACTTACCCCTCACCCTTCCCTCACGTATGTGTGGGTTGACCAGATGCCCTGAGATACTCCAGGACTTATGTCACAAGCCTTATAGCCAGCTGTGGTTCCAAGTGGACAGCCTGGTAAGGACCTCACTCTTGGTATCTGGTGCGGTAATTTTTTCAACAATTTGTGAAAGATTGGGCTGCCAAAATGGTTTTAACATGCTGATTTTGATGATTCTCACTCACGTTGAAACCAGGCTGGGTTTCAGATCCTGAGCTTCCAGCAGTCCCCTGCAGATGCTTGAGCTGCAAGCATGGGCCCAGGCATTGGCTTGCACCGCTCTGTATAGACCACACTGCCTCTCTGACCTACTGCAGCCAGAGCAGTGGAGAGAAGGGCAGTAGATGGCCTTGACTCTGTGTATTCTGCAGTCTCTTCCCCAGCTGGCCACCAGCATAGTCACCTCACTCCCTTTGGCAAAAGCGGCCATGCCTGTCTCCTCTGTGGACTTCTGAGATGTTGCTCTGCAATGCCAGTGCACTCTTCCCACTGACGTCTTTGTGAAGCTTTGTATTTCCCAGTCTTGACTCGCCTCAAGCGGAACACAGCTAAACCTGTGAGAGCAGAACCCACAGAGGGTCTATTAGAAGTGGTGAGATGTTTATAAGGAGGCGGCACATTCTGAAAAAAGGTAGCACTTACTGGCAACACCTGTAACACTGGAGCAAACTTCATTACTCAGAAATTTTTATTTTAAAAAGTGGTTAAACCTGTATTTTTGTGTGGCTTTTTTCACTACTGGGAAGTTGTCTGTCTTGGATTTGGAAAGGACAGCTTTTTAAAAATGATAAATCGCTTGCTCCCAACAAAGCAATGTCTTTAGCGGATCTAAATCAAATATAACATAAACTCTGGTTTCCCTTAACACCTCTGACAGAAACCACAAGGCCAACTTACTTCACAAAGCTATGATAGGGGACACATCTCATCCCTTTTCTCTGTAAAATTGAAAAGGATCTGTTCTATACCTCCACTTTACGGACGTGGTGGGCAATTCAATCTCAGTGTTTTACTGTGGTTCTGATTCTGTCAGGGCTCTCCAGGCTAACGTCCTGGTGGAGTGCCCAAGACCAGAACCCTGGGGGGCAACCCTCTGAAGTCCTGTCCACACTCCTGTCCACAGCGCAGGGAAGTCTACTGGCTGCTGAGTCACATGTTCCCTTTACTGGAGAGAAGTTCTCAGTGAAGTCGTTTGCAGTTAACTTCTCCTTACATACCGATTTAGCTGCATTCCACAAGTTTTGATATATAGTATTTTCATTATGGTTAAAGTCTAAGCATTGTCTAAAGTTTTTTTTTAAGGTATTGTCTTTATTTATTTGTTTGTTTTGGTTGTGCACATGGCTACACCTCTAGCTGCGGCGCTCGGGCTTCTCTTTGGTTTCTCTTGTTGTGGAGTACAGCTTCTAGGGCACGTGAGCTCAGTAGTTGTGGTTCCTGGGCTCTAGAGCATGGGCTCAGCCGCTCCACGGCATGTGGAATCTTCCCAGACCAGGGATGGAATCCATGTCTCCTGCATTGGCAGGCAGACTCCTTACCACTCAGCTACCAGGGAAGCCCTGACGTTTTGCTTTTGTGTCTTTATGTTGTAGTCACATATTCTAATCTGTGTGATTCTGATGCATTGGTATTTGAGACTTGCTTTGCAGCAGATAACGTGGTCAATAGTTGTAAATATTCCAAATGTGCTTGAGAAAGAGATAAACTCTTTCATTGTTGAGCACAGATTTCTAAATCTGTTTTCTAACATATCTATCAAAATTAAGCCTATATTCCAAAGACTAGAGTATGGATAGGAAAAAATAGTGGGGATGTCTGGCAGCAACCACTTTAACCAAGTAATCAAGGTGATAAAGCATGCTGATGTCATGTATGATATGACATGATGAGAGTGGCATTTCACCTCTGTGATACTCTTTCCCAAACCCATAACTCCAGTCTAATCATGAGAAAACATCAGAAAAACCCAAACTGAGAGACATTCTACAAAATACTTTTACCAACACTCTTCAAAAAAACAGTCAAGGCCATGAAAAATAAGGAAAGACTGAGAAACTCTTTCAGAATAGAGGTTAAGGAAAATAAGGGAAAAGTAATGACTAAATATAATGTGGTATTCTGGATTGGATCCTGGTGCTTTGACCACCTGATGCAAAGAGGCGACTCAGTGGAAAAGACCCTGATCCTGGGAAAGATTGAGGGCAGGAGGAGAAAGGGATGATAGAGGATGAGATGGTTGGATGGCATCACTGATTCAATGGACATGAGTTTGAGCAAACTCCGGGAGGTGGTGAAGGACAGGGACGCCTGGTGTGCTGCAGTCCATGGGGTTGCCAAGAGTTGGACATGACCAAGCAACTGAAAAACAACAACAGCAGAAAATGGACATGAGTGGGGAAACTGGGGATAACCAAGTTGAGCTTGGAGTTCAGTTAATGGTATTTAATACCAATATTAAGTTCTTAATTTTGACAAATGTGCTTATTAGGAACATCTGGCTAAAGGATACGTGGAAGCTCTCTGTACTAGGTTTTAAACTTCTCTGCAAATCTAAAACTATTCAAAAACATTGGGTTGACCAAAAAGTTCGTTCAGGTTTTCCCATAATGGGAAATTATGGGAAAAAATTTCCCATAATTTTTTATGAAAAAACCTGAATGAACTTTTTGGTCAACCCAATAAAATGTTCATGTTTAAAAGTCAAGCCTATTAATCATATCATTCAAATTTTCTAGTAAAAATAAAGTCAGGAAAAAATTAAAGGGGAGAGCTCTGCCTCTACTTCTCCAAACACTTCTAATATAGAAATTTCAACTCCAAAGTCCCTTTTGTGATGCATGTGTGCATGCTCAGTCGTGTCTGACTCTTTGCAGCTCCATGGGCTATATCCCGCCAGGCTCTTCTGTCCAGGGAATTTTCCAGAGAAGAATACTGGTGTGGGTTGTCATTTCCTTCTCCAGGGCATCTTCCTGTCAAAGTCCCCAAGACAAAGAAACAAACACAAAACTTGGCCATCTTCTTGATATGGTGCAGAAGACCCTTCAATAAATAATAACAAGGGTCAATAATTTAATGAGGCAGGGCAGCTGGTAAATCAAGAGTTTCATACATCCCTCTGTTTAATCTTCACCATGTCCCTCTAAGGGCTTCCCCTATGTTTCCGCAGTAAAGAATCGCCTGCAATTCAGGATACAGAAGAGACATGGGTTTGCTCCCTGGGTCAGAAAGATCCCCTGGAGGAGGGCCTGGCAACCCACTCCAGTATTCTTGCCAGGAAAATCCCACGGACAGAGGAACTTGGGGGGCTACGGTCCATGGGGTCGCAAGGAGTTGGACACGGCTGAAACGACTGAGCAAGCATGCATGTCCTTCTAAAGGAGGTAACTGGGGCCCAGACAAGTTGAAACTTGTCACCCAAGTTTCTGGCTGAGTTGCACCAGGTCTGTGTGACTCTGAAGCCAGGGCTCTCCCATCCACTCCAGGTGGCTGCCCTAAACCTCTGTGGCGCTCACTATGACCATGTTAGAGCACCTCCCAGCATCCCTGACACTGCCTTTGCACATAGACCACTCCTCCTCTGCCCAGGTAATTCTACTTCCTCCGAGAGAACTTCTCTGACCCCCAAGAGGTCAGGTATCCCTGTTTAGACTTACAGCACCTGTCATTTGCCCTCCATAGCATTTCTTATAGTTTGTTCTTTTTTTGCATTGTTTCCCAAGTTAGTGATATATTTTTTTAAATTATTTATTTGGCTGTGCCAGGTCTTAGTTGTGGCATGCAGGATCTTTAGTTGTGGCAGTGTGGGATCTAGTTCCCTGGACCAGAGATTGAACCTGGGCCCCTATGTTGTGAGCTTGGAGTCTTAGCCACTGGACCACCAGGAAATTCTATCTTAGTTTTTAATGTTTTCTTCATTTGTGGGTTACTTGTTTATCATGATGGGACTGTTCATTTGTGGGTTACTTGTTTATCATGATGGGACTGTGAGCTGTCCGCTATCTATGTTCACTGGTGTGTGTTCCCACTGCTTACTTAGCACAGAGGCTGGTAGTTAGTAGGTGCTCAATTAACAAGTGGTAACTGACTGAATGAACACGTTCCGGGCACACCGAGGCTAACTCTGGGAGGCAGGGCTTATGCTGGGCTAGCACTGCAGAACTTGGCATCCTGCCGCAGGAAAGCTCAGGAACATGCCTCGGGCATTCCATCAGGCTGCCTGATTTGTACCTGGCCCCACTCTGACTAGATAAGGAAGAGGGATACCAGGGGATGGCAAACCCGGGCTGGAGCAGCTTCTTTTAAGCCCCTACAAGATGCAGCGGTCTTCCAGTAAAGGAGGCATGTTTGCAACACTCTTCTTTGATGGAATTAGCCTTGAGCCCCTCATCATCTAGATCTGTGCTGTAGCCACCAGCCACACGTGCTATAAGCATAACCCAGACATGCTGTAAGCGTAACATGCACACCAGATTTCCAAGATTGAGTTTGGGGAAAAAAAGAAAACATCTCAATCATTTTTTAACCTTCATTATAATTTTGGAATGACAGTATTTTTTGATGTCGTGGATGAAATAAAATCTATCACTAAAATTATTTCATCTGCTTTTTATTTCTTTAATGCAGTGCCTAGGAAAATTTTAGGTTTTTTTTTTTTAATTGTCATTTACATGTGTGGCATGTAATGTTCTAGACTGTAGACTCCATGAGGCCCCTCCTCAGCTTTGCTCAGGGTTTCTGTGTGCATCTTAGAGCCAGGCCCGCACACAGTGACTGTTGCATAAATACCTAGAAATAGAACTTAAAGCTGTATGTGATCCCTGGGAGGGCAGACACTTTCTTTATAAATATATATATATGTGTGTATATATATATAATTTTATTTATTTATTTTTGGCTGTACTGGGTCTTTGTTGCTTTGTGGGCTACTCTCTCGCTGTGGTATGTGGGCTTCTCATTGCAATAGTGTCTCTTGTTGCAGAGCACAGGCTCCGGGGCACTCGTGGGCTTCAGCAGTTACAGCTCTTGGGCTCTAGAGCACAGGCTGAACAGTTGAGGCACTCAGGCTTAGTTGCTCCATGGCATATGGGACCTTCCTGTGTTAGGGATGGAACCCGTGTCTCCTGCATTGGCAGACAGATTCTTTACTGTGGAGGCACCAGGGAAGCCCCGAGGGCAGAAACTTTCTTATTGATCCTTGTATTCTGATTCTCAGATTTTTTTTTCAGGGACAAATGAACCTTCATTCTCCCAGCTCTCCATTCTCCTGGCTTGATTCTACTGTGTATAACTCTCACCAGTGGCTTCACCAGGGCCTCTGGTCAGTTCAGTTCAATTCCGTCACTCAGTTGTGTCCGACTCTTTGTGACCCCATGGACTGCAGTACGCCAGGCCTCCCTGTCCATCACCAACTCCTGGAGTTTACTCAAACTCATGTCCATTGAGTCAGTGAGGCCATCCAACCATCTCATCCTGTCGTCCCCTTCTCCTCCCGTCTTCAATCTTTCCCAGCATCAGGGTCTTTTCAAATTGAGTCAGTTCTTTGCATCAGGTTGTCAAAGTATTGGAGTTTCAGCTTCAGCATTAGTCTTTCCAGTGAATATTCAGAACCGATTTCCTTTAGGATGAACTGGTTGGATCTCCTTGCAGTCCAAGGGACTCTCAAGAGACTTCTCTAACACCACAGTTCAAAAGCATCAATTCTTCAGCGCTTAGCTTTCTTTATAGTCCAACTCTCACTTCCATACATGACTACTGGAAAAACCATAGCTTTGACTAGACAGACCTTTGTTGGCAAAGTAATGTCTCTGCTTCTTGCTGTTAGGTTCATAGCTTTTCTTTATTTTTTTTAAAAATAACCTTTAGTTGTATTTTTTAAAACTATTTATTTGGCTACACTGGGTCTTAGTTGCAGCACGCAGGATTTTAATTACATAATGTGGGATCTTGCATGGTGGTGCAGGGACTCTAGTCATCCAGAATGTGCAGCCTCAGTGGTTGCAGCACTCAGGCTTAGTTGCTCCAAGGTATGTGGGATCTTAGTCCCTCAACCAGGGATAGAGCCTGCTTCTCCTGCATTAGAAGGTCCATTAACCACTGGACCACCAGGGAAGGCCCTCGTGGCTCTTTTTGGCCCTAATCCTTGTTCTTGGGTCACTTCAATCGTACCCTGCAAAAGTATCCTCAAGCTTGGAAGAGCTAGGACGAGTCCTGCTTCAGACACAACCATAGGGAGATGCACACAATATTTTGGCATTGGCTGAAACATGCCCATCGTCTCTGTATGTGTCAGGTTCACAAGTTCAGTCCTCAAGACTGGTGGTTTGAATGTGGAATATTTTAGGAAGACTGGATAATAGGCAATAATTTGAAACAGATGGAGGGAATAGTAAAATATCCTAATTTCCAGTTTTCCAGTACAAACAAGCATCTGACAACCTCGTATGCTTGTGCTATTTATGAAATCAGCCTGCAACATTTTTCACTACTTCATACACTAGGAGATGGAAACCAGCTGGGCTGCTCATTGGAAGGGAGACAGGTCCCTTCATTTCTCTGAGCTTCGGTTTCCTCATTTATAAAATGGAGGATAATTAAGTCTACCTCACTGGGTGGCTGTGAAGATTAAGTGAAGTAATTATATACACAGGCTCACTTAGTACAGCACATGGAATTTAATAAAAGTTCATTCCATGATAGGGATGGTTAACACCAGCCCCACTGGGATGCCTGCAGATCTGCACAGAAGTAAGTGTTCATGGTGTCACATTAACAGATGAGTCTGTCATAATGACATTTTATACTTGTTATTCATTTTTAACTATCAGCAAGCTAGACATACTCATCAAAAACAGCTGATGTGTACGGAGCACTCAGGTAGGTACTGTGTTATGCCTTTAGCACGCATCATCTTGTTTCATCGTTACTATTTGCGGTAGGTCCTTATAATGGTCAAACTACAGAGCCAGAAACTGAGATTCAAGGAGGCAAAATAATGTGCTCCAGGCCCCACGACAGTTAAGGGACAACATCAGAGTTCAACAGGCTCTTGGGACTCCCCTGCTGATCCAGTGGTTAAGACTGTGCTTCCATGCAGGGGACACAGGTTTGATCCCTGGTCAGGAAACTAAGATCCCGAGTGCTGCAAGGCACAGCCAAAAAAAAAAAAAAAAGAATTCAGCAGGCTGTTAGTGATTTCCCTCGGTTTCCTCCTAATGTAGGTGGAATCAGGTATCCTGCTGACATGGCAGTTTAGTGACGGAAACAGAGCGGCCTCGGTGAACTATTCCTCGTACCCATGGTCCAGGCCCCCACTGGCTTCATCCTTCATTAAATACACATTGAGCTCCTCACCTGTGTCAGCCACTATGCTTACTAACACACTATAGGCTGTTATCAGCAGAGACCCATTTAATGGCACAGTGATGGTGAATGTAAAGGCTCTTAGAAAGAAAAGGAAGATGGGAATTTTGGTCACATGACCGACCACACATTGTAAAACTTCAGGGAAAGCTGAACCTCAGGCCTCATATCAAGTCTGAGAGCTGCTCTGACTCCAGAGCCAGGCCTTGTGGAGTATGAATGTGGTTTAGAAATTGGAATCTCATCCTGTCCCTGTAGGAATTCCAGAAGTGGCTCTCTTGTCTACAACAGGAGCTCACCTCTCTGCACTTCCAGGCTCTATTTTATTCTTGGCTGTGCCAGGTCTTCGTTGCTGCACGCAGACTTCCTCTACTTTGTGGTGCGAGGGCTCTTCGTTGCAGTGGTTTTTGTTGCAGGGCATGGGCTCCGAGGCACATGGGCTCAAGAGTTGGGGCACGTGGGCCTAGTTGCTGCACAGCATGTGGAACCTGCCCAGCTCAGGGACTGAACCCAGGTCCCATTAACTGCAACGTGGGTGCTTAAAACACTGTATCACCAGGGAAGTCCTGGACTCTGCTGTTAAAGGGACTTAAATCCTCCATCTCTTCCTGTTTTGTTTTTGTTCCTGCAAGCATTTACTCAGGTTCTTGACACACTCAGGTGGCGCAGTGGTAAAGAATCCACCCACCAATGCAGGAGACACAAGAGAAGCAGGTTCGATCTCTGGGCTGGGAAGATCCCCTGGAGTAAGAAATGACAACCCACTCCAGTATTCTTGCCTGGAAAAATCCCATGGTTAGAGGAGCCTGCTGGGCTACAGTCCACAGGGTTGCAAAAGAGTGAGCACGCACGCATGACACACTCAGGCCAAAAGGAAAACACGCCTGGCTTGGTTAGCACTGCTCTTGGTCCTCAACCTAGGGCAGACCTAAGAGGCTGAGTTGGGGTGAGCATCACTTATAATTGGAAAGTGAACAAGTGAATGGTCAAAAACATGTCCTTTTTCTTGACTACGCTGCATGGCACATGGGATCTTAGTTCCCTGACCAGATCATAGGTTAGGCCTGCCCTTGGGTGATGACTGTGGATGGGGGTGGGGCGAAGGGGCCCAAGCTGACAGTGGAGAGCCTACCCTCCCAATGCACACAGCCTGGTCTGACTAGCTAACCCCAGCTTGATTCGGCCGCCACCCTCAGTACATGGCAGACGTTGCTAAGTAGCCATAGTCCTGCCGTTCCCCGGGCCTGTATCCCAGAGGAAAGATGCCTCCCAGCCCAGTCCATGCTGTGACAGGGTGCGCAGGCTGCCAAGAACACGCGGAGGTTAGCGCCCCTCACTCTGCTCAAATCACACCTCCTGGGGAGGCCTTCTCCAGACTCAAAGGGCCACACCCCAACTTGCCCTCAGGCTTCCTGTCCTAGTTCTCTGCTCAATTGTTTTTTCCCTTAGTCCTTCTCTAGCATACTAGACGTTTTAATACTTTATGGTCTGTCTCTGTCCTCTAAAATGGAAGCATCCTAAAGTCGGGTTTTTGCTCTTCTGCCTTTTTCCATTTACCGATTCCTAGAATTAGGCCTGCCCAAAATTGACCCTTTATGTGAATGAAAGCCATTTCCTTCTCCAGGGGATCTTCCTGACCCAGGGATCGAACCTGAGAAGCCCACTGTGCACAAAACCGACTCTTGATGTTAGTGAAAGGAAGGGCAGGGAATCCAGGCTGGGCGGTGGTTTAGCCAGTGAAGGCTTCCTGCAGGAAGTGACACAAGCTGAGTCAGGCAAGCATCTGAAATGAAAGGGGGTTTCCAGGCGTGTACACAGGCTCGCAAAGTGGCGGCGTGGTCTGGAACATTATGTAGTAGCAAGACTGGGCATGTGGAGCTTCTGGAGTGTGATGTGAGATGAGGGTGGACACAGACCATGGGCCATGAGGAGGCCCCAGGTGTCTTCCCTGGACAGTGGGAGACCTCTCCTGAGGCTGAGGGTCAGGTGGGCAAGGGTGGCAGAAGGCAGGGGAGGGCAGACCTAAGAGGCTGGGTTGGGGTGAGCATCATTTATAATTTGAAAGTGAACAAGTTGAATGGTCAAAAATGTGTCCTCTTTTTTTGGCTACACTGCATGGCATGTGGGATCCTAGCTCCCTGACCAGGGATTGAACCTGTGCCCCCTGCAGTGGAAGCATGGTCTTAACCACTGGACCGCCAGGGAAGTCACAATACACTTTGGATTTCTGACTAACCATGAACTCTTATGTAAGCCCGACACCTGGCCTTTGCCCACCACACCCCCAGAATCCTCCCAAGGGCAGCTATTCCTACTAAATCCCTCTTCTACTCCTGCTCAAAACCCTCTCCCTAAATTCACCCCATGTACTTCCACCCCATAGCCCAGGGCTCTCCTGCCCTCCTGGAGAAATTCAGCGCCTGACTCTGTCTCTACGTCCAGCCCACCCTCATCCTTCCAAAGCCCTGGTGCAAACGTTTCTCTGCCAACAACTCTAACAGCTTCCTTCTCTCCGAAACCTGAGCCCCCAGAGCACTTGGGATCATTCAAACCCATGGCAATTCGCAATTCTACATCCCATCCCCAGGTCAGGCCTCAGGAGTGTGTGAGGTAGAAAGTCTCAGTGAGTGGAAACTGGAAGACCTGCCCCTGTAACCCACAGCCTCTCCACCCAGCTGTGCAGAGGGAGGCAGGGATTAAAGGAAACAAAAGAAGCAAGCGGCAGGGCAGTTTCATGATTTATTGAAGTGGGTGAGAGGACAAGATGCCCAGCACAGACGCCTCCAACAGGAACCCCTGGTTCTCAAAGTTACACCAGGAACAGAGAGGGGGACATGGAGGCCACGGGAGGGAGGGCCTGGTCCAGATGGAAGGAAACCAGTCTTCTGGGTCCGCCGTGCCCTGTGGCACCTGCTGGGGAGGGGCAGAGCCAGCTGAAGGTCTCCAGCAGTGAATCCCAGGCCCCTGACCTGGTCACACGGGGCCGAGTCCTTCCATACTGCGCTGAGGCAACAGGAGAAGAAGGTCTGGTGGTGGTCATGCAGCAACACCCCTCTTCAGTCTGCTATGCCATCATCTGTGATCAGACCCAAAACAACCTAGAGGAGGAAGTCAGATGAGGCTGGCAGCTTGGAACGTCTGTCTCAGAAACACAGGCCGACTTAGCTCCTTGGCAGTAACTCACCATGAGGAGGCTCCTCCAGGGGAGCTGGGACCCAGCTCACCATCCTGAGAGGCCAGTGCTCCCATCCCTGAGGCGTCTTCTAAGGCAGCACCCCCAGGGTGATGGGGAGGTCACAGGGCAGGAGGTCATGACAGGGGGTTGCTCTCCCATGTTACCTCGCCTTTCTTCAAGCCTACATCTGTGAGAATGCCCCCAAATAGTCAGTCACACCAAACTCAGCTCAAAAAGGACATCTCAAAGCTCCCAGAGAAGAGTCAAAAGGAACATTATCTTTTAAAAAATGCACCTTCTCCATATGTAAAATAGATAACCAAGGGAAATTTGCTGTATGTCTCAGGAAACTCAAACACGGGCTCTGTACCAATCTAGAGGGGTGGGATGCGGTAGGAGATGGAAGAGAGGTTCAAAAGGGAGGGGATATGTGTATACCTATGGCAGATTCATGTTGAGGTTTGACAGAAAATAACAGAATACCATAAAGCAGCTATCCTTCAATAAAAAAATAAATTAAAAAAATAAATAAATAAATAAAAACTGCACCTTCTGAGGGCAACAGAGCAAATGTAACTGGCAGAGAGATGGCTGGAGAGCCTGCTCTCAGGAGCTCCTCCTGGTCGGTCCGCCCCCCACTGTATGTCAGAGGGGGACCGCCACCGCCAGCAGCCCCCCCCCCACTTTCATTACCTGGTTGCACACCTGACTCCCAGGTGCGCCACTCACCCCGGCCTCAGCTCATCCTCATGCTCCTCCCCTCCCCCCGAAGTCCCTCCTGTGGTCATCACGTCTCAGTCCTTCCAAGGCCGGCCCACCGCCTCCTCCCAGCAGCTGCTCCCCTTGACAGTCTTACAGCAGTGACCACACACCTCCCGACATCGCGCGTGTTCATTATGCCTAACGCAGCCTGGCTCCTTACACCCCCTAACGGCTCGAGGTCTGACACGGCCACGGCCTGGCTCTGCTAACAGGAGGCCACGCTGAGGGGGACGCTCGGGCTGGAGAGAAGCGGGGGTGTGGGAAAGCGCCAGCATTTGAAAGGGACAGGTGCGGACCCTCCAAACTCGGGAAATTGCTTTCCACAATTTCTCTCCCTGCATTGTCGACGACCAGAGCACGGACAGCCCGTGGTCTCTTTCGAATGCAGGTGCATGCGGGGCAGAGAGCGCTCTGGGAGGAGAAGCCCGACGCTGGGCAGAAACACTGGGCAAACATTACGACTGGAGATTACAGGACTCGCGTGGTCTTGGGTGCCACCAAGTCACCTCCGACACAGCTGTGGTTTTTCAAATGACAGAAACCAGGTTCTGAAGAGGATGCTGACTGAGATGGCGGTCAAAGGAGCCTCAAGCCCAGGGGCGGAATCTCTGGCGCCCAGGTTCACTCTGACACCCAGGTTCACATGCTTCTGCCCACACTCCGGGGAGGAGGGCAGATACCCCATAACTCCCAGTGCCCTAATGGGACTCAAGAGGTGTCATCCCTGCAGCAGCCACTGAAGGCAGCGAAGCGCCAGATGTGATCCAGGCTGCCCGGGGCAGGGGTGGTGAGTGGACCTGGGGACTCGTGGATGCTGCTTTCATCCCACCTCTCAGCTCCCCTACATCTTCACCCAAAGCCCCTGGGAACACACACACGACCACTGTGTGAGAGGACCTAACACTCTAGAGAATGGACCAGAGATCTTACCTCAAGGACACCGGGGTCTAGAATGCTCCTGACACGACAGCTTCCATGACCCCTCTGCACACAGTGGACTTGTCTGCAACAGACCAGAAGCCAAGGGTGAGCGCTCGACTTGCCCCTGCTCACAGGAGGGCAAAGGTACCAGGAAAGGGCTTAGCACAAGAGTTACCAGACAGTAAACATCCCCCAAGTGTTGGCTGTTGTTATTTTCTGAAAAGACATGCTATTTTTTCACACAAAAACAGTAGTTAATTCTGAAGAAGGAGACAGCGGATGGTCTATGGCAGGGTGCCAATGCCGATGGATGTGTAACTGATCAGTAACAGGCAGAAAAGGATGCCATTGCCAGATTTATGGGAACGTGCTATGGCTGACTGACAACTGGGCATCAAGGGGAACTTAAGCAACACACAATAGCAGGAGCCAGAAGGCAATGCCCCAGCAATGACACTAGCACACCCCAGCAGACCCCAAGGCCCTGGAGGCGAGGGGTGGGCAGAAGAGACACAGAAATGTAGAAATCTCCCAGAACTAGGGAGTGAGCATGTGAGACACCCCTGCTATGTTTCCTCTGTCTGCACTACCAGTAAGCAGGCCACTGGCAGCCCAGGATCACTTCCAAGTGCAGCGGCAGAAAAGGACAGAGGGCTTCCTGAAAAAGGAGGCCAGTGGCAGAGGCTTGGAGTAGTCAGCCCAATTGAGCATGAGGACCCAGTATCTGCTTCCAGTCCTGCTAAAAAGCCTTCCACATGGCCCAGAAGGGACAGACAAAGCGAGGACACCTCTGAAAGAAAAGTGACGGGGTTCTTAGGTTGTAACAGACCGGGATGACACGAGCTGGAGACAGCCTCACTGCAGTCCTGCTTTCTGGAGGATGAAACCAGAGATAGGAGAAGGTCCCAGAGGCAGGAGGAGGCAGAGAAGTGAGTGACAACCGGGTACAGGGGACATGTCAGAATCCTTTCCCCGCTCCACACATTCTGCTGCCCACGTAACAATCTGAAGAGGGTCTCCCCAAGGGCTCTCAGGACCACGCACACAAAGAGGAACCGGGTGTGTCCTCAAAGACCCCAGAGAGGGTGAAGCTGAGTGCCAGGACCAAGTCACCCTTGTCTGTCTCTTGTCTATTCTCAGATCACACGAGACCTGATGCACCTTGCGGGAGGCAAAGCCCCCGATCTCCAGGGAACAGAACTCACCTGGGCCAGCTGCCTCTTGACAGGATGGGGACACCTCTCAGGGACCCCCATGTACCATGCTGCTTCCTCTGCAACAATCAAGAAGTCCTGGATGAGCAACCTAGATGCCACCTGGTCACCACACGTCCTGGAACCCAGGCAGAGTACCTGGGTTCTCTGAGAAGCTGGCTGCTTCACAAACGTGGGCTGTGTTCCCCACTCACGAGCCACACTTCTCATTCCCAGGACGGGAGCTCGCTACTCCACATAGGACCACAACTCATCTGCATCTGAGACAGAGATGGTTTTTCAGATCATCTTTTGTACAAACTCAGATGACTCTGTACAGATTCTGGAAGCTGGATCCTGAATAGAAAGTCCAGGACAGGTTTGCGAGTGTGTGGCACCTGACAGGCCATGCCTGGCCTGGGCAGGGGGTTAGGGGTTAGGGGGTGGGGGGGGGTGTGTGAGGAGGTAAAGGCACCTCAGGCCTCCTGCAGAGGTGAGGTCTGGTGTCTATTTAGGCCTTGTCCAATTGCATTACTGCTGTGATTCCTGCTATTTAAGCCTTGTCCAAGCGCATTACTGTTCCCGTTCCTGCCACCGTAACCACACGTCCTGGGGAACTCTCCCTTAGTTGACTGGGCTCTGTCTCATGCCAAGGAACCTCCAATGGATAAATACTGGTCAACAGGAAGAACAACTCCAAGAAAAGAAACACAGGAAGTACCTCCACCTCTCCCCAGGCTGGCTGGCCACAAGCAGTCTTTCTCTGATTCTCCATGATGTGATGGGCCTCGCCGCCTCACTGGGATGTGTCTGTCGTGTCCTTCTCTCCTGCTGGGCAGATGTTGCACAGCGGCTGAGCACCAGACACCTGCCAGGCACCGAGCAGGCGACGCTCACGGCACTGACCCTGAGATCTGAGCAGAGACAGGCAAAAGACAAGAAAACCAATGATTCCCGTGAAGGATGATTAGTATCCTCATCTCATGTCAAGCCTCTCTCCAGATCACAAGCTGGACTAAGGACCTGGAAAGGGAAAGAGGGGAGGTGGACCTGGCTTTCTGGAGGGATGTTCTTAGTGAAAATGACCCAAACAGTGGCTCCACAACCAGCCCCAGCTTCTAAGAAACAGCCCATGCTTTATCTTCCTTTTTATTTTAAAACATTATTGACCAGAGACTTATTATTAATACATCTTTTTTTACCCAAATATTATTGACTGCAGATGCATCAATATCACTTTCATAACAAATCACTGGCCACAGACATTAGTTTCTGCAAAAATCCCCTGGTCAACAATGAGTTAAAAGCTTCCCAGCAACTAGCACTGAGCCTCACAGCACTTAGTAAGCTTCCAGGTGCCAGGAGGCAGATCTAAAAAGGCGGTAGGAGGGAGAGGGTGTGTGACAGCTCCCGAGTTCAGAAGGGACAGAAGTGAACCCTCCAAACACGGGGAAAATGCTTTCAGCAATTCCTCTCCCTGCGCTATCAATGACTAACGCACGGGCAGCCCACGATCACTTTCAAATGGAGGGGCAGAAAAGGGCAGATGGGGAATCAGGCAGAGGAGACCAGGTTAGCAGCCGGCTCTCCACCTAGGTAGGGGAAAGCTGCCCAGCCAGGTCCAGGACCCCAGGCACTAGCCTCACTTCCTGAAAAGGTTCTACCACCCCCCATCAAGAGAAGCCAGGGGAAGACCAACTCTGGTTTTGTTTTTTTTTTTAAGCCTCAATTACTCATCCACCCCACAAATACCAACTGAGGACCTACTACATGCCAAGTACTGTGAGTTCAAAGACAAAGAAGAACACAGACCAGGCCTCTGCCCTTCCGGAGCAATTGCCATTTTCCCCCGTGAAGGAAAGGAAAGCTCAAGAGAATAAAGGAACTCACCCCAGGTTCCCTGGCTAAGGAGGAGCTGAGTCAGGATCTGAACTCAGGCCTGCCTGGCCCCCAAACCCAGCCCCATCCTCCTGCACAAGGGCTTTGCAAGGCAGGTCCCACAACCCTCAAGCCCAAGAACCACCCCCTCGGCAGTAGGGCAGGAAGGCCACAGCTCCAGCACTGCCCCAGGGGACAGCTCAGTCCCTGGACACGGCGGGGCCAAGGCAGGCAGTGTGAGTCAGGGTCCTGCAGGGGAGGAGGGGGCGCCGCCCGAGGCAGGGTCTTCAGCTGCGCAGGCCCTGGCCCGGGAAAGACAGGGGAAGGCCTTCAGTGCGAAGAAGGGGCCCAGGAAGCCAGACTGCTCTTCTAGGGCTCTGGGGGCGCCCTCAGTTAAAGTGGAGGTTTGAACACTTTCCCTTAGAAGTTACCGAGAGGGAATGGGCCAAAGGTCACGAAGATATTTGCCCTGCAACCGACAAGCGGCTGCAGGGGATCAAACGCTGCAGTCGGAGGTGATGGGATGTGATCCGGGCCTCTGGCGCAGCAAGGGTGCGGTTCACACCGGCTCCGCACTAACCGCCCTGCGAGACCTCGGGCCCACGCATCCCCGGACCCGCTTCTCGCCGTCGGTGGGCCCAAGTCTCCCCACCGGGCGAGTGAGGCCCAGGACCCGACGCTCCACGGCGTCGGCCGGTAGTGCGGTGACTCGAGGCCCCTTTGTCAAGAACACGAGTGCAGAGAGGTCCACATGCAGCTAAGGGAACCCGCTCAGAACCAAGAGTGGGACTGGGCTTGAAGCTGACCTGCACTCCCCGACCCTCGGGCCTCTGTTTCCCCTCCTGTCGGGGGCAGGGGGGGACGGAGAACCGGCCTTAGAGGCCGCCGTGGGTCCCGGGGCGGCCCTGCAGTGACTCACCCGGGGCGCCAGGACTGTCCGCTGCTGGTCAAACTAGACGACGTGAGAAGATGCTGAATGGTTCCCGGCGACTCGGAGACAGGACCCGCCCTCCATCTGTTGGGCGCTGGCGGAACTGCAGTTGAGAGTCTGGCTGGGGCCTAGAGCGGCGAATCCCCGGTGGACCCCGCGCTAGCAGTCTCTTCGCGCCCCCTAGTGGATCGGGGTTGAAACTCTGACCCGCCAAGAATTCGAGCTTTCTTCCATCTCCCCAACCATCCATCCGACTATTAAACGGTTAGGACGTCTGTAGTTTTGACCTGTCTATTCCTTCTCTTCTCTCCGATTTTCTGTGGCATTCACTCTTCCTATTGAATTCAGTCTTGCTGGGAACGTCAATTATGGTGTCCTGCCTTCTCCTGACAAAGTGTTGTGTGGGGGGCTGAAGCTGGGAAAACTCTTTCTTCTTTAACTTTTTATCTCGAGCGTGAGAGAGTGTGGATCCTGAAGAGCTTGGAGGCTAGTTGTGGGGCTATGAATAGACTCCTACTTCAACCAATTTCCAAATTAAGATGGCTTCACGGTGGAAGTGTGCCTTATTGGGGTTTTGAAGGACTCAAACAGAAAAAGGAGATGGGAAGATGTTCAGAAAAGGGAGGAAGAGAAAGACTTAAGAAGCTGATCTTGGGGGTAAGGATGGGGGAGTGGATGTATGTGCTGGGATGTGAAGAAGTTAGAAACTGGATGGGGCATCTCATTGCACGGCCTGTAATAGATGATCTTTAAATATTGATGCAAGAGAAGAAAGAGAAATTTTCTTTGTTGTAATGGCAGAGGGGCTCACTTGATTCTGAAGTGTAAGAAAAATTCCATGTGTCTCAGTCAGCTCCTGGCTCCTGAGGGCTTAAAAAATGAGAAAAAGGACAACTGAAAGGATCCAAAAAAGTGAAAAATCAATAAAACAACAAGAGTAGAAACTAAAATAGCAGAAAATGAGTATTATCATATTTAGAGCAACAGAGCCAAACAATGTTAGCAATGAGGAAGTTGGTACCATCAGAGCAGAAAGTAAAAAAATGAGAGAACAATCTATTTGTCTTTTTACTCGTAAAATTTAAAACGTTGGTAAAATGAGCACTTTTCTGGAAACTATTTAACAGAATTGTCTTAAGGAAAAAATAGAAAACCCAAACAATTTCATAACACTGTAAGGAATTGAATCAGTTAAGTCTTCCCACAAAGAAAACATCATAACCGAGTGTCTTAATAAGTAAGTTCTACAAAGCTTTATATTATACAGCCTCCTGGATAAGAGAGAAAACAGTTCTAAGTTCACCTAATTCCCAAATTTAAAAAGGTCAATAAAAGAAAAAATAAATTATAAGTTAATTTATTTAGGAATGTAAACATCCTAAAAATATATTGGTAAATCTCAGGTAGAACCAGGCTTGATCAGTATAACAGGCGGACAAAGGGCCCAGCTCAGATTTGACCACCTTTCGGCCCCTCTTCCTTTCACTGTTGTTACCCACGCTCCACCCACTGTATCCCTGGGTATGGCCTGCCTACCCCGTGAGCTCACCCAGGAAGGAGCAGGGTCTTGGCCAAGCATCCCAAGCAGGGCAACCCACAGAGACCCTGAGATGTATGCATGCTCAACACCTAGGCACCTCTGCACGGCCAGTACCTCCCAACCCACCCGTGAGATGAGACACCTCCCAGATGGGTGACTCTTCTCCCAGCTACAGAAAGGTGGACGTGCCTGTCCTTTGGCCTGGAAAGTAGCTGAGAATTGAGAGTTCCAAGATTGTGGAGTTAAGGATTGCATTTCTCAGAAGGTCCCTCTACTTCTTGCAAACCTTTCTCTTATTCTAATGGACCTGCATGGTTTACACTGTCACAGGTTTAGATATTAATATCTTCCACTTGTCCTCATGAAGCTTGTGGGAAAATTCCCCCCAAGTGTTGCTCTTTAAAGATACTTCCAGGGACTACTCTGGTGGTCCAGTGGTTAAGACTCCGAGTTTCCTAATGCCGGGGCCGAGGTTCAGTGCCTGGCGGGGCAGCTAAGATCCCACATGCTGTGCAGCATGGGAGGTGCAAAAAAAGATATTCCCAAGAGTCTTCATTAGAAGGGCCCACCATTTAAGGATTAGAATGGAGATTTTTTTAATTCCCCCCTCCTTCAGGATGGTAGAACATAGGGTGACTCTGCTGGCCCAGAGAAGGATGCGCTAGGAAAGCATCAAGTGTTTTCTATGTTCAACCAAGCATCCCTAATAGCTCTGCTTCTCAGCAAGAGACTATAATATGAATGGCATGTCCCCGAGTTGGGCAGTGCTCAACCTGCACAACCATACATGGCAATCCTGCCTCCCATCAGTGGAAGGTGGATGGATGTGTACTTCAGGGAAAACCCAGCATGTATCCCCCTGCTACCTCACATGCAAGAAATGGAGTAAATGTACAGCCGGAAGTCCACAGAGAGAGAGGGGGAGATGCAGGACAGAGAGTTCTGGTAGCATTTCAGTCCCTGGTGTTTGTCACTTTGGAAGCTCAGTTCCACCTCTGCCCTTCCTCTTGTTCGATTATATAAGCTTCCCAATAATGTAATTCTTTGTTAGCATAAGTTAGGTTTCTGTCTCCAACACTCCTGGCGAAAAACCTGTCCATGGCCAATTATTAAGGTATTCCACCAGTGGCAAGGAGCATGGGAGGTCGGCAGCTGCCTGATGTGCTGTGTGTGTTTATCTCAGATGACTTTCTCATCTACGACACTGGCCTACCTAACGGGACTGCAGCAAACAGGGCAGCATGTCAGCAAACAGGGCAGCATGTCGAAGTCTCGAAATAAAAGTAGTGTGACAGCCTTTGCTTGGGGCATTCAGCTAACAGTCCATGCTCAGTGGCTTGGCCTTATTTGTCAGTCAGCAATGTGTCTGCAGACGTTAAAAATGAAACAAAATTGCAGTGCGTGCTCTGCAAACTCCTGAAGGGATGGATGTTTGAAGTGGGTCTATTGCTGGCGGGGATGTGTTGGGGACCTATCCAGAACAGGAGTAGGCTGATGATTAGGTCTGCCTGGAACAAGGCTCTTTCAGGAGTGGACAAAATGGGCTTAAGGAGGCTCTGGGGGAGGAGAAGCCACCAGCCACCTGCCACTGGTCATCAAAACAGAACAGTAGCAGCAAAAAGGGGGCAAGGGCACTGCTCTGCCAATGAACCTTCTGTTCATTCATTCATTCAGTACGTGGTAAGTAAGTGCTTCCACTCTGTGCTGGCGGGTGTGGCCAGCAGATGGCAATCACAGCCTGACTGGCAGGAAATTAAAAAAGGAACAACGAAAACTACCATCTAAACAATTTCCCAAACAACTGTTCAGTTAATGATTTTTCCCCATAAAGGCACTAGAAAAGATATGCCCCTTTTCAAATGCTGCTTTTTGTTTTTCTATTTGTATAATGACTGGGACTTCCCTGGTGGCTCAGACGGTAAAGTGTCTGCCTGCAATGCAGGAGATCCAGGTTGAACCCTGGGTCAGGAAGATCCCCTGGAGAAGGAAATGGCAACCCACTCCAGTACTCTTGCCTGGAAAATCCCATGGACAGAGGAACCTGGTAGGCTATAGTCCATGGGGTTGCAAAGAGTCGGACTGAGCGACTTCACTTTCACTTCTTTCATTTAATGACCGGAAGGTATAGGGATGAATGAAAGAAACCCATTGTATCTGCCTTGTTCCAAGCTTATGGTCTAATAATCCACCAGTATCAAATTAGTTCTGTCCCACAAATGCAAGCATGGTTTTCTATTGGGAAGTCTAGTAGCTTATTGCAATGACATCAAAAGTGTGGTAGATATCACAGAATCAGGAAGAAGACAAGATATGATGGATTGAGTTATGACCCCTCAAAAGGTGTTATGTTGAAGTCATAACACCTGGTACCTGGGAATGTGACCTGCTGTGGAAACAGTCTTTACAGATGTAATTAAGAGGTAAGTTAAGATGAGGTCATGTTGCAAGAGGGAGGACCATTAATCCAATAGGACCGGTGTCCTTACAAGTAAGGCGAAAGGCATTCCAGGAGAATGCCTTGTGACTCCCAAGGTTGATGGGCACCACCAAAAGCTAGGGAGAGGCAGGGAAGAATCTTGCCCAGAGTTTCAGAGGGAACATGGCCCTGCTGTCACGTTGATTTTGGACTTCTAACCTCCAGAATAGTGAGGGAATGCATTTCTGTTTTAAGCTACCCAGTTTGTGGTACTTTCTAATGGCAGTCCTGGGGAATAAATTCAATACACATAAAAATTTTTAATCTTTCTGAGTCTCAGTTTTTCAACTCTAAAGTAGGTCAAATAGGCAAAATGGCACAGCTACTGTGTGAAAAAAATTTTTTTTGCCTGTGCCATGCAGCTTGCAGATTCTTAATTCCTTGACCAGGGACTGAACTCAGACCACAGCAGTGAAAGCGCTGAATCCTAATCACTAGGCTGCCAGGGAACTCTCTGATGCAGCTGCCAGAGCAAATAGTATGGTGGTTGCTCAAAAAATTAAAAATGGGATTGCTGTAGGATCCAACAATTTCACTTATGGATATATCCTTGAAACAACTGAAGGCAGGGTCTTTAAGGGATATTTGTCCACCCACGTGCATGGCAATATATTCACTATAGCCAGAAAGTAGAAGCCACTCAAATGTCCATTGATGGATGAATGGATAAACATGATGTGGTCTATCACACAATGGAATATTATTCAGCCCTCAAAAGGAAGGAAATTCTAACAAATGCTATAAGATACATGAACCTTAATGATATTATGCTAAGTGAAATAAACCAGTTATAAAAGGACAAATACTGAGTGATTACAGGCTTCCCTAGTGGCTCAGTGGTAAAGAATCCACCTACCAATGGTGGAGACGCAAGAGATGTGGATTTGATACCTGGTCCGGGAAGATCCTCTGCAGAAGGAAATGGCAACCCACTCCAGTATTCTTGCCTCGGAAATCCCATGGACAGAGGAACCTAGCCGACTACAGTCCATGGGGTCCCAAAGAGTTGGACATGACTTAGCAACCAAAGAACAACAACTGAAAGATTCTACTTATGCAAGTTTCCTTGATTAGTCAAATTCAGAATCAGAAAGTAGAATGGCAGTTGCCAGGGGCTGGGGAAAGTGGAGTTACTACTTGATGGCTGTAAGTTTCAGTTTGAAAGATGATAAGAGTTCTGGGGATTGACTGCACAACAATGTGAATGTATTGGACACTACTGAGCTGAATACTTAAAAATGGCTAAGATGGTAAATTTTATGTTATGCTTATTTTAAAATTCAAAAATTTAAGAGACTTTCCTGGTGGTCCAGAGGTTCAGTTCAGTTCAGTTCAGTTCAGTCACTCAGTCGTGTCTGACTCTTTGCGACCCCATGAATCACAGCACGCCAGGCCTCCCTGTCCATCACCAACTCCCGGAGTTTACTCAGACTCATGTCCACCGAGTCAGTGATGCCATCCAACCATCTCATCCTCTGTCGTCCCCTTCTCCTGCCCTCAATCCGTCCCAGCATCAGGGTCTTTTGCAGTGAGTCAACTCTTCGCATGAAGTGGCCAAAGTACTGGAGTTTCAGCTTCAGCATCAGTCCTTCCAATGAACACCCAGGACTGAGCTCCTTCAGGATGGACTGGTTGGATCTCCTTGCAGTCCAAGGGACTCTCAAGAGTCTTCTCCAACACCACAGTTCAAAAGCATCAATTTTTCGGCGCTCAGCTTTCTTCACAGTCCAACTCTTACATCCATACATGACCACTGGAAAAACCATAGCCTTGACCAGACGGACCTTTGTTGGCAAAGTAATGTCTCTGCTTTTTAATATGCTATCTAGGTTGGTCATAGCTTTCCTTCCAAGGAGTAAGCGTCTTTTAATTTCATGGCTGCAATCACCATCTGCAGTGATTTTGGAACCCCCAAAATTAAAGTCTGACACTGTTTCCACTGTCTCCCCATCTATTTCCCATGAAGTGATGGGACCAGATGCCATGATCTTAGTTTTTTGAATGTTGAGCTTTAAGCCAACTTTTTCACTCTCCTCTTTCACTTTCATCAAGAGGTCCAGAGGTTAAGAATCTGCTTTACAAGGCAGGGGACACAGGTTCGATTCCTGGTCGGGGAACTAAGATCCCACATGCCTTGGAGCATCTAAGCCGTCGAGCCACAACTGGAGTCAGTGCCCCGCGAAGAAAGATCCCACAAGACGCAATGAGGATCCCGTGTGCCGCAACTGAAACTCGATGCAGCCAGATAAATATATAAATATTTTTAAAAAATTAAAATAGGTAAAATAATGCATTGAAATATGTGAATACCATAAGTGCTTTTTTCAGTAGTTGATGTCTTACATTAAATAGTAAACTAGTAATACATTTTAGCTACTACCATGGTTATCATAATTTGATTAAAAATTAATATTCATAACTATAAAAATTCTTAGAAATCTAAAAATAGAATATACATCATAAAACATTGTGCTTAGTCACTTCAGTCATATCTGACTCTTTTTTTTTTTTATATCTGACTCTTTTTGACCCAGTGGACTGTAACCCACCAGGCTCCTCTGTTCTGGGACTCTCCAGGCAAGAATACTGGAGTGGGTAGCCATACTCTCCTCCAGAGAATTTTCCTTACCCAGGGATCGAACTCGCATCTTTTATGTCTCCTGCATTGGTAGGCGGATTCTTTACCACAGAGACACCAGGGAAACCATCAGTCAATTTCATACATAATGATGAAATCATAGAAGAATTTTTCTATTTTTATCCTAGAAGCTCCAGAAAATTAGTCAGGGATGTCTGCTGCCCTTGACCAGGATGACCCAAGGTCATAAAAGTAAAGAATTGGGGACTTCCTTTGTGGTCCTGAGGCTACAATTCTGTACTCCCAATGCAGGGGGTCCAGGTTCTATCCCTGATCAGGAAACTAGATCCCACATGCCGCAACTAAGAGTTCGCATAACACAGCAAAGATAGAAGGTCCTGTATGCTGCAACTAAGACTCAGCACAGCTGAATAAACAAACGCATAAATAAATATTGAAAAAGAGTAAAGAATTGATATCATCAACTAGCATGGTGAGAGAAAATGAGCCAAAATCAAGTATCATTATCCCGGAATGCTCAAGTATTCAGGCAAAATAGTTAATGATTCTCAAGCCAGGAAAGTTTAAGTTAATTAGCCACAAACATCTCAGTTATTTAGTTAGCAAAGGAGGCCCAAAACTGTTGTTCAGGGAAACTCAAGTTAAATAGCTAAGACCATCCAGAGTCATTAGTCAAGAAGGTTGTATTCAAGGACTGTCCAGCACCGAATGAAGGAAAGTCCAATGTCACCAGCCAAAGTTATCAGTCTTTCTCTTGGACTCTGGCCCTCCAGGGCCCAGCCTGCCAGTTTCTGAAAGGAGAAAGCCACCTCTTCTCCTGTCTGCCCCTGTGGCAGAGGCCTGAGCCACTTAAACCTTCAGTGAGCTCACACTGACCCCCTCTCCAGAATCAGTGGCCTTCAGCCCAGGATAAAAATGAACCAGAAGGAAGACTAGTAACAGAGAGGTGGTGGGAGTCAGAGAACCCAGCTAGGGGACCCAGGGAAGTGGGGGTGCTGGGACCTCGGTGGGAACTGACCCTGGTAGAGAGACCCTCTGTTTCATCTCAGTCTGTGCGAGCATCCAATGAGGGTTTGGGGCTGCCGAAGACCCCCAAACAGGTCCAGACCCGGGCCACAGGACAGCAGAGGCCCTGGGCGGCTGGACTGGCCAAGGCTACCACTGGGCCTCAGTCCCAGGCTGCAGAAGCCCAAGCCTATTCCTCCTGAAAGACGTAGTAACAGAGCATCAATAAGACGAGGAGGAGGACGAGGAACAGAATAATCAGAACTGCCAGTATGGTGTTCATTCTTAGTGTGGGGATGGAGCTTGGAGCTCCTGCAGGGCTCACCAGGCCAGCTGCTGACTTCTGGCCTAGACCCTGGGCATCACTTCCTTGGGACAATCTGTTTAGCCAGCTGAGACCTCATCTCCCCACCCCAGCCCCGCCAAGTCCAGGCGGCAGGAATCTCTCAGCCACTGTGAGGTCACAAACTCCAAGATGACAGAATATTGGCCTCCCAGTCACAGCCCTATCCTTTATAAATGCGATCAGTATTTTGAAAGTGAGACTTTTCATATGTCATCATAAAAAAATATATATATATTTTTTGCCTCTCTCTTTAAACTTTCTCTAAATGGAAATATCTTTTCCCTATCCTTAGAAAAATATCAGGCAGTCCTCATAACTTCTCTGTTCCTTCTTAGGTAATAAGTCTTGTGTTACTAAAAATAGCGAACATGATTTCTATTCCATTAATTTAAATGTTCATCTCATATTCATCGTGTTTTCAGTGACCGTTGGTAGTTAAGACTTCTCTGCTCTCCACTGTCTGGGACCAAGCAGAGGGTGGGCTGCTGTCTGCTCGGAAGGGATGGGAACCTTCTCCCTTTTCTCATCCAGATGTGTTTCTAGTCACCAGGTCTCTGCTCAGTCCCCCCACCCCCCACTCCCAGCTCCTCCAGGATCAGGTGAATTGAAGAGTGAGATGGGGGAACATTTCTCTCCAGGCTGGACCTGAAATTAAGGCTATGCATTCTCCCTCGGCCCCTATTTCAGGGGTTCTTCAGAGATCCTCTTCCTGGTGCCCTTTGACTGAACCCCACGTGATGTGAACAGGCCCTCTTCTTGGGGACCCCCTGCCCCTAGCAGGCTCTGTCTAAAGTAGAACCTCTCGGGCAGCAGGTAGCCAGTCCTACCCCAGATTCTACACCTGCCGAAAGAGACAATGTACCTTTGACTGAGGAAGGGGTTGGGCACCGGTCACCTGGGTTTTCCAACGCTAGGTGACATTTATCAAGCTCCAAGGTGTTCCTGCTGGAGCTCCCGGTATGAGGATCACCAGAGAAAAAGGAACTTCCTCCTACTCTTCCTCTTGGGGGCAAAGGAGGAGGGGCTATTTTAAGACATAGAGCCCATAATTCCCTCTTTTTCATGTCTAACACTGTACTTTAAAAAAAAGTATATATTTATTTATGGTTGTGCTGGGTCTTCATTGCTTTGCACAGGCTTTTTCTAATTGCAGAGAGCAGGGGCTACTCTCTAGTTGCAGTGTGTGGGCCTCTCATTGTGGTGGTTTCTCTTGTTGCAGAGCACGGCTGTAGGGCATGTGGCTTCAGTAATTGCTGTGTGCGGGATCAGTAGTTCTGGCACACAGATTTAGTGGCTCGGCAGCAGGTGGGATCTTCCCAGACCAGGGATCGAACCGGTCGCCCCTGCATTGCAAGGCAGATTCTTAACCACTGGACACCAGGGAAGCCCCACTATGCTGTTAATACCCTCAAACTAGAGGATTGAGTTACAAGCAACCATTTTCCAGTTATTTCTTCCTAAATTCTACATCTAATCCAATACCCTTTTTGGAAGGCAGCTGCCATTTTATCAGGTGGGGAACCTTCAAAAATTACAACAGTGATTTGTTGTTGTTCAGCTATTCTTTCCTGTATTTTGGTGCCTCCTTGGTACCTAGGCTGAAATATCTATTTTAATATCTTGTTACACTAACAACAAGCATCAGCCACACCTTTTAGATGGCCAGCCTCCTCTAGACACTGGGGATGCAGAAATGAACCCGCCCAGATTCCCTCCCTGGCATCACGGGCACAAAGATGCAGATTATCTAGGTCGGAGTCATGGCTCTGACCTTTCCCAGCCTTCTGAAGGCAGCTTCCCCTTAGTCTCCAGCTTAGAACTGTGAGGCTCCCCATCTGAGTGGTGCAGGAGACCCAGCGCCTCTTAGGATGTCCCAGGCTCGTGGGTGGGGCCTGTGGAAGGGACTTGTGCTCAGTCTCCCACTTGCTGTTTCTGTCCTCTGGCTCCAAAGGGCTGATCGAAGCCAGATGGCCTGAGACCTGGGCTGATGGACACAGCGGCCACCAGGCCGTGTGGCCACAGAGCACTGAAATATCGCCAGTCCCAGCCGCAACATGCGGTCGGTATAAAACATGCACTGATTCCGAAGACTACGTGCAAAGGAAGAGAAATAGTAAATACCCTATTAATAATTTAAAAATATTGATTACATATTGAAATAATATTTTGATTATCTTGTGTTAACTAAAATATATTATTAAAATTAATTTCACCTTTTAGGTACTTTAAAATTTTTAATTTATTTTTATTGCAGTATAGCTGATTTACAATGTTGTGTTAGTTTTTGGTGTACAGCAAAGTGACTCTCTCCATATACATATTCTTTAAAAAAATTTTTTTTTAATTTCTTTATTTTTGGCTGTGCTGGGTCTTCAGTGCTGCACTTGGCCTCTCTCCAGTTTTGGTGAGCGGGGGCTACTCTCTGGTTGTGGTGCCCTGGCTTCTCGTTGCGGTGACTTCTCTTCTTGTGAAGCGTGACCTTTAGAGCACTTGGGCTTCAGTAGTTGCAGCACGCAGGCTCAGTAGCTGTGGCACGCAGGCTTAGTTGCCCCACCGCACATGGAATCTTCCTGAACCAGGAATCAAAACTGTGTCCTCTGCATTGGCAAGCGGATTCTTAACCCCTGGGCCACCAGTGAAGTCCCCTATATTCTTTTTTATACTCTTTTTCCATTATGGTTTATCACAGGACATTGAATGTAGTTCCCTGTGCTATATACAGAAGGACCTTGTTGCTTGTACATTCTACATATTTTGTATCTTTTTTTTTTTTTTTTTTTAACCTTGGTGCTTGTTTAATTGCTAAGTCATGTCCGACTCTTGCAACCCCATGGACTGTAGCCTGCCAGGCTCCTCTGTCCATGGGATTCTCCAGGCAAGGATTCTGGAGTGGGTGGCCATTTCCTTCTCCAGGGGATCCTCCTGACCCAGGGATCGAACCCAGGTCTTCTGCATTGTAGTCAGATTCTTTACCAACTGAGCTATGAGAGAAGCCCCACCTTTTTAATCTTACTTTTCTTTTCTTTTTCTATTAAGTTTATTGGAGTATAGTTGCTTAACGTTTTTAATGTGGCTCCTGGGAAATTTAAAATTACACATTCAGCCGGCATTGTATTTCTACCGGATAGCGCTGCCTTTAGACCCTTCAAACACAGCATACTCTCTCTGCCTCATAAATAATCCCATGGTGTCCTAGATAATCCATGGTGTCCTCACAGTGACAGAAACTCAGGACTTTTTCAAAAATACTTACGTAGAGCAACTACCATGCTTGGCCATCTGCTCGGTGCTATGTCCTGGATGTGCACTGTTTCATTTAATCCTCACAGCAATCGCTATGAGGAGGGGAGCTCTGACTCTGCCCATTTTCCAGAAAGGAAAACTAAGGCTGGACAAAGTTAGGTCATAGCCACACGGAGAGTAAGGGCAAGAGCAGGAGGCAGGAGAGGACACCAGGGCTGTGTGCACACCTGGCTCCCTCGTCCAGTGTCCCGCCAGCCACAGCATCCCACGGCTCCTCCCCATCACGGAGACACCCAAGGTTCTCACAGTCTTAGAACTGCACCGGCTCCTCCCAGGTACAGCGATAGAGTGTTTTCACCCTCAGAAACCACCTCCGCCTATTTCCCTCTTTGTTGTATCAGTCAGGCCTTCCTTGATTTCCACACTGCGCTGACCTAGTGACCTAGTGAGCATCGGGAATGTGAAGGAATGAGACCCTTGCTCAGACACACGTGGACTGTCTGCAGTTCAGAATGTGGACCGAGTTAGTGGCAGGGTTGCTTCAGGTCTGAGAGATACACTGGGCCGAGGATGCAGACAGTGTCAGTGCCTGTGTGATTAGGGGCCATGAGCCCCGTCTCAAGTCTGTCTGCAGCGCCTTCAAGAGGTTGGGACCTCTGTCTCCTCCAGAACAATGCAAATCTGACCGGGTCCCCAATCGCAAATATGATCAAGTCCCTCTTGATCAAAAGCAGCTTCAAGGCTGCTTTTACTTTTAGGGTGACCTGCCCACCACACTAGGCTTATCTCCCTGTCATCCTCACGTTCCAGTTGCAGGTCATTGAAACACTATTTTAGTCTGGTGAGGTCCAAATGAATACACAGTCAGAATTCATTCTTTTGTTCAACTGAGCCAGCCACGGAAACTAGGTGCTCTGAATACAACGGTCAGTCAGATAAAACCCCTATTGTCCAAACTCAACACGATCAATGTGAGCTCTTGCTGATAACAGTTCCTGTCTTAGGCTCCCTGGTAAAGAATCCGCCTGCCAAGCAGAAGACGGAAGAGATGCAGGTTCAATCCCTGGGTCGGGAAGATCCCCTGGAGGAGGAAATGGCAACCCAGTCCAGGATTCCAGCCCAGATAATCCCAGGGACAGAGGAGCCTGGCAGACTACCAGTTCATAGGGTTGCAAGAGTTGGACACGATTTAGCGACTAAACAACAACAAGTAGAAGAGTAGCCATTCCTACAGATTAATGGCAACTCAGTGACAACAAACAGAACACAAAGAAAAGCAGAGCAGGTGAAGGAATGTTACTGCCAAAATTCCAGGCTGCTTCTGGAAATTACCCAGTCATGCAGAGGCAGAACTTGGACTCCACTCCACAAGAGGGCGCTGCAAAACCGGTTGCGCGGGATCCACTCCAGGCAACGCCGGTCTAGGCCGCAAGCCCCGCCTCGGCTTCATTTCCGCCGTCGCTGTGAGCGTGAAGGCGGTTCTTGCCCATTTGTCCACGTTTCGTCGTGGATTCCACACCATCTGCACGTATTCGGGGCCATCCGCGGACAACGGCATCTTCACGCACTGTCGGCTTTGTCTCCGCCGCTCTCCAGCGCCGTCTGGTCGTGGGGCACCCCGGGTGAGTCCGCGGGGAGCGCCGGGCACGTGGTCCGCTCCCTCCCCAGCCCAAGGGGAAACAGACCCAAGCGGGGAGCGCAGGCCGCAGGTTGCCTCGGAGCCCAGGGCCGCTCCCGGTTCCGAGCCCGTCCCCTGAGATGCGTGTGGGTCTCTCGGGACTTGTCTTCTCGACAGAGGGGCCTCTGGTCGTCTGGCCTCCGGCCGACGCCGCTTCAGAATATGGGGGTCCCCTGGCCTCACCCATCCGTGGGGAGACTTGGACCCGCCGACGGCGAGAAGCAGGTCCGGGGATGCGTGGGCCCGAGGTCTCGAAGGGCGGTTCGTGCGGAGCCGGTGTGAAGAGCACCCTTGCTGCGCCAGAGGCCCCCCGATCACATCTCATCACCTCCGACTCCAGCGTTTGATCCCCTGAAGCCGCTTGTCCGTTGCAGGGCAAATATCTTCGTGACCTTTGGCCCATTCCCTCTCGGTAACTTCTAAGGGAAAGTGTGCAAACCTCTACTTTAACTGGGGGCGCCCCCAGGGCCCTGGAAGAGCAGTCTGGTCTCCTGGGCCCCTGCTTCGCACTGAAGGCCTTCCCCTGTCTTTCCCGGGCCAGGGCCTGCTCAGCTGAAGACCCTGCCTTGGGCGGCGCCCCCTCCTCCCCTGCAGGACCCTGACCCACACTGCCTGCCTTGGCCCCGCCGTGTCCAGGGACTGAGCTGTCCCCTGGGGCAGTGCTGGAGCTGTGGCCTTCCTGCCCTACTGCCGAGGGGATGGTTCTTGGGCTTGAGGGTTGTGGGACCTGCCTTGCAAAGCCCTTGTGCAGGAGGATGGGGCTGGGTTTGGGGGCCAGGCAGGCCTGAGTTCAGATCCTGACTCAGCGCCTCCTTAGCCAGGGAACCTGGGGTGAGTTCCTTTATTCTCTTGAGCTTTCCTTTCCTTCACGGGGGAAAATGGCAATCGCTCCGGAAGGGCGGAGGCCTGGTCTGTGTTTTTCTTTGTCTTTGAACTCACAGTACTTGGAATGTAGTAGGTCCTCAGTTGGTATTTGTGGGGTGGATGAGTAATTGAGGCTTTTTTTTTTTAAAAAAAACCAGAGTTGGTCTTCCCCTGGCTTCTCTTGATGGGGGGGCAGTGGAACCTTTTCAGGAAGTGAGGCTAGTGCCTGGGGTCCTGGGCCGGCTGGGCAGCTTTCCCCTGCCTGGGTGGAGAGCGGGCTGCTAACCTGGGCCCCTCTGCCTGATTCCTCATCTGCCCTTTTCTGCCCCTGCATTCGAAAGTGATCGTGGGCTGCCCGTGCGTTAGTCATTGATAGCGCAGGGAGAGGAATTGCTGAAAGCATTTTCCCCGTGTTTGGAGGGTTCACTCCTATCCCTTCTGAACTCAGGAGCTGTCACACACCCTCTCCCTCCTACCCCGTTTTAGACGCCTCCTAGCAGCTGGTGTCTGTTGTCTGCCTGGCTCAGTGCTGGTGTCCTTGAGGCTTTGGGAAAGAATGTGGGTGGGTCTGCTACTGCAGTGGTTTATGACTCTGGTCTCCGGTCTCAGCAGCCCTGAGACCTTGTTTGCAGCTGGATTTGAAGTGATTACAGGCTGCCTGTGTCCTAGTTGTTGCTAATATGGGCCGAGGAAAAGTTGCAAGAATGTTCCTTATAATTCAGGCGATCCTTGCTTGTCCCTTCCAAACCGGACAGCCCTTTAGTTGCGGTCACAGTGGCCAAGCCTGAGGCAGACTGAGGGTGGAGGGAGTCAGGCTGTTGTGGGTTCATTGCCGGATTCCCCAGCATTCACACCGGGTTTTCCTGTTGGTGACGATGGTGGTTTCCTGTCTGGTGGGCTGATCACCTGCTGGCCTCTTTTCCCCCGCAGGAGTGTCACGTGGCTGCCGTTGGGCGAGAGTTGTCCTCAGGGAGAGCCGAGACTGAGACCCAGGTAAGTGGTGCCCTGCTCATTCTGTGCATTCTGTCCTGCTCATCCTCCCAGTTCTGTGCAGACTGGGAGGCCAGAGGTGTGGGGAGTGAGAGTCCAGTTGGAGGCCCGGCCCTCTTCTGCTGCTGAGAGTCCCGGGTGGAGGCCGCAGTGATGTTAGAGAGGATGGAGGTTCACACCCAGTGACCAGCTGAGAGCTTATCTGTGAGCCTGAGCGAGAATTCTGTCTGGTTCAATCCTGGTGGTGTGTTCACTCACTCCTTCGGAACCCAGGGGTTCTCCGAGTTTCTGCTGTCAGTCTTCCCTTCGGCTCTTGGCAGGGACTGGGAAATGATCCAGAGTAGATCTGCCATCTTAGGCTGTGAGTCTGGTCAGTGCTCCGTCTGCTGGTCTGTTCCTCGTTCAGGCCGCTTCTCAGGATGCTGGCAGTGACCTCTGCTCAGCTCCCTCTCTGCCCTTCTCTGCCCCTGCATTCGAAAGTGATCGTGGGCTGCCTGTGCCCTGGTCATTGATAGTGCAGGGAGAGGAATTGCCGAAAGCCTTTCCCCGTGTTTGGAGGGTCCATCCTGTCCCTTGCAAACCCTGGCGCTTTCGCACATGTCTGTCTTTCCCCCGATTTGTGTTGCTTCCTGGCACCCAGTGCCGTGTGCTCACTGAGCGCCCCTCTTCCCGAGCAGACCCCTGCCTCAGGAGTCTATGGGCTGGCAGGGGAAGGCTCCCTTCCTGGAAGCTTTCTCTGCCTCCTCCCCGCACCCCTTCCCACATCGTCAGCCCCATAACCCAGCACTAACTCCTCCTGGAAAACTTGATTTGCTGGTCGTGCCCGTTATGCTGTGATCTTGAGGGCAGTGCCTCTTTGCATTGTGTCTGATGCCTGGCTATAGCAGCTGGTCATAGAAGGGGGGAAAAAAACCCAAAGAGATAGAGATGCCCTATTTGTTGCAAGGAGATCAGACTCCTCCCATTGTGGAGGGTCAGGACACCACGCCCTCCAGCAAGCCAGCCTGCTGGGTCAGCCTCCTTTCCTTCTCCCTTGGATGTGTTGTTTCTCTAATGAAAGCTAGGCTTACTGTTACCTGCCTTTAATCCTGCTGGGGGTGATTTTCTAGTAACCGACTGGACAGGGCACAGTGTCGTTGAGGACACATGTGTACATAACCCTCATAGCAGAGGTGGACCCACGGCCCTCCCCCACACCTGTTACCCTTCCGATCCATTCTGGTCGCTGCCCGTCAGCCACGGGCTGCTCCCCAAACCCTGACCTCAGCATGTTGTTTTTAAAACAAGACGGATGAGCAGCAGATCGATCATAGTTGCCCCATAGGATGACATGGGGGTTAATCCTGTCCAGATGACCTGCACACCCCTTCCTAGAGTCACCTTGTTCTCTTTTGGAGGCAGTAGTGTGGCGGTTCAGGGACCACGGTGACAGCCCCCTGTGAGGGTGCTGGCGTCTGCCAGCCGCTGTGCCGCTGGTTCTCTGACCCCCGGGGCCTGCTCTGCGCGCCCGTTCACGGCCTTTCTCTTGCAGATGGGTCTGTGTGCGCAGAGGTTCCACGGGAGACACCATCTTCATGCCAGCCGGGCGCTAGGCCCCGGGGCCCCAGGTAAGCTGTTTGGACCTTTCTGTGGAGTTTTGTGTGTTTTGTAAAATCTTCTGCATGTTTCCTGGGGCTCGGGTGATCATGTAAGGGGACATGGGGTGATAGAGGCATCCTGGTGTGAGGCGGTCTCTCCCATGTACACAGGGGAGGGCCCTGTAGAAACCTGCTCGGGAGAAGGGCTCCCCGGGCACCTCCCTTCCCAGTCTTATGATGGGGAACTTGTGGGTGTACGCACCAGAGGCTCTGGTTCCACCGCTGAACCCGTCTAGCCCTGTGACCCCCATCTCAGAAGCCACATTCGTGAAAAGGGAAGCTAGGATAGCAGTGAAGGTTTCAAAACCGGTTTCATGGCTGTGTCCTGACCAACATCCTGATCGTTTTCAGCCAGAGAGCTCATTTTTATGCTGGAAGCGTGTTGACTGCCCCTGGCAGGGAGGTCTTGTGGGGTCTTGGCAGGGCGCTACAAAGCTGCTGGTATTGACGCGACTGGGCAGGGCTGGGTTGCTGCACCCGACTCGGGCGTTCCCTGGGCCCCTGGCGCCAGCCTCCTGTCCTCTCTGGCTCCCCTTCTGCCCTTTGCTGCTCCTGCATCGAAAGTGATTACGGGCTGCCCGTGCCCCGGTCATCGATACTGCAGGGAGAGGAGTCCCTGAAAGACCTTTCCCCGTGTTCGAAGGGCCCAGCCATCCCTTCCGAACCCTGGAGCTTTCACACACTAGTTTTTTTCTCCTGCCATTCCCTTCAGAGCTTAGACCTCTGCTGGTCCTTGGACTTGCAGGGGTTCACTTTGTCTTTGAAGTTCAGGAGCCTCTTGGCAGAAACCAGTCAGCACATATTTGGTCCTCACACTGGAATAAGTTCATGTGGCGCGAAAGAGCATGGGGTGGGGAGGGAGGGCTGTAAACTGTGGCTTCTGCTCTGTGGACTTAACAGGAGTGTGGACAAGCCATAATATATTATTCAAGACAGCCCATGACTGACGTGCTTGTTGGTGTGGCTGACGGAGCCCTCAGCCCTCATCAGCAGAGTGCTGACGACCTGCCTTTTGTCTGTGCTGCAGATGTGTTTGGTGGGAGGCAGAAACCCTCCACCAGTGCCCTCGCTTAATACACTCCAAAGATGCGACATGGCACCCCAAGAGGTGTGTCCGGCTCCCAGATAAAGGTGAGATGGGGTCCCATTCACCACTGCCCCGCTTCCCCCACGTTTGGTCTGAGGGCTCATGTCGCGTTCTCTCCTGTCTACATTCGTGTTTGATCCTGTTCTGCTAGGTGTGTCTATTCGCATCTCATAATGTGAAGGTCGTGAGGCTGTTAGATGTGAGCCACAGGGTACTCGGCAGGCAGCCTGAGCGTCCCCTGGGCTTTCAAACCTGCCCTCTGCCCCTGGCGTACGTCAGAGGCTTGTCCTGTCCAGTCCCTGGTCCTGGGGCTCCTCAGCCAGCCTTTCCATTTTCCTTGGCGGCCCATATCAAGTGGGTCTTTGCAGAATAGGATGATGGTGGGAGAGCTCCTGAGGGTGGTGGTCCATCCTTTGATGAAGATACAGTGGGAGTTTGGTGTCGGGTCCCCTGACAGCACTAAAGTCTAGTCTGTCTGCCCTGATCTGGTGCTTGAGAGAAAATCCGTTGTTGTAAAAACCAAACTTTTGAGATGTTTTTCTTTGTTACCGCATCTATTCTGGTGATTTCTATTTGAGCTTGCATAAATTGGAAGCTTGGGCCTGGTAGATTGGAACCCTCAGTGATGTTACCTGGGGAGGAGAAGGTGCTGGAGACTAAATGCTTATATGGTTCTTCCCTCCTAGGTCAGCCGTAGATCTGGAGGTGGCTGAGGAAGTCCCAAGGTCCTGAGTCAGTGACCTTGGGGTCACCTGGGATCTGGAATGGCTGGTATTTCTCCCTGAGGTGGGAACCGAACCAGCTGGGAACCGATCCCCTGAGGGTTGGCTGGTGAGTTAATGCCATCGGCTGGGAACCGCCCCCCGGAGGGTTGGCTGGTTTAAGTCTATGCAGATGGGAGCTCCCAACCATTGGTCTTGCCTGTCCTTTCTTGTAGATGCCTATTGTTTGTGGATACCAGAGCAGAGAATGGAGAGTGCCACTCCCACGTGAGGAGCTGCCCGCCGTCTGCTCCCAGTGTCACGGGAGCCGTGCGCTCAGCACTAGAGGTCCGGGGCAGGGCTCTGGGACCGGCGGCCCGGGTCCCCTTCAGCCTTCTGACCGCTGAGGGCCGTGCCCTTGGGCGGTGTGGACCGAGAAGGCTGGCCCCAGTCCCTCAGGGACTTCGATGACCAGGAGTTTTTCTGTTGAGTTGGCAGCTGCTTATCATTTTCCTCTCCACTTGCCCATTCAATAAACTATACACCACCTCACCTGTGTTTTAAATCCACAGCAAGCCACGTGCCAGCGAGGTGGGGCAGCGTGAATGTGGGTCACAGGCCGGATCCTGTTTTTACCCGTTAAGTCCTTCCATCCTACTCCTGAGGCTTGGCACATGGGCTGTCGTTTGAGGTGTTGTGTTCGGATGAAGATAAGCAAGTGCTGGTGGTTGGCTCAGGTTAGGACCTGTGAGAGTCGAGGCTCTGACAGGAACCAGGGTGCCGGAGTGAGACAGGTGCTGCTGTCACTGGGAGAGCTGGGGGGTGGGCTCAGCAGGTACCTGCTTGTGGGACCAGCTGGCCTAGCTTGCATGGGATTGAGGGGTTTCCCAGGACATGGGACTTTGGTTGCCAAAACCAGGAAAGTCCTGGGCAAGCTGGAACAAGTTGGTCAGCTTGTCTGGGGTGTAAAATACACGGTATTGGGACTTCGCTTATGGTCCAGTGGTTAAGAATCTGCCATCCAAAGCAGGGGACCAGTTGGATCCCTGGCAGGGAGCTAAGATCCCACATGCCTTGATGCAGTAAGCCCATGTGCCAGTCAAACTGGGTATCTGTCAACTACAAACCAGAGCATCACTGACTTTCTCAACTGGTGAGGTATGATGCTTCTCACTAGGGTATCTTGTGATGGGCCTGCCCCTGCGTGAAGCCCAGCAGGTGCTGTATGTCAGTAGGAAGACTTTCCCGCTTGTGCTGCTGGCCTAGATAACCCAGGAGGGCAGAAGCCAAGAGGACCCGCTGAACTCCAGTCTGTGTGTGTCATCCTTCACTCTCGGCTTCCAGGCAGCGGTCCCTTTTCAGAGGTATTTGTCAGTCAGTCTACATGTCTGCTGATGTTAAAAATAAAGCAGTAGCCCTTGCTCGCTGCAGCCAGAGAAAGCCTGCATGTAGCAACAAAGACCCAGAGCAGCCAAAAATAAAAATTTTAAAGCAATAAGCATGCCTCCTGCCAGCAGAAGAGGTTGTGTATGTGAAGTGGGCCTTCTTCGCAGGAGGGGTTATGCTGCTTTCTACCCTGAAAAGCTGGGAAAGGGTTTGTCCAATGACCTTGGCCAGGAAAACCCATGAACAGGGGAATCCTTTGCTGCCAAAAGATGCAGAAGCAGAGAAGGAAACAGCCCATGATTAGAACAATAAACAGTAATCTGCAGGAAAAATGGCAGCTTTCTTTGCTAACCAAGCATTCCAGGATGATAGTTGACTTTGGTTCATTATCATTTTCTGGGGAAGTCCTCTCATGCTATTTTAAAATTGAGAAATCTGGGGTTTGGAGAGATTCAATAGATTTTTGCTAAGAGAGCAAAGAGTTGATGTAGCCACAGTTATAAAGCAGATCACACTTGCCCTAAGTCTATGCTCTTTATTACTTTTGTAACTGAGTATGATAGTAATTTCCTAATTGTATTATAGATCAGGGTTGCATTCATGGTCTAAAGGCCTTTTAGTCTTGGTGGGTTGTTTTAGACCGTGGATTGTACATTATGGCCCATTGCTCAAATCTGGCCTGTCTATTTTGTCTTTTTTAATAAAGTTTTACTGGAACACAGCCACATGGACTCTAGCAGGCTGTTCTCTGTTACAACAGAAGTGTTGAGTAGTTAAAACAGACAGTATATTCAGCCAAGACTAAAAGATTTGCTCTCTGGCCCTTTACAGAAAAAATCTGCTGGCTCCTGTTTTTGGCTGTAAGCTTGATGTAAACAGAGACCATGTGTTTTTCTTATGCTGATCCCACCTCTTCTAGCACTAGGCCCAGGGACAGAAGCCGGTGCAGGCAAATCAAACTGAAATCATTTATTGGGTAGATTTGTAGCCTGTATAGGAGCTGGGTGTTCTGTGGTCTCAGTGAGTCTTCTACATCAAGAAAGTAGCAGAACAAGGCTTTAAGCTCATTTCTGTCTGACTTGCTCCTTTAACCATGACATCAAATAACATGTACGAAGTTCCACATGTATGTTTAATGTTGAGCAGGATGCTTTGGGCTGCATGGTGGTTGAACACTGCTCATACTTTTTTCCATCACTGAAGTTGTCTCTAGGGGGCCACAGGCAAGGAGTTGGAGTTGGCTCTCCAGAGAAAGGCTGAGGATAGCTGAAAGAGGCTATGTAGGGACACAGGAAGGGGTGGTGGAAGTCAGGTGTGTCTTCAGGCATCAGGCATTCCCTGCGTCCATGAGGACAGGGGACACTCATGGGAGAAGAGAGCCTTGATCCCTGCAAAGTCAAGGGCAGGCCACTTGTGTCGTCCACTCTTCCAGCCACAGTTACTCTTCCATCGTCAGGCTAATCAACATTGGCCCCTAAGAACAAGAAGTTCTGAAGAGAAGGCAAAAAAGACGAGAAAGATCATTTTCTGAGCCACACGGCATCAGAGCTTCCTGAAAGGGAAGCCTTTACAGGAAAAAACATGCTCACTTGAATAAAAAACCAAGTCAGCCTACAAACCAAGCCCTTGGAGGCCTTAAACACTGCGCCTCAGCTGCCTGCCCCTAGGAATTCATCTGCAATTTCCTGATCTGACTTCTGGAAGACATCCATGAATGTCCCTTTCCTGCTTCAATTTTTTTTTTTTACCCCCCTGGGAGAACCATGTACACATGCTGGTTGAGTTTACTCCGCTCACATAGTTAATGTCTAAGGATGTAGCCCAGGGTTACCTTGGAGTAAGAAACATTACACAGTGACGTCACTGGTAAACTAGTGCTTCTGGGTTTATATCAGTGTCCTATGCTTGTCCTCGGCTCAGCCCCTGGTATGTTTCTTCCACCAGAAAGCATCGTCAGGTTTTCTCCAGGACCACACATCCAGGGTGGGAAGCCTGGTCAGGGGCCTGGTGGGGACTCATAGCCATGGACATTCTGGGCTTTTCAGAGTGGTTCATCTAATCTGACCCCTTTACCTCCTCTCATCCTGCCATCAATGGCTAATGGGCCTTATACATTGTAGAGGTTCCATTATGTTTGAACTGAATTATTGGGAACTGAGCTATTTTACTGAAGCCAAGATTCCAGGTCATCAAAACCTGCCATTTACACTCCAAAATTTAAAACCAAAATTAATTCTTTTCCTATGAGGATTCGGTTCAGGATCTATGTGAGAGTCAGGGACTCCCCCGAGTATCCATCAGCCCTAAAGCAGACATCTCGGAAGGTCTAGAGCTCCCAATTCAGACTCCCATTTCCCACTGACCTCATGGATTTGGAACTCCAAGCTGTTGAGGTAGGTGTCCCTTGGCAGAGGGAGTGGGATGCCCTCCTCAAGCTTTGCTGAAAGATAAAGAGCGGAGAGCGGTGGGCTGGTCAGAGGAGACGAGGGAAATGCAAAGATGCAGACCGTTGCATTTGCAGCTGGCTAAGGAGAGAGCGGGCTGCTTTGACCCGTGGTGGGCTACTGGATTCAGGGCACATCTGTCCACTCTTCAGCCTCGAGCTTCTACTGGCCCCTTCAAGAGCCCCTTTTCATCTGCTATCCAAAGTGGCCTGGGCTGGGACATGCAGTGAGCGGTGTTTATATGCAAGGACTCAACCCCAAGGACCACCATCTCCTCCACTTTATCTTTTCCGGGCCAGTTTTGCGGCTTGTATCTCTTGGTCATAAAAGTCGGATGGTGAGGCCAGTTGGAGAAGGCCCTGGCGTCAGAGAAGGCCCACTGGTCTCACAGGCAGCCACCGTCCCAAGAATTACGTCCATCACAGGCATCCAGCAAGTCAGTGACCTCGCCTCACCCTGGGACCCAAGTGTGCTAACTCCAGGACTTGCCTGGTGGTCCAGTGGTTAAGAATCCGCCTGCCAACGTAGGGGACAAGGGTTCCATCCCTGGTCCAGGAAGATTCCCCCCATGCCGTGAGGCAGCTAATCCCACGCCCTATCACACCTGAGCCCACGCTCTGGAGCCCACGAGCCACGACCACTGAGCCCATGCCCTACAGTTCCTAAAGCCCGTGTGCCTGCAGCCTGCGCTCGGCACCAAGAGAGGCCGCTGCAATGAGAAGCCTGAGCACCACAGCTGGAGAGTAGCCCCGATCGCCACGATTAGAGAAAGCCCATTCGCAGCAGTGAAGATGGAGCACAGCCAAAAATAAATTAAAAAAATTAAAATGTGCTAACTCCAGGTGCTCTCCACAGTGCTTCCTGGAATGCTCAGCCTCCCTTGGCCTAACTCCTTGCGCTTTGGGACTCAGCCCAGCGCTCTAGACTGACCTCCAAGTCATGCTCCAAGCGCCTCCTCCTAGCTCCTGCAGTCCTCTAGTTCCCACAGCTTTCTTCTGTGGTGTCATGTATCTAACTGTTGGCGTTCACATGTCCGCCTTCCCAACAACGTGTGAACTCCATGAGGGCAAAGATCCTGCATCACTAGTGCCCCAGCCACCACAGAAGAGGGGCTCACCTTGTTGAATGAATGAATGAATCATGAGTCCTACAGAAAGGATAGAATTCAGCTTTTGCACGGGGCAGGTAGTAGCAGCTATTCTTACCGTTGAGAGAGGGATATATAATGTGGAATGCATAGTAATTGAAGATGGATTCCATCAAATTCACCTGGAGCAGAGGCGGGGCCAGAGCAAAGGAATCAAGTAAGACAGGAATTAAAACAAAAATCCATGGGAAGAGCATCTGACTCCCCACTCTGAAAACATCAGCCTGTTATCCCATTTACAAAATAGAGGTTGACAATGACCATCACCATGACACATAAACGGTTCCTCGCTCACAATTCAAATCCCAAATCTCTGACCTTCATTCTCCACAGGTGTACACAGGCACGTTTTGTGACAAAACATGACTTGAACTGTCCTGGTGTTATTTAGTGGTGTTTTTTTGTTTTTGTTTTTGTTTTAATTCTACTTTATTTGAATGTTTTAAAATTTTGTTGCAAAACTAGGACTATGTTTGATTATAGAGTGTTGCCCCAGATTCAGTGGGGCATGCTCTACAGTACCTCCCAGAAACTCCCAGTTCTGAAACCCATCCGTCTCAAGGGCTTTTGAGAAGAGATTGTGCACCTGGTCATTACTATAGTGATATATACTGAGAGTGTAGTGTAATATGTGTGACATTTGGTCAAGGTGTCTTACTGAATTCATTGCCCCATTTCAAATTGCAGTCCTCGTTAGAGATAGATGCTATCATCATTCCCATTTTATGGTCAAAGAAACAGGCTCAGAAAGGCTAAGTGATTTGCCCAAGGTCCCACAGGTGGGAAGTGGCAGAGCTGATGGACGAGCCCAGACCCATCGTCCTCCAAAACTCCTGCTCTGAACGTTCATGTCCCATCACTCTTTTTGCCCTTCTGGGATGATTAACTTTCAGATGTGATATCCTGATTCCTGCAAGACTACAGTGCATCTTTTCTGGGACCTCGTTGCTTCCCCTGGAGCCCTTCCATGAAGCTTCTTCCCATGAAGCCCTGGTTGGAAAGGACATTCAAGAAATAATGAAGGAAAACAACTCACATTGAAGAAACCGATGTTGGAGTGCTTCAGTTCCAATTTCAGCTCACTGTGCAGAAAGAGAAGCACAGGTCACCCCACGCTATGGCTGGTACTTTCTCCCAGGTTCCCCCACCAGTGGGGTGTGTGGTACTTGTGGGCAAGGGCATTTCTGGGGGCTGGACACCCAAGGGTTCCTCTGCAATGTGCTTGTGGATTTAAGCCTTTAAGCATGTACTGTGTGGAACTTCCCTGGTGATCCCGTGGTTGAGAGTCCACCTTGCAATGCAGGGATTCGATCCCTGGTCAGGGAACTAAGATCCCAGATGCCACAGGGCAAGTAAGTCCTTGTACCACAACTACCAAGTGATGAAATGAAGATCCCACATGCTCCAACTGAGACCTGATGCAGTCAGAGAAATAAATATGAAGCATACATTGTGACTTAAGAAGTGACATTGTTAAAAATAACATTCACTGAGGCTCTTTGATAACTTGAAGAAATTATGATAATGTAAATATTAACCAGAAAAAGTGGAATACAAAAAAAAGTGGTAATGAATGCCTCCAATGATATAAAAATGTATAAGAAAACTGGAAGGAACCATGAAACTATTAATGGTGATAATCTCTGTGGCAAAATGATGAGGGATTTTGTCTGCTTTTTTTTTTTAATACTTTTGTAATTTCCAATTTTTTCCTTGCCATGAGCATGCGTTACTTTTACAGCATGGCAATAGACAATAAAAATGGAAAAGAGAGGCACCATAAATGATGCTGGCACGTTGACTTCCGTCACTATAAAAGCCAAACCTCAACTCCCCCCACCTGCCATATTGATCTTCCTCCTCACAGGCTTTCCCTTGGCTGCTGAGCTGGTCCCCTTGTTCAGAAATTCTACTTACCCTGGATCACTCTCTCTGTTTTTTGCTCACAGGGCAGGGCAATTTTGATAATTCCTTGGTAAAATTGTGTGAGGTCCTCACGAATCCTCCTTACTTTGCTGTCTCCTCATAGTCTAAACCCTTGGCTGTCTCCTCTGACACTGCAGAGACCCCCCCAAGTCATATGCATAAACTCAAATTCCAGGACCTCCAAAAAGCCCCAAAAGCTCATTGTTTACTTTTTATTCCTGTATTTATTTATTTTAATTTGGCCACTTGGCATTTGGGATCTTAGTTCCCTGACCAGGGATCAAACTGGTGCCCCCTGCATTGCAAGCACAGTCTTAGCCACTGGACTGCCAGGAAGCCCAGCTTCTCTTTTTAAAGATCTCTTAAGGAGATGTTAATTTTAACAGGGTAAGGGCAGTCTATGTGAGCCAAGAGCATCTAACCTTGAGACCAGGAATTCATTCTTCTAGGGAACCCGTTGCACGTGTACCTCAGCAGGGAGCAGAGCTCAGAGTGGATGAAATGTGGGGCACAGGTGAAGGCTCTGAACAGAGGACGCTGCTAGGACAAGTGCCAATCCATCCCCTTCTCTTCTCTTCCCCAACCCATGGCCTCTTACCTTCCTGCGGCCAATGAACCAGTGATCCTGCTGGAGTTCACATTGATGGTGATGGAGATGTTGGTACTCTAGAAAAACAAAAGAGGATGATCCAGATTCTTGGCCCAAGAAGACATGCTGTTGGGTCCAAGAGCAAGAGACAAATCTCCAGAAATAGATACCACAGCCAGATGTGGGGCATATGAGCAAAAAGCAGCTGCTTAAGGATTATGGACTGAGGAGGCAGGAGGCTGGTAGCTCCACAGATGACTTTAAAGAGAGGTGAGCTGTGGTTTCAGACATCTCCATCTTCATGGAAGCATCAGGAAGGGGGAAATAAACCCAGACTAAAGACACAGAGCATTTGAATGGGGAGATGGTCCATCTGTAAGCAGGCCACCAAAAGTTCAGAGTCCCCAAGCTCTAGGGACGTTTAAAGACACCAGTAATTGATGTCTATGTTTAATGATTAAGCTTGACCTGTTACAGATGTGGGGTTGAACCAGGTGACTGTATCTGGAGGCTCCATAAAGCCTGTCCTATCTATGATGGTTAGCTGTTCTACCTGAGTCCATTTCCTCTTTCCAGGAGGTGAGATCTTACCTGCAACACCTGAATGAATGCTTGTGGCAACATCACTGAACAGCTCCACTTTGAAACCTGATTGATAGCCCAGAGACTTGTGGTAGGAAAAACGGAACACTGTGTCCCTACCAAAGGACAGAAGGCTGGCTTCTGCTCAGGCATAGACAAGGTCATTATCAGTTTGAACAGTGGCCAAGAACTATTGAAGATGAAGGATCTGTGGCAGAGTCGGCTTCAAGTTTCGTAAGACATCCCACTGGACTACATTTCCTAGCTTCCTTTGCAGTTAGGTATGGCCATGTGACTGAGTTCTGGCCAATGGAATGTGTGTTTCTTCCCGACCTTATCTTGGATTTCCCAGTCTCCAGAACTATGAGAAATAAATTGATATTGTTTAAGTCAGCTAGTCTAGGATATTTTGTCGTGGGAACCCGAGCTAAGATAGCACTTGAAATATATCATGTTTGGAAATTCCCTGGCAGTCCAGTGGTTAGGATTCTGTACTTCCACTGCAGGTTTGATCCCTGGTTGGGTAACTATATCCTGCATGCTGAATGACTCGGCCAAGAAAATGAAAAACAAAAAAACAAAGCTTCACTTTCTTTTGACCGCCATGTTTTCTGGTGAAAAACATGCTGCCACTGGAAAAGTTTTTCCCTTAAGATAAGGTGTTCTTTTTCTCTTGCTGCTTTCAAGACTTTTTCTTTACCTCTAATTTTCGGAAATTTAATTCTTATGTCTTGGCATAGAGTTCTTTTCTTTTTTTTTTTTTTTTTGGCATAGATTTCTTTGGGTTTATCTAGTTTGGAATGTGCTCAGCTTCTTGAATCTGTAGCTTTGTCTGTGTATTACTAAATTTGGGAAATTTTCAGCCATTATTTCTTTGAGTACTTTTCAGCCCCTCCCACTTTCTCCTCTCCTGAGACTCTGATGGCCTGAATGTTAGATCTTTTGTTATAGTCCCACGGGTTCTTGAGGCTCTTTTCATTTTTTTTCTTTGGTCTGTTTCTCTGTAGTTCAGATTGGGTGATTTCTACTGTTCTATTCTCTAGTTCGTTTATTCTTTTCTCTCTGGAGTTTAGCAATAAGTTAAATGTTAATCACTCAGCCGTGTCCGACCCTGGGGTCCCATGGACTGTAGCCCGCCAGGCTCCTCTGTCCATGGAATTCTCCAGGCAAGAATACTGGATGGGTAGCCATTCCCTTCTCCAGGAGATTTTCCTGACCCCGGGATTGAACTCGCAGCTTTTATGTCTCCTTCATCATCTGAGCCACCAGGAAACTATGGTAAAACAACTATTGTCTAAAAGTTTTCTATTTTACTAGACTTCATTTTTCTGGTTCTTTGGGTGGAGAAAGGAAGGTTTTGTTGTTTGTTTATTTGGTTTTTTGGGGCCCACATACTGCCATGTAGTATGTGGTTCTCAGATCTCAGTTCCCTGATCAGGGATTGAAACTGCACTCCCTTCATTGGAAGCAAAAAAACTAGAGGGGATTTGATAGGGATCGTGTTGAATCTGTGAATGAATTTGGAGAGTATTGCTATTTTAAAAGTTCTTTAAATTTTATACTTTCTTTAAAAAGGTAATTTGATGATTTTTATTTATAACATTTTAAATAGGTTTATGCAAGAGACACAAGAGACGAGTATTTGATCCCTGGGTTGGGAAGATCCTCTGGAGTAGGAAATGGCAACCTACTCCAGTACTCTTGCCTAGAAAATTCCATGAACAGGGGAACCTGGAGGGCTCTAGTCGATGGGGTTGCAAAGAGACTGACATGACTTAGCAACTAAACAACAACAACAACAATGCTTTAAATTAAATAAATTTTAAAATTAAATAAATGTAACAGTGAGAAAGCTAAAAATTCCCACCTCAGCTGGAGTGAATGATTTTTAATGTTTCTTGCAACTCCGCCAGTGTTATGATTTGATTAGCTATATCAGGCAGCTTGGCTGTTCAGACCAAGTGTGCAAGACCCACTCAAAACACACCAGAAATAAATAGCCTTCAGCGACTTCAGCTGTGTAGTCTCCCAGTCCTTTAACCAAAGGAGGGGCTTCTACCCATAGCAAACATGAGCCTTTATTGCCCTGGATAGATTCAGACTTACCGCCTTGATTTGGAAGAGGGGCTTGCGGGCAGCAGATTTGGGCGGGAGAGCGAAGGCCTGGATGTCCATCACTGGCATGAAGGTCACATTTCCGGGAGTGAATGTCAGGAATGGAGCTGATTCAGGTGACGTCTCAAGCTCTAGTTCCATATTAGGATACAACCTGGCCAGCTGGAAAAATAGGGCAGATACTAGGGGAAGATATGAGACAGACAGAGGGACCCTGAGCTGTACTGGGGAAGGCCAGATGGGCAGAACCCCCAAGACTCTAACTTCAAGGGCCCTGAGCTGGCAGTGGAAAATCATAGAATGGTGGGAATTTTATATGTATATATAAATAAAGTTTAAAAATATATATTAAATAAAGTTTAAAAATATATATATATATTAAAGTTTAAATATATATATAAAAATATATATAAAAATATATAGCAATTTAGTTGATAAGAAACACAAATGGCTATAAATAAATGAATACATGTTAAAATTCAATAGTAAAGGGGATATGCACACAAAATGTAGTTTCACATTATTCCATGAAAATGGACACAAAAATTCATACATGTGACAATATCCAATTTAGAAGAAAAGACACTCAAAATAGTGAGAGAAAAAATTAGCTAATATTCTCAAAATATTTGTTTGTAGACAATTATATTTTTAGAACTCTTTTTCAGTGGATGGCTTTATGATTGGAAAGAGCACTTTGATAATGTATCCGGGATGGGTAGAAATACCACAATGGGAAAGCTCCAATAACTGGATGGTCACTATACTGCCTCCTACACTGTGTTAAGACTAGTGTGAAAGTTTGGGGCCAGAGCTGAATTGCCTGGCTCAAGAGAGGGGAGGCTGAGAACTCTTCTCCACTCTGTTCCTGCTACTTTTCAGCTCTGCTGTACATAAACAGCAAACAAATATTGATTGTTGGTCTAGCCCCCAGTTATTAGCCTGCCCAATGTGTTCCATTTGCACCCTGGAAGGATCTTGAATGTCTGTCCTGGCTGAGTGTTATCTCCCATTTGCTAATGGCCAACCCAGCAGCAACTCAGTGGGGGCAGGTACTAGAGTTGTTCCCATTTGACAGATGAAGAAATTGAGGCCCAACAAGATCGAGTTCCCAAGACAGGAAACAGCAGATCCCAGATTCAAACACAGGCAATCTGAATCTGGATCCTGTGTCTTTATGCCTCCAGAAGTCAGAGAACGATGGAAATTTTGAAGCAAAAAAAAAATCTTAATAACTTATTTAATAGCTGACTTTTATTCACTATGTTAATAAGTAAGCTGTTTGTTCGGAGAAAGTTTATGCACAGCTCATGGATGTCCACACACAATCTCAACATATGGCCCATGTCAGTGGGCTTGTCCTAAGGTCCTACCTGAGGAATAATGGCCCAGAATGAGCTGGTATGCAGCTGGATTGGGAAGTCCAAGGGGATCTGCAGCACACCCAGCAGGAAGCCACTTGAGAAGCAGGACACCAGAGTAGTCAGAGGCATGGACTTGGAGGTCTGGCAGCGGGGCCTCAGCTGCTGCTTCCGCCAGTTTTGGGCTGACTTATGGTTGATAAACTTCGTTAGGTTCTGTATCTGGAAAAGGAGGATGATCATAATAGCACTTGTACAGAGTGTGCGAGGACTGAACAAGATATTCTGAAGGTAAAGAGCTAACTGCAGGGCCTGGAACATAGGAAGGGCTTAATAAATGTCTGTGATTGCCAATCATCACTTCTCAGGATTCTCCCCTAAAGGGCCAAAAAGAGCTGGTAACCACCACAGTCTGGATTTAATGTGCTTTCATATATGGCTTTCCCCAACCCCAAACTCTTTTTCTGGCCAGAAGTCTCTCATGGTGCTATTCTCTACCCATGCCTTTGGACTTGCTCATCTTTCAGCTTGGTGAGCCCTGTCTTATACCCGTCCACAGTACACCTTCCTCCAGCTCTTCCCCCTTTAAGATCCTCAGCCTTGGGACGTCCATGGTAGTCCAGTGGCTAAGACTCTATGCTCCCAATGCAGGAGGCTCAAGTACAATCCCTGGTCAGAGAACTAGATCCTGAATGCCACAACTAAAAGTCCTGCATGCTGCAACTAAAATCTGGAGCAGCTAAATAAACAAATATTAAAAAAAAAAAAGATCCCCACTGTTCATTTGGGCAGCTTCTTGTTGCTGTTGTTCAGTCACTAAGTTGTTTGACTCTTTGGGACCCAATGGACTACAGCATGTCAGGCTTCCCTGTCCTTCACTATCTCCCGCAGTTTGCTCAATCCATGTCCATTAAGCTGATGATGCCATCCAACTATCTCATCCTCTGTTGCCTCCTTTTCCTCCTGCCCTCAATCTTTGCCAGCATCAGGGTCTTTTCCAATGAGTCAGCTCTTTGCATCAGGTGGCCGAACTATTGGAGCTTCAGCTTCAGCATCAGTCCTTCCAGTGAGTATTCAGGGTTGATTTCCTTTAGGGTTGACTGGTTTGATCTCCTCGAAGTCCAAGGGACTCTCAAGAGTCTTCTCTAGCATCAGTTCTTTGGCGCTCAGCCTTCTCTAGAGTCCAACTCTATTTAGCACTTACCACAGTGCTTGACTCGGGGCTGTGAGGGTACCTTGCTCAGATCTCCCTTCAGAGGCATCAGCTGTGATCAAGGCAGCTGGTTGACAGGCCCCCACACCCCCTGCCTCACACTCAGGCCTCACACCATTCACACTGGGGCCACCCTCTCCCAGAGAGCTCCCAGCCCCTGACTGAGCATAGTCCACATGGTAGAGATGGAGAATTTTGTCAGATTTCAGGATTCGAGGTGATCGCTTAAGACAATGAGTCAAACTGAAAGTCACAATCAAGGCTTCATTTGCTTACTCTGAGAGAGGAAGCAAGAGGCTAAAGCAGAAAGGACCCTGGCCCCGCTGTGGCCCCCTTTTCCCTGTGGCAGGACATAGGATACCATCATGGACCCAGTGGGAGGTGGTGGAGGAGACAGGGAAGGACCAGAAGGCCAAAAAGAAAAAGTATTGACTATTGAGTCAAACTGGAGAAAACTGTCTTCAAGGCCCCCAGGAAGGGATCTCAGCTGAAGTTACCCCCCCTCCCCATCCACAAATAGGCCTCTGAACGGGAAGTATCAAGGCTAGGAATGCAAGTTGGTAGGCGAGGCACGGGCTTAAGTCCTTAAGGGTACCTCCCTCTGGAAACTAGCACACACTGGCCATGAACCAAGTCTGGACTGGGTGAGACCTGCCACGGAAAGCTTAATGTAACTGCCTGCAGGTGGATCTGAAAGATCACACATAGGATTCACCTGGGAGCCAGACTCCTTTGACGCCCGCCTGATACACACTCCTCTAATAAGCAAGCTTGGTGCTGTGGCTCCCCTTCGGCTTAGCTGAGACTTAGACACAGAAGCACTCCTGCCGCATCTGCCTGCCTTCCATCTGCTTCACAGGCATCTCTGTCTAAGGGCTCGTCCCACCTGCTCCATCCTCCAATGCCCGTTATCTCTCCAGGTGTTTCCCTAATAAATCTCTTATAAGTCTGAAGTTGTCTTGGCATCTGCTTCTTGGAGTACCTGATACAACACACCAGAGCCTGTGTTCGTTTTTGAAAATACTATCGAGACCTTACTGGCGGTCCAGTGGTTAAAACTCCAAGCTCAAAATGCAGGGGGTGCCGGTTTGATTCCTGGTCGGGGAACTAAGATCTCGCATGCTTCACGGTGCAGCCAAAAGTAAAAATTGGAAAAAAAATACTGCTAATATAGCTAACATACATACATGCATCAGACTCCAAGTTCTTACAGGCTGTCTCTCATATAATCCCTGGGGTAAAGTAGGCACACATGCACAAAGAGGAGAACTGAGGCACAGCCTGGATTCGAAGCCCTATTTGGCAGGCTCCAAATTCCACATTCTTCCCCGGCTCCCCAGAGCACTCACAGTGGACCTACTGTCCCGTCTGATGCTGTCTCTGGGGACCCCCAGCCTCCTCCCTCCCCCTACTCACATGCTTATTTTGGATGGTGAATTTCATCTGCCCGGCCTGGTGGTAAACCCTGCTGGCCGTGTTGAAGGCATACTCGGAGACGGCAAAGTAGATCATGTGGTCGTGTTTCTGGGGCAGCCTGATGGGCGGAGCATCGAAGGGGACTGAGGAGTTCTGGTTTCTGCTGAAGAATTCACCCTGCAGACAGAAGGACACAGCGGCCTCCAGGGTTCCTACCAGAGAAGATGTCAGGCCCGGGTGGCGGCTGGGCTGGCGATTCCTCTCTAGCCTGTAGGGCTGGTGTCTTGGGAGATTCATCTGGCCCCACAGTACGTAGACCCTAATAGCTACCTGAAATTCCCATCGTAGACTGTTTTTTTTTTTCTTTTTTTTTTTCAGGGGAAAGCGCGAACGTAGTCCCCCACTACCACAAATTATGCAGTCGAGTTTCCCAGATTTGGGGAAATCGCAGGGGTCAGCACATCCGGAGTGCAATGGATAAGCCTCGCCCTGGGAAAACCACCTACGTGATAGACTGTTTTTTTGGGTGGGGGCTGTGTCTTATGTTCCTCCAGGCTTAGGATGCAGGGGAAGGAGCACCATCCAGTGAAAAGTATGGATTCTGGTGCTTAACCGTTTGGTTTTGGATCCTGGCCTGCCACTTACTCGCTCTGGGATCTTGGGGAAGTCTCTGACTTCTTTGTGCTTCAACTCCCTCACCTGAAAAATGGAGATGTTGCAGGACTTCCCTGCTGGTCCAGTGGTTAGGAGTTTGCCTTGCAAGGCAGGGGATGCGGGTTTGATCCCTGGTTGGGGAACTAACACCCCACATGCCATGGGGCAACTAAGCCCATTCGCCATAACTACGGAGCCTGCACTCTAGAGCCTTCGTGCTCTGACCTGAGAGCCTGTGTGGCGCAGGGTTAGACCCCGCACGCTGCAGCAGAGATCCCATGTGCTGAAATGAAGACCGACACCGCCAAAAAAAATTAATGAAAAAACTCAAGATGTTGGCAAGTCTGCCTTCCTTCTTGACGCTTCAGGGCTGAATCTGCTTCCTTTTCTACCCTGTAGAGGCCACCTGCATTACTTAGCTTCTGGCCTCTCCCTTGCATCACTCTGACCCTTAGTTCCAAGCTCTTGCTTCTGTTGTCACACAGCCTCCTATCCTTTATCACCTACCCCCTTTTTATAAGGGGCTTCCCTGGTGACTCAGATGGTAAAGCGTCTGCCTGCAATGCAGGAGACCCAGGTTCGATCCCTGGGTCAGGAAGATCCCCTGGAGAAGGAAATGTAACCCACTCTGGTACTCTTGCCTGGAAAATTCCATGGACGGAGGAGCCTGGTAGGCTATAGTCCATGGGGTCACAAAGAGTCGGACATGACTGAGCAACTTCACTTTAGTTTCCTTTTTATAAGGACCCTTATGATTACAGCTGGCTTCCCTGGTAGCTCAGCTGGTAAAGAATCTGCCTGTGATGCAGGAGACTCGATTCCTGGGTTGGGAAGATCCCCTGGAGGAGGGCATGGCAACCCACTCCAGTATTCTTGCCTGGAAATCCCCAGACAGACGAGCCTGGGGGCACAAAGAGTTGTACCCCTGAGTGACTAAGCACAGTACATGATGACAACAGCTAGCCCACTAATCCAGTATAATCTTGTCATCTCAAGATCCTTCATTTAATTGAAGATTTTACCTTATATTTCAAAGTCTCATTTGCCATATACAGTAAAATGTTCAGATTCTAAAGACTGGGACACAGACATCTAAGGGAGCCATTCTTCAGTCTAGTATAGGGAGTAAGGCAGGAGGTAATAATACTGGTACCCATACATACACTACGTGCCAGGCACTTGGCTCTGCACATTAGACACATCTCATTTAATTCCTGTAGTCACTTTATGATATAAGGCTATTATTATTTGAATTCCATGGAGGCTCAGAAAAGTTAAGTAATTCTTCCAAGATTCTTCAGCACACAAGTGCTAGGGATTTGAGCTCAGGTCTTCTGAATTCCAGACGGATTTACTATGTTGGTTCAGAGACCTCATCTTAGGTTTTGTTCTGCAGTGTGGGCTGTGTATCACATCTTCCCACTGTGGGCACTGCTCAGGGACATGATTGACAAGCAGAAGGTCTGGAGGAGAGTAGAAGCCAACTCTGAGAGGGAGAATTGGATTTCTGCCAGCCCCCGGCTCCAAGGCCCTTTCTCTACAGCCCCTTACCTTGAAGGGTGTATCCAGGCCTTGGGAGGTCACCTGGGGAGCTCCTACTAAACTGTAGTCAATGCCGGCAATCTGGTCAATCATCAAGGTGACTATGAGCAGGAGACAGACAGCATTATGAGCAAGGGAGCCAAACACAGTTGTTCAAGTTGTGCACTGTGCAAATCTATAGAGCTCTTTTCCCATATAGCCTTTGGAGAGTGAAAATGGGGCTGGTGCTGATCAAGGTAACTTCAGTCACAAAGAGAGTGCTTCATACACTCATTCATTCAATATTTATTGAGTCCTTACTATATACCAGGCACAATGAATGCAAGAGGCTGATGAAACAGGTTAGTAGGAGAGTTAAAGTCTCTGTTCTCTGGAGTTGGCAATCCAGAAGGGAAAAAAAGACAAGTATTTGAGCAAACAGATATAAAATCACAACTCTGCTAGGTATCATAAATTCACAGGATGATGCTAGCCATATAAAGGGGGTGAAGTGGGGGATATAGAGTCAGAGGAGGTTCTGCTTGGGCCGAGATCTGAAGTAGGTATAGGTGTTGATCAGTTGCCAGGGTGGGCAGAAGGGGGGGCTCGGGGAAAGATGTTCCTGGCAGAGGGAACGACACTTGCAAAGATCTTGTAGAAGCACGGGACATGGTATATTAGTGGAATCACAGGGACCCATGTGGCAGCCAAGTTGCCCAGAGCAAGATGAAACTGGTGGTCAGGCCTGCCCATGCAGTGCTGCGTCACCCACTGCCGGGTCGATATTCTGAAAGTCAGGGGAGTCTTTGATGGCTTTAAGAAGAGGGGAGGACCTGACCTGATGTATGATTGCACAAGGTCCCTATGGCGGTCAGATGGGCAAGGCTTAGGGGTGCATGGAAATCTCAGAGCAACCCTGTTCTGTTCAAGCAACCAGTACAGAGTCAGCATGTGATTCTCCCATGTATTTGTAATCCTACGTCCACCTGTGCACCCAGCAGGTTACCGAGTCCCCACCCTCGATCACCTCATGCCCCCGTCTGCAGAGAGCAGACCCCCAGGTGTCCAACCGTGTAGGATGGAGAGACACTTGATGGGGAAAATTCTCCCAGGATTCTTGGGAGATGACGTGCTGGGTGCCATGGCACCTGACGGCACCCAGAGAAGACAGGGGGCTCCAAACCTGGCAGAGTGCGGAGATAGGGCTCCAGCTGGGAGGCTGCTGACTTCTTGACCATTTTGCAGATCTGCCGGAAGTGGACGAGACAGCCACGTGAGGCCTTCCCCATCTCCCTCCCAGGCCATGTCCCTGCCCACTTCCCCACCGCCGCTTCAGGAACTGTGGGTCACATGCCCACCCTGTAGGTAGGTGAGTGGAGGGAAGGGAGAAAATGGTGAAAACGGAGGCGAGACCTCCATCAACCACAGCACTTGGTCACTGCCCATTTGTGTTTGCCCAGCTTAAGTTTCTAGACTTTTCTGGAACCCTCATTAAAAGCAGATGGTGGTTGAGTCAGCACTACCCTGGGGTCTGCTATTGTCATGGTCTTCAGTTCAATCTCTTGGTTGCTAAGTGCCCAGAAGTGCAGTATGCATTTATTGGACAGCAGGCTTTGGTGGGGGGAACTTCCCTGGCGGGCCAGTGGTTAAGACTTAGCCTTCCAATGTAGGGGGTGTGGTTGGGGAGCTAGGATCTCACATGCCTGGTGGTCAAAAAGCCAAAGTATAAAACAAAAAGCAATCTTGTAACAAATTCAATAAAGATTTTAAAAGTGCTCCACATCAAAAAATATTTTTAAAAAGAAAAAAGAGAGAGATCAGAGGGACAAAACAGAAGAGCTTCTAGGTGCAGGAGGCAGCTCTTATATCAGAGGCTCCACCACCCCATCCTCCAGCTCCTTTGCCCTTTTCTTACCGGGATTCCTTGCCATCTGGGGTTAGCGGATCCGTGAAGGAGCTCGGTGGCCGGTCTGCAGGCAGTACTCACTATGGCCACCAGAGGGCGCCCCAAGGCACAGCCAGGAGAATTCCATTCCTCAGCCAGCCACCTGCTTCCTCCTCCGTGTCAAGAATGGGAGATCCCAGGAGTTGGAGGCTTGTCGTTTCCTAACGTTAGCCATATCTATACCATTTCTATGAATTTCCCCTTCTTACCTGTTAATGTAATTAATATTTCTTTTACACCAAGTGGCCTTTTAAAAACTATATAGTCACTTAGTCGTGTTCGACTCGTGACCCCATGGATTGTAGCCCTCCAGGCTCCTCTATCCATGGAATTCTCCAGGCAAGAATACTGGAGTGGGTTGCCATTTCCTTTTCTAGGGGATCTTCCTGATCTAGGGATCAAACCCTGGTCTCCTGCACTGCAGGCAGATTCTTTACTGTCTGAACCACCAGGGAAGCCCCTAAAAACTACAAACGTCTAATAAAAAATACAGAAAACTATCACTGTTGTCAAAGGGAAACTGTTATCCCGTGGCATAAACAGGATATACCTGGGAAAAAGAGTCCATGAGGTTGAAAAGCCACTCTGCAAGGTGGGCTAGACATAGCTGCCCACAAGATAATGCCCCCTCTTTGTTAAAGGAAAGTGTTCAGCACATATTAGCCCTAAATGGAGACTTCCCCTTTGACATAAGAAGAAAGAGAAAAGGGGCCAGGTCGGGAATCCCTTGTTCATTTTATCATTCTGCATAATTTAGCCCTGAGGCTTCGAAGCCTCAGTACTCTCCTTTCGGGGGAGCTTTCCCCACTTTGGGAACCACTGTTTGATGCAAACTTCTGCCCTGGCTTCTCCTGAAGCAGAGGGTAAAGGCAGTGCTACCTGGGCAGCCAGCCCGCCCAGGCCTGAATCCATCCGCCCCACGCCCCTTTCTCTGCAGAGCCACCTGGGGCTTTGCACTCATAGCCCCGTGGAGGCCGGTCAGACCGCATCCTTGGAAACTGTTCTTGTGCTTAGCCTCTCTGACACCTGCCCCGCTTCCCACTGGACGCATGGTCCCTGGATTTTTCTGGCCCGTGTTTCTTATATTGGTAGTGCAGAGACCACCCTTGCCTCTGGCCTCAACCTGCTGCACAGGGCTACAGGAGCATACATGTCTATGAAAATAAGCTTGCCCTTCCCGCTTTTTTAAGCTTGCCGCCCTTACCTAGCTCCTCTTCTGTACTAGGCACTGGTCAGTGCCTGTAGCTATGATGTCATATGGTCCTCACAATAGCCCTCCAAGGTAGGCACTATGATTATTTCTACTACTTTTTTGGCTGCACCTCACGGCATGCAACGAGGGAAGGAAACTGCACCCCCACCCCTGCAGTGGAAGTGGGGGGTCTTAATCACCGGCCCACTGAGAAAGTCCTATTTCTATTTTATAGATAAGAATCCTAAGGTCCAGAGAGGTTAGGCCAGTTAACCAAGGCATCACAGCCAGCGAAGTGGCAGAGCTGGGATTTAAACCCAAAGTATCTGCTCACAGAGCTCATGAGCTCAACAGTGAAGGTTCAAGGAGGTAAAACCCAGTTGGGAAATGACTCTGTAACAGTAATAACGTGAGCCCTCTGAACACACCCAGTGTACCTCTATCCAATCAAATCCTCACAGCTCCCTTCAAAATAGGGGTCATTGTCTCCATTTAACCAATGAGGAAACTGAGACTCCAGAGGGTCCCTCAGTTCGCCCAAAGATACACAGAGCGGAAATGGAAGAGGTACCTCTTTGCCTCTAAGACCAAGGCTTTTTGGAGAAGTGAGAGATACCAAGGGCTGACCTCACTGCTGTTTTCAATATGGTGCCTTATATTGGGTCAGGAGTGGGAACATTATTTGAGAAATATTTTCCTCTATTTGAGATGAGAAAGATACCTTAGGTTTTCTGCCTGAAACTCTTAGATTTATTTTGGCATTTAAATTCTTGGACAACCTGGAGTTGATTTTTGTATATGGTATGAGGAAAGGATTTAAAGTCACTTCTCCATGTCGAACATTATTTATAACAAAGATATCACTCTATCAGTTCCAAATGCCAATTTAGCACGTGTGGTTATTCAGATCTGGGAAAGCTGTGACATTCTTCTTTACATCATGAATGAAGAAGGTTTTGCTAAGCAAATTCCAATGACAACATATTTAAGAGCCAAGACTGTGTCTACACACCAAACGTGTACATGGCGATGACCTGCGTGTTAACTACGAATCTGCTCATCCTTTGGTTTACCTTTTGTTCCAAGATGGTTTTGACGTTGTTTTCAATTCTTTCATGGAAGAGGTTCAAGATCCAGCTGGAGAAAAGAGGAAATCAGGTCAGAACCCACTTTATGATTGGCTGAGACTCCTAAAGGAGCGCTAGTGGTAAAGAAACCGCCTGCCAAGGCAGGAGACACAGATGTAGGTTGAATCCTTGGGTTGGGAAGATCCCCTGGAGCGGGGCACCAGCATCCACTCCAGTATTCTTGCCTGGAGAATTCCATGGACAGAGGAGCCTGGCCAGCTACAAATCCATGGAGCCCTAAGGAGTTGGACACGACTGAGTGACCAACACTTTCACTTTCACTTCCCAAGAGAAGGGTGACCCATGGATCTGAGCTTTCCCGTGTGCTATTCCAAGAAGGGACCTGGCCAGATGAATTTAATCTGAGGGATGGTGACCCATAGTATGCTGCTAAATCAGAAATATAGGTGGGAGTAGGCTAGTTAGGGGTGTGGTATTAACTATATACATCAACATCTTCAATATTCTTTTCCTTCCTTAAAATCCACTCATTTCCTGTTTCCAGTCCTGGTGGTTCAGTGGGACTAACCCTACTAACCCCTAGGTCTAGAGGTGGGCCTTAGACCCTGGCTCAGCCAGTAAGAGTCCAAAATGATTGATCCAAGGAACAGTCTTGTGACCCCACATTGACCAATGAATGAGAACTTGGTCAAAGTTCTCATTGGCCAATGCTCTACCTGGAGCCCTATGGAAAAGGATGCTCCTGCTTGCTGAGATGCTGGGCTCTAACCAACAAGGAAACCTGGCCTCCTGTGACCGTCTCTGCCACTCTAAGAGTGGAGGACCCTGAGTGAGAATGAGCAGACCTAGACCCAGGAGACAGAGCGATTCCTGGCAATATCAAACACCTGAAGCCAATCACAGCTTTGGCTTGCTCCATGGGCTTTTGGGGCTTCCCTGGTGGTTCAGTGGTAAAGAACCTGCCTGCCAATGCAGGAGATGTGCGTTCAATCCCTGGGTGGGGAAGATCCCCTGGAGGAGGAAATGGCAACTCACTCCAGTATTCTTGCCTGGGAAATCTCATGGCCAGAGGAGCTCGGCGGGTTACAGTCTATGGGGTTGCAAAATCCTCTGACATGACTTAGTGACTGAGCATGCACAGGCTTTTTAGGTATATGGGAGCCAGTCAAGTCCATTCTCAATGCTTAAACACCTGAGTTGAATTTCTTCTGTAACTTGCAACTTAAAGGAGGCTGGTGAATTTGTATGTCAAAAGTTTAAAGATTTCTTGGGGAGAAGAATAAGAATGGATATGAATAATCTGTTTAGAAAACATGAAATACGTGACTCTTAAGGATGCACAACATTATTCACAAGATAGACACTCACTAAAACGGAGACATTGTTACCTTTCACGTTGGCAAAAAGTTTAATCTCTGATGATGTGCCCGTGATGGCGATTATACTTTCTTACCTTGCTAATGGATGTGAAAACTAGCAAGTCCCTTGGAGGACAATTTGTTGGTAAATATTAAAATTACAAAATGCACATAGCAATTTAAGAATAGATCCTAAAGTTTATTTGACCAGGTATAAAGTGGTATTATTCCTCAAGGTTATCCTTGTAGCTTTATTTATAGTAACAAATGACAGGAAGAAACCCTCACTCCCAAACTAAAAATGTATTTATAGAGGACTAATTATATATGTTTTGAAAAGCAAAAGTGTTAGTTGCTCAGTCATGTCTGACTCTTTGTGACCTCATGGGCTGTAGCCTACTAGGCTCCTCTGTGCATGGAATTTTCCAGGCAAGAAGCTCTCCTGCCAACTCCATTCTGCTCTTCTCTGTGTCCTGGAGGGCTGATGTCTAGAGATTCATCTCCCAAACTCTCTTGCTCTCTGGCTGCTGGTTGTTTTGGCTAATGGGAGGCACAGGCAGGAAGCAGAGAGGAGATGGGGTACTTATACCCAGGCACCTGTCTGTTGGACCACTATAGTTCTGTCCCCTGTCCCCTCCTCTGAGATTTCAGTTCTTTCAGGCTCTGGTAACCCCTTTGCCTCCCTTGCTGAATACTCCTTCATCCTGCCCACACTCCAGTTAATATTCCCCTCTTGTTTGCCACTGGCTCTTGTCAGTAAAGCCTTTTGAGTTGCCCTCTGTGTCCTGCTGGGATCTGAGTGATGCAGTGCCAACCCAAACACAGTGAGAGGCTGTCATCCCACAGACCATCACCGTTCATTCCTTATTCACTGAGTGGACCCTCTAGGGAAATCACTTTGAATGCGGGCTTGCCTTGAAAGACAGTCTTGCCCAGGCATTGGCGAACTGTTTCTTGAAGGGCTCGTCAATATTTTTGGCACTGCACGCCAAATGGTCTCTTCCAACTACTCAACACTGCTGTTGTCAGACTAAAGCAGTCCTGGACGAATGGGCATGGCTGTGTTCCAGTGAAATGTGCTTACTCGTGGCTGTGACTTCCCTAGTGGTCTAGTGGCTAAGACTCCATGTTCCCAATGCAGGGGGCCCAGGTTCAATCCCTGGTCACGGAACTAGATCCCATGAACCGCAACTAAGAAGTTACTTGCTGCAACTAAACATCTCACATGCAACAAAGATCAGTGATCCCAAGTGCACAACTAAGACCTGGTGTAGCCGAATATATAAATGAATATTTAAAAACAGATAAATTTAAACAATGGTTGGCAGGTGGATTTGGCCCCTAGGTCTTACTTAGTTCATTGACCTCTGATCTTGATGGATCCTCAGTTTTGCTCTTATGTCCCATCAGAGGAGTCCCCTGGGTGAGCTGGATGCTGAGGCAGCTCTGACAATCTCCAGAAAGTGTGTTTGGGGGGTCACTTACCTTATGTGTCCAGAAATTTCAACACTGACATGGCCGATGGAGTTGTGGCAGCGGGTCACGGAGACAGTGGGTCGCCCAGACTGGTCCTTGCCCAAGTTTAGAGAAGCCAAGATGGAAATGCCGTCCACACTCAGATCAAACGTACCATGTAAGGTGCTGGGTGGGAGAAATGAGAAGCAAAGGTATAGCGTCAGTCACCTCCCAGAAGATGAGCCAAACTTCCGCAGACCCAAGTTTGTATCTCAGACCCCACCAGCTAGCTGTGTGTCCTGAGTCTCAATTTTTAAACTTCCCAGGTGGGCTAGTGGTAAAGAACCTGCTTGCGAATGCAGGAGACATAAGAGATGCAGGTTGCATCTCTAGGTCAGGAAGATCCTCTGGAGAAGGAAAAGGCAACCCACTCCAGTATTCTTGCCTGGAGAATCCCTATGGACAGAGGAACCTGGTGGGCTGCAGTCCATAGGATTGCAAAGAGTCGACTAAAGCAACTTAGCATGTACACACAGCTGGTGTTGAGTATTTGCTGTGTGCCAGGCACACTGCTAAATGCCTTAAAACTGTTATTCTATATAAGCCACAATTGCATCTATGAGGTGGGTTGTTATTGACCCCATTTTACAGATAATGAAACTAAGGCTTAGGGATGGTCAGATCTGGGTCATTTATTGACAGGAGAGGTTTCGGAACCCAGAAAGGGAATTCCATTGGGGGAGGACATTTTGTTTCGTGTTATGCAGTCTCTAAGTTGTGTCCGACTCTTTTGCAACCACATGGAGCCTGCCAGGCTCCTCTGTCCCTGGGGCAAGAGTACTGGAGAGGGTTGCCATTTCTTTCTCCAGGGGATCTTCCCAACCCAGGGATCAAACCTATGTCTCCTACTTGGCAGGTGAATTCTTTACCACTGAGCCACCAGGGAAGCCCGGGAGAGGATATGCCCTTGCCCAAAGTCGAGAGAAAGTCTAATACCAGTACTACTCACATGAAAGACTTTTCCACCTTCCAGTTCCCACTGACAGATACATAGTTATTGGACAAGGAGGCTCTGATACCCTGTCTTGGCTGTAGACTCAGCTGGGAGTTCCGGAGTAAGAAGTGATGGATCCTCATTCTAGGGAAGGAAGACAGATCATCAGACTCAGAAAAACCAGGGGCACATCAGTCCTCCAAATGAATCTTGAGAGTCCCCTTTCAGCCTCTCACACTCTTTTAAATTTGCTGACTTAAACCAAAAAAGACAAATAAATCATTTCATTCACATCCTTCATGGTTTGCTCAGGTTTTACCTCCTCCAGGAAGCCTTTCTTCCCCAATCTTCCAAGACCAAAGACCTTCCTCTCGCCTCTGACACCCACCCTCACAAACTGCCCTTGTCTATCCTATTTATTGGATTCTCACCACCTCTAGGACCCTGTGGATGGTTTGCCCCTGCCCTCATGCCATCTGCCTGCCTTTCTGTAGAAAAACTTTAGTCAAAGAATACATTTAATCAGAGAAGTGAGAAAACGCAGAAACAAAGGAAAACAGTCAAGCCAGACCAAACAATAATAGTTTAGTCATTAAAGAAAGAACCTTTAGTTCCTCCTCAAGGGCTTTAGATAATATTCTGAGCCTTATCCTTTGAGCCGTTTTGTATATAGTGAAACCCCCACTATGTGGAAGAAGTTAACCACGTGAGGACCAGAAGGTAGCTATGACGTAATTCCAAGAATCAGCCTCCAAGAAATGGGAACAAACCAACCCTGTAACTATAGACTAATGGTACTTAAAACAGTCAAGATGATGCTGGTCAGACCACTGAATGGCCAGTTCCAGGATGACTGGCAGATCCGACTGTGCTGCTTCTGCATGCAGCCCGGTCCCTCCACCTACACACCCCTGAAACTCTTGCCCACTGATTGTCAGCGGGGAGTTGGCCTTTGGAACCTCTTCTTTGGTTTCTGGCTTCTGAAATAGCACAAACTTTCCTTTCCACCAAACTTCCCCGTTTCAAATGGCAAGCATCTGGATCTCACTTTCATAACACGGTGAGCTGGCTTTGCATTATGTATCCTTTGCATTATGTATCCTTCAGCTTCCCTTTTCCCACCCTCACCCACTTGGAATACAAATAAGGGCTCACGATTTAGATCCTGGGACCTGTGGGACATACATATGAGAGGTATGCTGTAGATACACTTTTCTTTTCCTATAGCGTTTTAAAAATTTTTAATTGGCTGCCACATTTTAAGATTGGAAAGTTTTCCACCTAAAATGTGAAGGAAAAAACGTACAAGTCTGGCTTCTCTTGAAAAACAAAACAAAAAACATAGTTGACTTTCCCTTACAGTCTCAATCAACTGCAGGTGAGCAGCAGTGACCCCTTACAGGGCAGGTGCCTTCCAAGTAAACATTGCTCTGGTCATTTGTTTTTGTTTGTTTGTTTACAGGTCTACTGCTTGTTCGTCCCTTCTTCTGACATATATTAGCTGGGATTGATGCAGGCAAACTACATTTCCCAGAATTCTTTGCAACTGAAGTCTGATTAGGACTGGCCAATGGGATGCATTGGGGAGAGATGAGTGGTTAGGAAAAGGGGAGGAAGCCAGGATATTTTTTCTCCTTCTCTCTGCCTCAGTTTGTGTCTTGGTAGTGGTTACATTTCCACATTGGGGCAGCTCCTGCAGACCACCTCTTCCTTCACGATCTTAGCTCCTACCTAGAGATCCTGGATCTTGTACTGTGTTGATATTTCTTGTCTTTTTCTCTCTGGCTTTTAGGGATGTTAGTAGCTTTTCATTGCTGCTAATTTTAGGTTGTGTCATCATTCCCAAAGTAGCTTTTCAACTCTTCTAACACCTTTGTTAGCAAATTTCTTATATGCGGTTCCCTCCACTGAGGTTCCTGGTATGGGTTCTGCTTTCCCAGCTAGTGCCTGATGGACGCATTCACCCTGCCTGGCACACTCATCTTCATTACTCACTGTGGTCATTTAAGTTGGTGGTTCTTGTCAGAGCAACACTTATTTGTCCACTCAACAAAAATTCCTTGAGATCCTCCTGCTCTGTCAGACCTGGCTCCAGGCACAGAGGCTATAGAGATTCAACACCCAGTCCTTGCCCTTGGAGAGTTGACAGTTGGTGGTAGATCCAGATGCTAACAGACCCGAGTAACTCAGTGTGAACACCAAGCGCAAGGGCGTGTTCTAGGGCTGTGGTAAGGAGCATCGCCCTGTAAGCGGCAGGTCCTGGATGTTTTCTGTATGTATGCATAAATTTGAAATGGCTTCTTTTTGCTGACTGTCTCAGGGAAATTGTCTTGAGAGACTTGAGAAGGATTCTAAGAAGCAGCTTTTTCTGTCAGTGATGGACAAACGATCCCCAAGAACCTATTCTGGACACTGAGGAAGCTGGGGGAGGAGAATTCATATAACCAAAGAATGGATGAAAAAAGAGTAAGGGGTGAGGGCTCTAGGACTGAATACGAGAAAGTTGCAGGGAGTGTAAGGTCAGCTGTATCTCACAGGGAGGGAGGAAGGGAACCAGGGTTGTTAACCAGAGACCGGGAGGCTCCTGCTTCATTTCTTACTGGGGATGTGTGTGGATGCTATCTTCAAGGGGTAGTATGCAAATAAAATGTGGACAGGGTCCAGAAAGACTTAAAGTCCTTGATTGCAACTCCTAACAGGCTCTGAGGGGTGGATGGTACGTCTCAAACAGGTCCCTGATCTGGAGAGTAACCAGGGTTCCCTGTGTGTTAGTCGCTCAGTCGTGTCCGACTCTTTGTGATCCCAGGGACTGTAGCCTCTCTCCACGGAATTCTCCAGGCAAGAATGCTGGAGTGGGTTGCCATTCCCTTCTCCAGGGGATCTTTCTGACCCAGGGATCAAACCCAGGTCTACAACATTGCAGGCATATTCTTTACCATCTGAGCCACCAGGGAAGCCCCCAGGGTTCCCTGGTAGAGCAAAAATCCAGAGCTGATCTTTGGAGGACTGACATAGACACTGATGAATGGTTTCTAATCCAGATGATTCAAAAAACACATAGCACTTTCCAGAAGTTCCACAAGAGCTTTCCATATTCCTTTACCTTTAGTCCAAGTGGTGGTCCAATGTTTATCCCCCTTCCCCATGACCCTAGGTCCCCATTCTTCCCCCTCTGCTGCCCCCGTGGGGGAGAACAGAGACCTCACCCACTAAACACATAGCTCACGCTTCCAAGCCAACCGATTCCGTAGCTTCCTGACAAATCAGGCAACTTGACGGTGGACAGCTCATTCTTCAGGGTGGCTACTCCGTACTGACGGGCTGGGGGGGACATAGAGTTAACACGTTCAGTGGGTGGTAGGTAAGTATAACAGTTGAATGGCTAGGCTTTGGAGTCATGTGGACTGGGATGAAATGCAGGATTTACCGCATACTATTGTAATCCCAAGCAATTTCCTTATACTCCCTGAACCTCAGTTCCCCCATCTGTAAAATGGTAACAACAACAACAACGATGATGATGATACTAACCTGTGTCTGAGAATTAAATTAGATCATGAATGCAAAGTGCCAGGTCAGTGGCAATCATTGTTATTTATTCATCCAGATCAAGGTCATGGAAGCGATAGTGGGATACTGTGGGGCTTTTGAGGAATCACTGACTGCAGTTTGGTCAAACCTCAGGGTTTTGACTATTGCCTGGGTCATGTGAACAATGCAGATGTCCAAATCCAACCTCAACCAGTCTTGGTTAGGTCTCTGGAGTCGGCATTTTAATATGTGTCCCAGCAATTCTAACATGGGTGGTACATGGACCACCCTTGGAAGAAATACTGATCTAGTCCTATCCTTGGCTTCTGTCATTCAAGATGAGGAAACTGAAGCCCCAAGGTTTCTAAGGCTGATATCCAAGGTTTCTAAGCGAGGCGGTGGCAGAACCCTGCTGTGCTTCCTCAACCCAATGACCACACCACTCTGGTGGGCAACAAGGAGCCCCAGAGGAATCACCACCTCCCTCTTACCATATTCCAGGCCTTTTCCAGTGATCCTGGCCACGAACCCGGGATTAGGTGTTCCTTCTCCAAACCTGGTGAACTCTGCCAGCAACAGTAGAGCCACTACCACGTAGTATGGTCTGGCCATCATCCTGTCCTCAGCTCCTTCCTGGACAGGGATGGGTCAGAGTCTCTTTGTAGGAGCCTCCCTTAGTGAAGGTGATAGCAGAATCTTAGGTGCTTATAAAGCCAGGGGCCCGATGAGGAACTGAGCCAGTTAGGAGGGGCTGAGAAAGTTCAAGGCTTTGGGGCAGCCCAAGTTTCAGCAGCTTGAGATGCGGGGCAAAGGTTGCTTGTGAAACTTTTTGAGGTTTCTTTCTGGCCTGAGAGCAGAAGTAATAGCACAAACTCCAGCCGCTTCCTCTTCCAATAGCTGCTGCCCAGGGCTGCCAGTGGAGCCAGCCTCCCCATGCCCCTCTCTCTAGCTGAACACTCTCCATTCATTCCCCATTATCTACAGACTGAAATCTAAACACCCAGCCTGGCAGCAAAGGCCCCCACAACTTGGCTGTGATCCATCTTTCCAACTGGTTCTTCTACTGGCCAAGCTTGCTAAGCCCACATTCTGGCTCTGCTGGAATCCACTGTTTTCCACTTGCATCATGCAAGACCATCTCAAGTCAGGTCATGAAAATAATGAAAATAATGAATGGCTTCCACAAATCTAGACCCCAGGCTCTTGGATTTTTCTTGCCTATGTTGTTTTTATTATTTTTAAAGATTATTTTTTTGATGTGGACCATTTTTAAAGTCTTTATTGAATTTGTTACAATATTGTTTCTGATTTATGGTTTGATTTTTTGGCTGCGAGGCATGTGGGATCTTAGCTCTGACCAGGGATCTAACCTGCACCCTCTGCACTGGAAAGTGAAAGTCGCTCAGTCGTGTCTGACTCTTTGCGACCCCGTGGACTATACAGTCTGTGGAATTCTCCAGGCCAGAACACTGGATTGGGTAGCCTTTCCCTTCTCCAGGGGATCCTCTCAACCCGGGGATCGAACCGGGGTCTCCCGCACTGCAGGCAGATTCTTTACCAGCTGAGCCACCAAGGAAGGCAATGTCTTAACCACTGGACCACCAGGGAAGTTCCACCAATGTTGTTTTTAAAACAACCTTCTTAAGGTATAATTTATATGCAGTAGAACACACATATTTGAAGTGGACATTTCAGTGAGCTTTGACACACGTGTATCACGTGTGTGATCACGTTGTAATCTAGATAAAAAATTTCCATCACTCCAAGAAGTTCTCTTGGCTCTGCTCAATCATGTTCCACCTTCTCTGATTCCAGAGAAGCACTGACCTGCTTCCTGTTGCCACTGATTCCTTTTGCCTCTTCTAAAGCTTCATATAAATCGATTCATACAATATACATTCTTTCTGACTTCTTCCATGTAGCATTATGTTTTTGAGATTAAGCCATATTATTTTGTGTCTCAATAATTCATTCTCCTTTTTATTGTGGAGGAGTACTCCGCACAGCAGCTAGAACAATCCTTGTATTGCATTTTTAATTTCCTGTAAATAGGAAATACATTCACACGGTTCAAACATCAATCAATATAAAAAAGATGTACAGGGAAAAATCTTACTCTCATTCCTCTTCTGTGTCTTCCCAGCTCCTGTTTCCTCCCCATCAAATCAGAAGATGTTTCTACTGTGATAAGTTCTAGGAAGTATGGAGGGTGCTTTGACAGCTTACCCGCTAGGGCCCAGGGGAGCACAGAAAGGAAACAAGAGAGAAGATGTGCTCAAGCTTGGTTTTGAAGTACATGTAGGGGGTTGATAAACAGACAGAGAGAGGAAAGTTACACCAGGCAGGCGGCACAGCACAGGCCAAAGCATGGAAGCCTGAAAAAGCACTGCACATTCTGGAAGGCATGAAGAATTTTTGGAGAGTAAAGCGTGGGAGTGGGGATGGAGGAGAGAGTGCCAGACGAGGAGGCATGAGCAGTGGTGGGGCGTCTCCTCTTGAAGGGCCATGTTATCCAGTCTTTGTATGAACATGGAATAGTTTTGTTTTCTAGTAACTGATAATCCCGATGATGTGTTAGGGGCTTCCCAGATGGCACAAGTGGTTAAAAAAAAAAACCCCACCTCCCAATGCAGGAGACATTAGAGTTGCAGGTTCAATCCCTGGGTCGGAAAGATCCCCTGGAGGAGGGTATGGTGACCCACTCCAGTATTCTTGCCTGGAGAATCCCACAGATAGAGAAGTCTGACAGACTACCGTCCATAGGGTCAAAAAGAGTCAGACATGATGGAAGCAACTTAGCATGTACGAATGCATGCTTTGTTAAATTCTTTATTTTCCCTGGAGAGGCGGCTGACTTCGTGACATCTCAGTCCTGATTCTGTCACTTTTAAATCATGTTTGGTCTAATAAGACTTGGTCTGGGACTTCGCTGGAGGTCCAGTGATTGAGACTTACCTTCCAGTGTAGGGAGTGTGGGTTCAATCCCTCGAGGGGGATCTAAGACCCCACATGCCTCACAGCCAACACTGTGAGGCATAAAACAGAAGCAATACTGTAACAAATTCATTAAGACTTTAAAAATGGTCCACATCAAAAAAATCTTTTAAAAAAAAAGAGATGTAGTCCAGTCCTTGTAAAATCTCAATCTCATCTTCTCCTTAATGTTTTCCCTCTATTTCTGTGCAGGCTTCCGTGGCTCTCATGGCTTGGAGCAAGCATGTATATGTGTGTGTGTATACATGTTTATACACGAGCGTGTGCCTGCCTATGTGTGCATCTGTCTATGTGGAGGGGTGGTCTTCTCTGTCACATACCCCTCCCTCTTCCCTGCTCTGTTCCTGTAAGGAAGAGGGAGGGGAGGCTAACTGGAGGAGTAGGGGCTCCTCTTTGCTTCTTTCAGTGATGATGAAGGTCACCCTTCCTGAGGGTCACCACTGACCAAGCTCAATATCTGTCAGCTCCAGTGGAGGAACAGAGGCCCCATAAGTTCAATCCATGTGGAACTCAATTCCAAAGAGCTGTCTAGGCAAGAACCAGTCTGTGAGAGACTCATTCTCCACCTGCAGCCCCCAAATTTGTGCCCTCAACACTATACTTGTGGCCAGTGTTGCGTCCAGTTTTGCATCCCTTTGGAAGATGGGGTCATCTCAGAGAGGTGGTCCATGCCTCTTCTTTGTCTGCCCGGAGCATCTTTGCCTCTCTCACCAATGTTCTAGGTCACTAAATAGGGTCCCTCAGCAAGCCCTGGACTCAACAGATAACCAATTAGGGAAGGAGGTGTCATCTCTGCTAGTTTCCCTCTGCTTGGACTTTAATGGACCAGTCGAGAATCCTTTCCCCTCTTCCACAGGATGGTGTGGGGAAGGCATAGCTGAGAGTGGGCAGATCATGTTTGGCTTCTAAATGGAGGTCCAGCAGCTCTTGGAGGATGGAGAAGATCTGCGTGAAGGATACACAATGGGGTTGGACTCCAGTGATTTAGGGGACAGAGCATGCTGCCCATACTAGTTTGTTAGGGCTGGCATAGCAGGGTACCAAAAGCTAATAGCTTAAACAGAGGTTTATTTTCTCAGAGTAGTGGAGGTCAGAGATCTGAGATTGAAGTGTTGGTGGCATTACCTGCCAGGGCTGGGAGAGGTAATCAGGTACAGCCAGCTGTTTCCCCCTCTTTCAATGGTTTGCAGACAAGCTTTGGCATTTCTTGCCTTTGCAAACACATTGGCCCAAATTCTGCCTTCATCTTCACATGGCATTCTCCTTGTGTGTATGTCTGTTTCCAAATATTCTTTTTTTTTAAAAAAAAAACCAATAAGGACACTAACATATTGCATAAGAGGTCCACCCTAGTGACACATCTTAAGTAATTACATCTTAAATGACCCTATTTCCAAATAAGGTCACATTCTCAGGTCCTGGGGGCTAGGACTTCAACATATGCATTTGTGGGGGATACTGTTCAATCCATAACAATGTCCCAACTGCTATAAGGAGTAAGGATGGCCAAGTCATGGCGATGCTGAAAGTTGAGTCAAGGTCCTGTATGAATGTTTCTTTGTGAGCCTGTGTCCCATCCCCCACACGGGCACAATCCTATGAACCTTTCAGGATCATTGTGGGGATCAAATAAGACAACATTTGGGAATGTGCAGAGTGCCCAAACCTGTGAGTCTGGGCAGTGAGGTCATCTGCCTTGAGGACCATCCTATGAGATACCTTGTCTTGCTGAAAATGTGGAACCAACAATAGAGGAAATCTTCTAATCATAGTTTTCACTTCTCCTTTGACTTGAAACTTGGGGCAGAGCCAGGAAATTGGAAGTTCATGTTTCTGAACTCAAGAGTTAAAGCTCCTCAAAAGCTGTGGGCTGAACACATGCCTTCGAGACATTTTTAAGGCGCTTTTTCCTCCAGCCCTTCCGGGCACCTGGGTGTGTTTCCTTTGCCATCTCATTCTGAAATTGATCTGCCCACTGCTCTCCACACAAGTTCCTCTTCTCCCCAGGGCTGGGAGCTCACTATAAGCCAAGAACACCCATGGGTGACCTGGTCTTGGCATTTTTTCCTGCCCCACCCCCCCAACAATGGGACAACTTGTCCTCTATTTGGGTTCATTCCTGGCCCACACAGACCTCAATCTGCAGCAAGGACATTGTGTCTGTCTTTGGTCCTTTATCTGGGCTCAATTTCATTCACCTGTTTCTTCTAGGATGGGGCTAAAGCTCTAGCTTACTTGATTAAAAACTATCTTCATAGGCAGTATCTGTACATGACAAAAAGTGGTACAAAATGTTGAAAATAACCCTTCCTTCCCTGTTCTCAGTCCTCCATCTCCTTTCTCTAGGGGAGGGTCTTTCTTACCCTTCCAGAAGCCCTTCATGACCACAGAAGCATACACGATAACACAAATTCTCTACACTTTGTTTTTTGCACTGAACAATAAAGCTCAGAAGATGGTTTCATATCAGCACATACTAATCTGGCTCTTCCATTTTAACAACTGCAGAATATTCTGTTATATCAAAATTCTAGAATCTGTTTACCCAGCCTCATTTTGATGGACATCTGAATTAGTTCCATTCTTGCTATGACAAACTGTGTTGTAAATAATACCATTGTGCAAATGTATTTGTGTGCAAGTGTGAAATGTCTGTGGGAATTAACCTTAGAAACAACAGTGTCCCTATTTTGCTTAGGTTTAATTGAGCTTCTTGAAACTGCAATAGTATATTTTGCACCGAATTTGAGAAAAATTTGGCCTTTTCTTCTTTTTTGATTATGCCTTGCGGCTGCCAGGATCTTAATTGCCAGATCAGGGACTGAACCTGTGTCCCCTGAAGTGGAAGCATGGAGTCCTAACTGCTGAACTGCCAGGGGATTTGCAAAATTGGGACATTTCTTTAAAAAGCATTTTTTTTCTGGTTTATTCATTCTTTTTTTTTTCCTCTTTCTGGGACTACAGTAACATGTAAGTTGGGTCTTTTGATGTTGCCTAAGTTCCTGAGGTTCAGTTCACTATTTTTTCAATCACCCCCCTCTACCCCCCATTCTTCAGATTGGATACTCCCTATTGAATTTGCTTATTCTTTTATTTTTTTCTACCATATTTAATTTGCTGTTAGGTCCATTCAGTTTATTTTTTAAAAATTTCAGATATTGTTGTTTTCAGGTCTTGAATTTCCATTTGGTTCTTTTTTAAAGTTTCTATATTTCTGCTGAGGTGTCCTATTTGTTAACACATCTTCAGCAGTTTTTCCTTATGTCTTGGAACATAGTTACAACAAAATCTTTAAAATCCTTGTCTGCTAATTCCAATGGTTGGATCCTGTGGGTGTTGATTTCTTTGGATTGTCTTTGCTTTTGAGTGTAGGTTGTATTTTTCTGTTTTTCACACGTTGAGTGTTTTAGCATGTATCCTAGACATTGTGAGAGGTGTGAAAGCAATTGATTCTGTTAGGTTCCTCTGAAGAGTATTAATTTTTTTTTTTTTTTAAAAAGGTAGTCACTTTGATTGATCTAACTGAAAACTTGGCCTCCTCTTTGTTAGGCAGCAAAGAAAACCTCAGTTCAGTTATTTTAGCCATAATTGGGCTGTTTAGGGGCTTCCCTGATAGCTCAGTTGGTAAAGAATCCGCCTGCAATGCTGGAGACCCCGGTTCAATTCCTGGGTCGGGAAGATCCTCTGGAGGAGGGGTAGGTTACCCATTCCAGTGTTCTTGGGCTTCCCTTGTGGCTCAACTGGTAAAGAATCCACCTGCAATGCAGGAGACCTGGGTTTGATCCCTGGGTTGGGAAGATCCCCTGGAGAAGAGACTGGCTACCCACTCCAGTATTCTGGCCTGGAGAATTCCATGAACTGTATAGTCCATGGGGTCGCAAAGAGTCAGACACAACTGAGTGACCTTCATTTTGGGCTGTTTAGAGTCTGTGTTGTTCATGCACAATCGAGGAGTTGGCTAGAGATTTAGACAGTTTATACACAGAATTTGAGGATCCTTTTGCTCTGAGAGGTTTCTTCCTTCACTTTCAACCACTATGGTTTCCCTAAACTCTGTCTTTGCGTTCTTCAAACAAGCTAGAGCATGGCCTTCACTCATATTAAAAGCCATAAAAATGGGAAGCATCAAGTGCTTACCCCTTGTTTCAAGTTTTAACTTCCCTCAAGTATCTCCCCACTGTGGCTTTCTCTCCGGGGCCTTTAGAGAGTTGTTTTTCAGATTGGTTCGATGTTTAGAGTTGTTATGTAAGGGAGGGTGGTCTAGGGGACTTCCCGGGTTGTCTAGTGGTTAAGAACCCACCTTCCAATCAGGAGATACAGGTTTGATCTCTGGTCAGGGAACAAGATCCCACATGCTATGGGGCAACCAAGGCCATGAGCTGCAACTACTGAGCCTGCGTGCTCTGGAGCCAGAACACCACAATGAAGACCCAGCACAGTCAAACATAAGTAAATAAATAAAATTTTAAAAAATAAAGAAAGAGAGGGTGGTCTGGTAGGAGATGCTTGACCAGTTTTAGTGACAAAGAATCTCCATTCCCTTCCTTGCACTTAATATTTAAAACTTGTTCTTGGTGATTTATTTATTTAGGCTGCATGGCATGCAGGATCTTAGTTCCCTGACCAGGAATTGAACCTGTGCCCCCTGCAGTTGAAGAGCAGGGAATTTCCATATTTTTAAAAATTATTTTTAATTGTCTGCCTTCCCATCACTCTGTGAATGTCTTGCAGGGAGGTGGGGATGGAGGCCAATTTGGTTCATCATTGTGTCCCCAACTCATTGTACAGAGCACGTGATAGGGGCTCAATATGTGTTTGTTGAATGTATTAGTGAAAGGAGACACAGTCCTTATCCTCATGGGACGGTCTGTTGGAGAAGACAGATAATAAACAAAATACATACGAGGTTAGAAAAGGGAAGCACAGAATTAAATAACGTAAATAAGGATGACCAACGTTACTGTGCCCAAGCATTATGCCAAGTGTTTGACAAGCATTATTTCATTTAATCCTCACCATTGCTTACAAGGTAGGTGCATTGGGTTTCCAGAGATGCTGCAAAAATTACTGCAAACCAGATGTCACACAACAGCAGAAATTTATTCTCTTACAGTTCTGAAGGCCAGAAGTCCAAAATCAAGGTGTCAATAGGAACACGTTCCCTGAAGACTCTAAGGAAGAATCCTTCCTTGCCTTTCGTAGCTTCTGGTAGTTTCTGGCAATCCCCAATGCTCTTTGGTTGCAGCTGCATCATGATAAATTTCTGTTTATAAGATATATTTATTTTTGCTTATTTCATTCTCTATATAGTCTCTCTCTCTATTTATATATGGTTGTATATATAGAGATAAAATTTAGAAGGACTTCTCCTTGGGTTTCATTTTGTTCCTTCCAAACTTAAAACAAGGTGGGACAGAGCCCACTGAAATGCTCTTTCACCCAGCCCTGACTTTCTCCATCTTGGCCACAAGACAGACGACCACGTACTTAGCTAAAATCATCTCTGGATTTGTCAGTCCGAGAGGAAAGCAAAGGTGGTCTTAAACCTGTGTCAGCTCCATCTCTCCCACAAAGACAGAGGGGAGCAGGGGAGAGGAGATGCTTAGCAGTGCAGAGGGTCAATTGATGTGCAGGGGACACCAGTTCTGCCACAACTCAGTGTGGGATCTGGGGAAACTGTATCCCTTTATAAATGTTTGCAGTCCTTTTATAAAACCTGGCTGATCGTGGTGGTCTCCCAGGGTTGTGAAAGATGAAGGAGGTGGAAGTTTTAAACCCCAAAGAAAGAAACACTGGAAATCACAACATTCTTATGAACATGAAGAAGAGGGATTTCATGGGATCTTAAGGGCTGCCAGACTGTGCTTTCTTGGGTTGGGTTTCCCTGAGGACTGTCACGGTTGCCTGGAAGTTATTGCTTGTATGTGTCAGCAAGGTTTGCTGTAATTCCTCCTCAGGGGGAGGAATGGAACTTTGTCCTCTCACTGACCTGCAGAACAAGGATGTGTGGGGGTTTCGAGGGCAAACACTTCCTCTTCCTCCCAGGAGTTCTGGAAGTCACCCAGGGCAGATGTCGGAACCACTGGGCCTGAGGCAGCTGCAGGACGGGCGGGCTGGAGCAGGAGTTCACGGATGTGATTGGGCACCTGCTTTTCCAGAGAACTTAGGAATTTCTGGGTCTCCTCATGGGATAGTTCACTGGGGGTGATCCTGTTTTTTTTTTTTTTTTTTAATTAATTTATTTTTGGCTGCACTGGGTCTTCATGGCTGCACAAGGGCTTTCTCTAGCTGCAGTGAGTGGGGGCCACTCTTCATTGTGGTGTGTGGGCTTCTCACTGTGATGGCTTCTCTTTTTGGGGAGCACAGGCTCTTGGCATGTGAACTCAGTAATCGTGGTGCACAGGCTTAGTTGCTTCGTGGTGTATGGGATCTTCCCGGACCAGGGATTAAATCCATGTCCCCTGCATTGGCAGGCGGATTCTTAAACACTGGACCATCAGGGAAGCCACAGAGGCTGATCTTAAACAACAACAATTTTTTTTAAAGCTTAGGAATGTGGGGTCAAGTGCACTCATGTTCCTGGAGTAATTTTACTGCTGTTCAGTCGCTACGTTGTGTCTGACTCTTTGTGACGCCATGGATTGCAGCATGCCAGGTTTCCATGTCCTTCACCATCTCCCGGAGTTTGCTCAAACTCATGCCCCTTGAGTTAGTGATGCCACCCAACCACTTCATCCCTTCTCCTCGTGCCCTCAATCTTTCCCAGCATCAGAGTCTTTTCCAGTGAGTCGACTCTTTGCATCAGGTAGCCAAAGTATTAGAGCGTCAGCTTTAGCATGAGTCCTTCCCATGAATATTCAGGGTTGATTTCCTTTAGGATTGACTGGTTTGATCTCCTTGCTGTCCAAGGGATTCCCAAGAGTCTTTTTCAACACCACAATTCAAAAGTATAAATTCACATATTTCAGAGGGGTATAGTGGATTAAATAGTATGTCCCCCAAATTCCTACTGAAACCTCCGACTGTGACGTTATTTGGAAATAAGGTCTTTGCAGATATGATTAAGATAAGGACTGAGATGGGGTCATGCTGGACTTGGGTGGGCCCTAATCCAATGAGAGTGTCCTTATAAGAAGAGAGGATACACAGAGAGACACATAGGGAAGAAGGCCTTGAGAAGATGGAGGCAGAGATCTAAAGGATGCTGTCAGAAGCTAAGGAACACCAGGAGTGTTTCTGGTGAGTGTTTCTCACCAGAAGCTGAGAAAGGCAAGGAAGGATCCTCCCTGGAGTCTTTGGAGGGATTGTAGCCCCGTTGTCACCTTGACTTTGGACTCTGGCTTCCAGAACTGTAAGAGAATAAATTTCTGTTGTTGTAAGCCACCATATTTGTAGTAATTTGTTATGGCAGCTCTAGGAAGCTATTATAAAGGGCAACTGGATAATATCTGAGTTGAGGACACTTAACCCATTAATTCCACTGCCAAAAAATTATTGTAAGGATATGCTTTCATATCTATGCCAACATACATGTCTAAGGAGACGTTGGTTGGGTAATGAGGGTGGAAATTTGCATTCTGTAATTCAACTATGCAAGACTATTTTTTGGTAGTTAAATATAGTGAAACAGCAGTTGGGGAATTTTGGTGAAATGTATATAGGAGATCTTTGTTCTGTTTCTGTAACTGTTCTATAAATTTTAAATTATTTTGTAATAAATCCCTACCAAATATGAAGTTGCATATTAATTGACATTGCACTTTGAAGGAAGAGTGTTTCCTTCTTATTTACTTACATAGTTATTTGTTTACATTAGTGCGGACTCATGGATCTTTATTTTATTCTTTGGGTTATAATTCTTTAATATCATCATTTATTTTGATATTGAGTATACCAGATTTGTCCAGTGGGAGTCCATTTAAGCTGGACTGCATGTCCTTCTGACATGTCTCCATCTTTCTTAGAACACTTCCTCACCTTCTGGGGGAAGAAGGTATTTCACACCCACCTTACACTTTTCTGTCTCAGCCTCGAGATCCACCATTTCTCTAAGGAACTTGGTTTATTTTTATGGAAGAATAGTATTTAGAAATCAAGATCTGGACAGTAGGTGTGCTTATTGCACTCAAGTGATATTATATAACTCCTGATTTGATGCTAACAGAAGCACACAGCCACCTGTAAGTATTTTTGACATAACTCAAATCTGAATCTGGCCAGCCTCTAAATTTTATTTTTTTAAGATTTTTTGATGATGTGGACCATTTTTAAAGTCTTTACTGAATTTGTTACAATATTGCTTCTCTTTTATGTTTTGTTCTTTTTTCTTTGGCCGTGAGGCATGTGAGATCTTAGCTGATGGACCAGGGATGGAACCCGTACTCACTTCATTGGAAGGTGAAGTCTTAACCACTGGACCACCAGGGAAAGACAATGCAGGTAGTGGAGTGCAGTTTATTACACTGGCAGGACCAAAGCAGAGTCTCCTCTTAGCCAAGGACTCCGACCAGTTTTTGTGAAAACCTTATATTTTTGTGAAAACCTTATATACCTTAAGCCTTTGTGCCCAAACCCACCTCCCCAAGTTCCCTGAAACTAGTCTGAACAAAGGAAAAAGAAAGATACAATCAAAGTTAACCCATGATTCATATGCCTTAAGCCTAGGTAGTTAACAGTGGACAGTTATCAATAGGCTTGTGGTCGTTCCCCAATAAGCATAATAGAATGTATGATTCTGTTCGGTTACACAGATGATTAGGGTGTCCTCTTAGGGATGGAGAGCCCTGGGGCTCTTCCTTCGGGGGCCTGGTTTTCCAGTTGGTATGTCGTTTCCATAGATACTGGGCATAAAGCTCAAAGTCCACAGTCTGGCCCTAGATGGAGTCCTGCTTTCAAGTCGGAGCCTGTTCTGTCTGTTTCCTCCTTCGCGTAAGCATACATCCCCTCTTTTTTAAGGTTCTTTTCCCATCTAGGTCGTTACAGAGTGCTGAGTAGAGTTCCCGGTGCTATATAGCAGGTACTTATTAGTTCTCTATTACATGTATGTGTTAGTCTGCTGTGGGTCAAGCCCAGCCTCCCAATTTATCCCTCCTCTCATTGCCTCCTGGTAACCGTAAGACTGTTTTCTACATCTGTGACTCTATTTCTGTTCATTTTTACCATTTTTTAGATTCCTCATATAAGTGATATCATACGATGTTTGTCTTACTTTAAACATTTTAAAGAATTGTGGGAAAATATGTTTTATACAGCAAGAAGATTACCACTTTAACCATTTTTAAGTGTACAGTTCTGCGGCAGTTCTGTGTGCGTTCCCATTGTTGTGCAACCGTCACTGACATCCATCTCCAAACTTCTTCATCTTCCCAAACTGAAATTCACTACCCATCAAACACCTCCTTCCCATCCTCTGCTCCTCCCAGCCCCTGGTAACCACTATTCTACTTTCTGTCTTACGAGTGTGACTTACGCTAAGTACTTCATATAAGTGGAATTATGCAATATTTATCCTTTTGTGAATGGGTTCTTTCACTTGTCATTACTGTATTCAAGGTTCATCCTTTTATAGCTTATGTCAATGGTAATCCTTTTTTAAAAAAAAATATTTTTGGATGTGGACCGTTTTTAATGGTCTTTATTGAATTTGTCATGTATTGCGGCTGTTTATGTTTTGGATTTTTGGCTGCAAGGCATATGGGATCTTAGCTCCCCAACCAGGGATCAAACATACATCCCTTGTATTGGAAGGCAAAGTCTTAACCACTGGACCACCAGGGAAGTCCCAATGGTATTCCTTTTTAGAGCTGATTAATATTCCATTGTTTGTATATACCATATTGTGTTTATGTGGCATTCATCTGTTGATGGACATTTGATGGATTCTACATTTTGGTTAGTTTGAATAATGCTGCTACAAGCATCCGTGTACAAATATCTGTGTTCCCACTTTCAATTCTTTTGGTTGTATAAGTGGAATGGTGGAATGACATGGCACTTTTAATAAACCAAAAATTTATTTCATTTTTGGTTGCACTGGGTCTTCGTTTCTGAGCGAGGGCTTTCTCTAGTTGCAGCAAGTGGGGTCTTCTCTTCGTTGCATTGCATGGGCTTCTCATTGCGGTGGGGAGTCTCTTCTTGTGGAGCACAGGGTTTAGGTGGGTGGGCTCAGTAGTTGTGGCACAGAAGCTTTTTGCCCCAAGGCATTTGGAATCTTCCTAGATCAGGAAGCAAACCCGTGTCCCATGCATTGGCAGGAAGATTCTTATCCATAAGACGTGACAATTCTATGTTTAAAAATCATTTCTGGTTTTTTAGGAACCAAGGAGCTGCACTTTTATGTTTTGGGTTGAGGCGTGGCATCCCTGGACCCAGAGGGAGCAGGTTACACACTCAACGAAATATAAGTTGGTTGAGTAAGTGAGAATTATCCACCAAGAATTATCCAAAATCTTAGGGAGGAGATTTTGCTTTCAAAGACATGGCCTTTGGGCTCAGATGTATTCAAGCTAATTTTTCCAGGTGCCCAAGATGAACTCTGGTCAGTAATGCACACCAGGCTCAAAGTGTTTTTATGTCTATAATCAATTCACTTAAATAGGCTTTAAAGCATCTTACAAAAGGAATAACATGATAATAAGCTGAAAATAAAGAAATCAAGGATGATAGAAAATAGATTAGAAGAGTGAGGTGAAGTTGGAAAACGTCTGTGTGTAGGAGGTTATTAGAGGTAGACGCTGAGTTTCCCTGCAGCCAAAGCAAAGTGGCAAAACAAGACTTATATATGGCACAGAAAAAGTACCAATTGTGCTTAAGAAGCAAAGCATTTATTTCCTGGCTGCAGACTTGAGGGACTTTTCCCCCTGGCACTCACACAGGGGACACAGTTGGTGTAGGGGTGGTGTCTTTCATTACATCACTACTGGACTGAAGATTTTCCCATATATTTCTTTTTAAAAAAAAACATTATTTTTAATTAAAGGATAATTGCTTTATAGTACTGTGTTGGTTTCTGCCAAATGTCAACATGAATCAGCCATACATAGCATATGCTTCTTTAAAAAATTTTTTTAATTGGTAGAAATTTGCTTTAAAATGTTGTGTTGGTTTCTGCCATACAACAGTGTGAATCAGTCATAATTGGTATGTATATAAGGTATATATATATACACCTTCCCTCTTGTGCCTCCCTCCCCCTTACTTTCCATCCCACCCCTCTAGGTCATCACAGGGTGCCAGGCTGGGGTCCCTATGTTATATAGCAGCTTCCCAGTAACTATTTTACACAGGAAGGTGTATATACGTCAGGACTACTTTCTTAATTCATCCCACCCTCACCTTCTCTCGCAGTGTCCACAAGTCCATTCTCTACTAGCTTCTGCGGGCAAACTGTAGGTGTATGCTCAAGGAAACTTAGCAGGAAAGGAAAGTGCAGGAGGTCCAATTAGTCCTTTTTATTCAGACATTTCATATAACTAGCTTGCCTGAAAGTAAGGGGAGATAAAAATATAAGAATATAAGTTTCCCTCAAGGCTGCTTGGAAAAAAGTGTAGATGGCCTTTCCCTTAAAGAAGGAGGAAATAGAACAGAAATGAAAAGTGTTGGAGCATCTGGACACATGTGGCCTCTTGCTTCTCAGAGTACATCCAGAGATTCTGACATTCAGAAGCCTGGGCAGTGATTTCTCATCCAGGTTTAAGAGGGCATTCTTTTTCAAACCCATCAACTTGGAAATGTTTCCACTGTCTCCGTCTAACTTTCCTCCACAGTGTATCTGAAGTTCAAGTAGAAGAAGGTGGGAAGAGAACTTAAGAAAAAGATGAAGCAAGTGTTGGTTGGGAAGGCTCCAGGCCAAGTACTGATGTGGTTGGGGGAACAAGGAGCTGGGCAGGTGATGCGTCCTGCCGTGTGGTCCAGTGGAGAAGGCAGACAAGCAGGGCAAAGAACATACATGTGTGCTTCCCCATATGAATGGTACTGAGATGGATGAGAAGAGTGGAGACAACCTGGTGAAGAAAGAGGGCTGTGGGTGGAAGGAGAAAGTGTGTGACAGGTAGAAGGGGGTGATATCCGCTGAATTTCAGGGGACTCTGTCTCCTGAGCAATTACTCACACATAACTCTTTTTTGCCACACCTCATGGCATGTGGGATCTTAGCTCACCGACCAGAGATAGAACTCAGGCCCCTTGCAGTGGAAGTTCAAGTTTTAACCTCTGGACCACCACGCAAGACCCCTCACATATACATCTTACTTACGGCTTCCAGAGAGCTTCCTTGTATAAATGATTGTGTTCAATTCTCGAAAGCATCTGATGAGATGGCAGCATCTTCATTCCCTAGATGGATCCACTAGGTCTTAGAAAATATGTATCTGCCTGTGACCACACAGGTAGTAAATGGCAGAGGTTTGAAATCAAATTCCCTGACCCCCGGGTTGATGTTTTGGCCAACTCTGTTCTTGCTATCCAAATCTGACCTGCAATCTTGGTGGTATCGAAGATGGTTTTAGACCTGGGGTTGCCAGTTCATAGGGTCTTAATGATGAACTAGTACATAATGGTATAAATGATCTTTGGCTCAGGAAAAATTGTGAAGGTGGGGAAGGAGGGGCTGATATTTGAGGACCACTGGTCTGTGCGGGTGCTGAGCACAACCAGAAAGCTTCAGGCCAACCCCTCTGCCTGGAATGGTGGCTGCTGCTCTTCTCAGATAACCGTGATAGTTAATAATGGGTTGTTATGCCTGGGGCTTTCCATTTCTCAAAGGATTTTCACATCAGTCATCTCAAGTGGATATCATTGTTTCCACTTAACGAATTCATCCATTAACTCCTTAACAAGGATTTATTGAGCATCTATCATGTGCCAGGTGGTATTTTAGAGGCTGGGATATAGCCAGGGACAAAACGGGCAGAGCTGCTACCCTATAGACCTTAAATTTTAGTTGGAGTGAGTATCAGGATTTTGGCAGCAAGGAATCAAAATCCATGATACCCTCTGGCTTGGGTAATAAGAAAATTTATCATCCATTGTACCAAGAGGGGCAGTGTTCAGGTGGGCTGCAAGGTGCAGTGTGCTCGTGGTTCTGCTCTGCTTCCCTGTGATTCTCTTGAACCTGCTCATCTCCATGTGTTAACCATCTTCTGGTTGGTTTCAAGTTTGCTTTGGTGTATCCAGACATGACAGCACCCACAGGAAAAACAAACATCGTTTCTTTCTGGTGTCTCTTTCTTAGGAATGAAAAACTACCAGAAGCCCCCTCAAGAGACCTTTCCCATGTGTCTCATTGTCATCATATTGTTTAAATTTAGATTGGATTGCATATTACAAACAATGATTTAAAGAAATGTTAAAAATTAAAATGGAGACTGGACTTAAGAATTCCCTGAGTAGGCAAAACCATCTAAGCATGCAAGCAAAAAAATAAATCTAGCTTATTTCATGAACGCAAGTGAAACTTAAGTCAGATTAGTTCTTGCAAATGCCTCTGACAATCATCATAACAGAAACTTCAGTCATCTTCCCGAAAATGTTATGAGATAATTGCTTTCTAAAGATTCAAATCAGGAGACTTCCTGGTGGTCCAGTGGTTAAGAATCCAAAAAAAAAAAAAAAAAAAAAAGAGGAATCCATCTTTCAATGCAGCAGATGCAGGTTTGAGCCATGGGGCAACTAAGCCCGCACATTGCAAATACTGAGCTTGCTCGCTCTGTAACCTGTGCTCCACAACAAGAGAGACCCACACACTGCAATGAAGACCCAATGCAGCGAAAATAAATTTTTAAAAGGTAAATAAATAAAAATGCAGAAAAAGAATGCAGTGAAGTATTATTAATTATAGTTACCATGCTGTACATCATATCCCCATGACTTACCTATTTTATAACTGGAAGTTTGCATCTTTGACTCTCTTCACCCATTTTGCCCACTCCCTGCCCCCTTCTCTGGCAATCACCAATTGGTTCTCTGCATCTATAAGCTTATTTTTTTTTCTTCTTTCTTTAGATTTCACAAATAAGTGAGATCATACAGTATTTGTCTTTCTCTGTCTTACTTACTTCACTTATCATAATGCCCTCAAGGTCCATCCATGTTTTCACAGCTGGCAAGATGTCCTTCTTTTTTATAGCTGAATATCTGTACCACACTTCCTTTATCCATACAACCACTGACGGACACTCAGGTTGTTTTCATACTTTGTAAATAATGTTGCAGTGAACATGGGGATGCATATATCTTTTCAAATGAATGGTTTTGTTTTCTTTGAATAAATACTCAAAAATGAAATTGCTGAATCGTATGGTAGCCCTGTTTTCAATTTTTTTGAGGAACTTCCATGTGGTTTTCCATAGTGGCTGCACCAATTTACGTTCCCACCAACAGTGCACAAGGGTTCCCTTTTCTCCACATCAACTGAAACTTATTATTTCCTGTCTTTTTGATAATAGCTATTGTAACAGGTGTGAGGTGATACCTCATTGTGGTTTTCATTTGCATTTCCTTGATGATTAGTGACGTTGAACATCTTTTCATGCACCTGTTGGCCATAGATTCTGCCTTGCAGATGGTTAACTTCTCACCATGTCCTCACATGACAGAGAGAGAGAAGAGAGAAAGGCTTCCCTTATGTCTTTTGTTGTTGTTCTACCTATTTTATTTACTTATTTATTTTTAAAGATTTTTTTGGATGTGGACCACTTTAAGTCTCTATTGAATTTGTTACAATATTGCTTCTGTCTTATGTTTTGATTTTTTGGCCAGAGACATGTGGAATCTTAGCTCTCCCACCAGGGCTCGAACCTATACCCCTGCATTGAAAGGTGAAGTCTTAACCACTGGACCACCAGAAAAGTCCCTCACCTATTTTATATTTTGGGGTTCACATGTAAGTGATAACATACAGCATTTGACCTTCTCCGTCTGACTTATTTCACTTAGCATTATACCCTCCGGGTGCATCCATGATGTTGAAAATGACAATAGTTCATTTTTTAAGGCTTAGTGGTATTCCACTGTTTATATGCCCAGTGTCTCTTGTAAGGACACTCATTTTAACAGATTAGAGCTCCACTCTTATGACCTCATTTAACCTTAATTAGTTTCTTACTCCTATTACCATCGATTGGGGGTTAGGCTTTAACATCTGACTTTGGCTCAGTCCAGAGCAGAAGGCTTTGGAATTTAGTTTCCATGAGCTGTCAGGGATCCTGAGTGGTCTAAGCAGACCCAGAGATGGCTGTGGAGCTGGCTGGAGAGCTTGCTAGAAGGGATCACAGTACCAGAGTGAGGTACTAGATCTGGACTATGCCTAAAATCCAACATGCACCATGGCGATTTGCAAATGTTTATTAAAAGAATTAGAATCCACCCGCAATGCAGGAGACGCTGGTTCAATTCTTGGGTCGGGAAGATCCCCTGGAGAAGGGATAGACTATCCACTCCAGTATTCTTGGGCTTCCCTTGTGTCTCAGCTGGTAAAGAATCCGCCTGCAATGCGGGAGACCTCGGTTTGATCCCTGGGTTGGGAAGATCCCCTTGAGAAGGGACCAGCTACCCACTCCAGTATTCTGGCCTGAAGAATTCCGTAGAATGTATAGTCCATGGGGTTGCAAAGAGTCAGACATGACTGAGCAACTTTTAAAAATAAATAAATAAAAGAATTAGTGGGGAGTTCCCTGGTCATCCAGTGGTTAAGAATCTGCCTTCCAGTGTGGGAGATGTGAGTTCGATCCCTAGTCAGAGAACTAATATCCCACGTGCCACTGGGCAACTAAACCTACATGTTTCAACTACTGAGCCTACACTCTAGAGCCTGAGAGCTGCAACTAAGACCTGAAGCAGCCAAAAATTAAGTAAATAAATATAAATATATGAAAGAATCAGTGGACTTTGTTTTCTTTTTGTGGGTGTCTCATGAGTGTCCCAAGTTCTCCAGTCTTCAAGAGCCACGCATTCCTTGAACATCTCCTGAGTATCACCTCCCAGACCTTCAGAAAATCAACACAAGAGCCCAGTGCACGCCGATATATTTTCATAGATCGATGCTGCAACGGTTGTATTCTTCTCTGAATGGCTCCATTGAGCCAGGCCTCTTCATGGTCACCTACAGCCATTTCCCACCTCTTCTCCCACTTGCTGTTCTTCCCTTAAGCTATTTGCTCCAAACATCTTTGAGCAGGTAAGGCTGGCTCCAGGAGAGCACAGACTCCAAAGGCCTGATCTTGTTTCTGTCTCAGAAGCGTGTGGTACTGTGGCCTCAGACATCAAACTGTCTTCTAGCTCATCCAGGTAGACCTGCTCTCAAAGGTTCAGCTGAGAGAATGTGACAATTTTCTGGAGTTTAATCATCTTGCATCTTTCTTGGTGATCCCCTAGTAGTCTAACAATCCAGCTGAGTACTTAGATTCAATCCCAGGGGATTCAGAGAAGGTGGTGTTTTGTAGGGGAGAAAGGGTGGGGGATGATGTGAGGCGGGTAGGTAGAGAAGATGGAGGCAAAGAGAGAGAAGAAGAGAGATATTACAGCTTAACCTAACAATGTCCTTTTCATTATAGGGGACTGGAATGCAAAAGTAGGAAGTCAAGAAACACCTGGAGTAACAGGGAAAATTGGCCTTGGAGTACGAAATGAAGCAGGGCTAAGGCTAATAGAGTTTTGCCAAGAGAACGCACTGGTCATAGCAAACACCCTCTTCCAACAACACAAGAGAAGACTCTACACATGGACATCACCAGATGGCCAACACTGAAATCAGATTGATTATATTCTTTGCAGCCAAAGATGGAGAAGCTCTATACAGTCGGCAAAAACAAGACCGGGAGCTGACTGTGACTCAGATCATGAACTCCTTATTGCCAAATTCAGACTTAAACTGAAGAAAGTAGGGAAAAACACTAAACCATTCAGGTATGACCTAAATCAAATCCCTTATGACTATACAGTGGAAGTGAGAAATAGATTTAAGGGACTAGATCTGATAGAGAGCCTGATGAACTATGGACGGAGGTTCGTGACATTGTACAGGAGACAGGGATCAAGACCATCCCCATGAAAAAGAAATGCAAAAAGGCAAAACGGTTTCTGAGGAGGCCTTACAAATAGCTGTGAAAAAAGAGAAGCGAAAAGCAAAGGAGAAAAGGAACGATATTCCCACTTGAATGCAGAGTTCCAAAGAATAGCCAGGAGAGTTAAGAAAGCCTTCCTCAGCGATCAATGCAAAGAAATAGAGAAAAGCAACAGAATGGGAAAGACTAGAGATCTCTTCAAGAAAATTAGAGATATCAAGGGAAAATTTCAGGCAAAGATGGGTTCAATAAAGGACAGAAATGGTATGGACCTAACAGAAGCAGAAGATATTAAGAAGCGGTGGCAAGAATACACAGAAGAACTGTACAAAAAAGATCTTCATGACCCAGATAATCACAATGGTGTGATCACTCACCTAGAGCCAGACATCCTGGAATGTGAAGTCAAGTGGACCTTAGAAAGCATCACTACGAACAAAGCTAGTGGATGTGATGGAATTCCAGTTGAGCTATTTTAATTCTGAAAGATGATGCTGTGAAAGTGCTGCACTCAATATGCCAGCAAATTTGGAAAACTCAGCAGTGGCCACAGGACTGGAAAAGGTCAGTTTTCATTCCAATCCCAAAGAAAGTCAATCCAAAAGAATGCTCAAACTACCGCGCAATTGCACTCATCTCACACGCTAGTGAAGTAATGCTCAAAATTCTCCAAGCCAGGCTTCAACAATACGTGAACTGTGAACTTCCAGATGTTCAAGTTGGTTTTAGAAAAGGCAGAGGAACCAGAGCTCAAATTGCCAATATCCACTGGATTATCGAAAAAGCAAGAGAGTTCCAGAAAAACATCTACTTCTGCTTTATTGACTATGCCAAAGCCTTTGACTGTGTGGATCACAATAAACTGTGGAAAATTCTTCATGAGATGGGAATACCAGACCACCTGACCTGTCTCTTGAGAAACCTATATGCAGGTCAGGAAGCAACAGTTAGAACTGGACATGGAACAACAGACTGGTTCCAAATTGGAAAAGGAGTACATCAAGGCTGTATATTATCACCCTGCTTATTTAACTTATACGCAGAATACATCACGAGAAATGCTGGGCTTGAAGAAGCACAAGCTGGAATCAAGATTGGTGGGAGAAATATCAATAACCTCAGATATGCAGATGACACCACCCTTATGGCAGACAGTGAAGAAGAACTAAAGAGCCTCTTGATGAAAGTGAAAGAGGAGAGTGAAAAAGTTGGCTTAAAGCTTAATATTCAGAAAACTAAGATCATGGCATCTGGTCCCATCACCTCATGGGAAATAGATGGGGAGACAGTGGAAACAGTGTCAGACTTTATTTTTTTGGGCTCTAAAATCACTGCAGATGGTGATTGCAGCCATGAAATTAAAAGACGCTTACTCCTTGGAAGGAAAGTTATGACCAACCTAGATAGCATATTAGAAGCAGAGACATTACTTTGCCAACAAAGGTCCATCTGGTCAAGGCTATGGTTTTTCCAGTGGTCATGTATGGATGTGAGAGTTGGACTGTGAAGAAAGCTGAGTGTTGAAAAATTGATGTTTTTGAACTGTGGTGTTGGAGAAGACTCTTGAGAGTCCCTTGGACTGCAAGGAGATCCAACCAGTCCATCCTAAAGGAGATCAGTCCTGGGTTTTCATTGGAAGGACTGATGCTGAAGCTGAAACTCCAGTACTTTGGCCACCTCATGCGAAGAGTTGACTTATTGGAAAAGACCCTGATGCTGGGAGGGATTGGGGGCAGGAGGAGAAGGGGACGACAGAGAATGAGATGGCTGGATGGCATCACCGACTCGATGAGCGTGAGTTTGAGTAAACTCCGGGAGTTGGTGATGGACAGGGAGGCCTGGCATGCTGCGATTCATGGGGTTGCAAAGAGTCGGAAACGACTGAGCGACTGAACTAACAATTCAAACTTGAATGTACACCCAAAGCACCTGAAATGCTTGTTTTTTAAATATTTAATTTATTTATTTTTGGCTGCTCTGTATCTTTGTTCCTATGTGTAGGCTTTCTCTAATTGCAATGAGCAGGGGCTATTCTTCGTTGTGGTGCCTGAGCTTCTCATTGAGGTGGCTTCTCTTGTTGCAGAGCAAAGGCTCTAGAGCATGAGCTCAGTAGTTGTGGCCCATGGGCTTAGTTACCCCTTGACATGTGGAATCTTCCCAGCCCATAGATGGAACCCATGTCCCCTGCATTGGCAGGGGGACTCTTAACCACCAGACCATCAGGGAAGTCCCTACACGGTTTGTTAAAGCACAGAGTGCTGGCCTCCACCTCAGAACTTCTGATTCAGTAGATTTGGGGTAGGGACCAAGACTTCTCATTTCTAAAAATCCCCAGGTGATGCTGATGCTGCTGGTTGGGGCACACATTCTGAAGACCCCTGACTTCCTCCAAAACCAGCTGGGAGGCAGTGCACCCCCTTCAGATACAGTGTTTTGCTTCTCAAAATGGGTACGTAGATCTGCTCCTTCCTAAATATCCTCGTGGCCAACAGCCAAGTCCATCTGTTTGTTCATACAGTGGCAAGATGTCCAACAAGTCCCTAAAGAAGCTAATGAGCAACTTGGATCCAACTCTTTATTGTCTGTCAGAGGAAAGGCATCCATGCTTGGTAATGAACTTTGGTTGCTCTGTTGGACTCTGTGGCCAGAATTAAGCACCTTGTCATCTAGCTGGTAAAGGACTTAGTTGACAGTACTGGACCAGAAAGTCTAAGCAAGTCATGTCCTCCCGAATAGCACCTACTTATATCCCACTATACTGGGGGTACAGTGGATTGTTTCTACTCTCAGAAACCCATTTGTTTCCATCTCGGTGGTCTGCAGGACAGGAGAGGGTATCCCACATCATCCAAAAGCCTGAGCTGTGATGACTGCTGCTCCCGTTCACCCATTCCATCAGCATTTTGTAGTCTCCTGCAAAATGGTCTGACCCTGAACGAAGTGGGAGCAGGGGACAATGACAAAATGCACCCAGGATCTGCTTCAAGGCTAAACCTGTGACATCGCTCCAGGCTGGGCATATAGTGAATCCTCAAGTAATGTCAGCCTTGATTATTATGAATTTGATTAAGGGAAGAGTGTTCCCATCACGATCCAGCATAGAACTCTCTTGCTTGATGCAATTCACAGATGCCTTCTGGGAGGAAATTAGCATTCTTGATAAATGCTTAAGCAATTTTCTGATAAACTTTAACAAGATTAAAACCTCCTTGGGGAAATCAGCTACCCAAACACTCAGCTGATTATCAGACATTCTTTGTCTTGTATTCAGTTTAATAATGCTTATCCAGCCATCTTCTTTTCCTGGGGAATGTCCTTAACAAAAGAGAACTGTGACTTGGCTTTGTGGTGTGGCATGATCGAAATATAACTTTGGCACGTGTTTATAACTGATGTATCTGAAGAAATTTAAAACAGTCATTATAGAGATAGGACATCGGAATAGTAACTAACATTTTTTAAGTACTTGCTGTTTGCCAGATGTTATAGGAAACGTTGTGTAATAGCTCAACTCTCTTTTTAAAAAAATTTGTTTATTTTTGGGGTGTGCTGGGTCTTCGCTGATGTGTTAGGGCTTTCTCTAGTTGCAGTGAACAGGGGCTACTCTCTAGTTGTGGGGCATGGGCTTCTCACTGCAGTGGTTTCTCTTGTTGCAGGGCATGGGTTCTAAGACATGCGGGCTTCAGTAGCTGCAGTATGTGGGCTCTAGAGTGTGGGCTTAGTAGCTGTGACACATGGAGCTTATTTGCCCCATGGCATGTGGAATCTTCCTGGACCGGGGATCAAACCCATGTCCTCTGCATTGGCAGGCAGATTCTTAACCACTGGACCACCAGAGAAGTCCTCTCTTTCTCTTTTTAATGGATTGGGTTATCATAGCTCTGTTTTATTTCTAAGATGCTCAGAGAGGTGAAGTGACTTCCCCGAGAACACACAGCCAGTAAATGGCAGAGCCAGGCTTAGAAGCCAGGCCTGTCCGAGTCCAGAGCTGGAGCCAGCAATAACTACACCCTTTTGCCTCTGCCAAAGAATTATAGTGGGAGATGGAGAATGGGACAGTGTCTGGGAGGCAAGTGTAGGGTTACAGGGCTGCAGAGTGGGGAGAGTGCCTGCCTGGGTACAGGGCTTAGGAAGGAACTATGGGGGAAGAGGTGTCTCAGCCCACAAGTATATGTAGGGGAGGGACACTGCAGACAGTGAGAAGGGCATCCAGGAGCGATGGGCGGGACAGAGGCAGGGTCAAGGCCAGGTATGTTTGAGAAAATGGTAGAGTTCAGTCTGGCAACCACAGGAGGGGTCCCCAGCCCTTTCAGTAATGTGAACCCTGTCCTCCATGTGCTGCTAGTTGGATTTTTATGACTCTGGATCGAGAGATCCCATTCCAGTTCATTCACCTACTAGCTGTGTGACCTTGGGCAGATCACTTCACCCCTCTGAGGTGAAGCTTTCCTCGTGTGAAAATTGGAAGGTAATAATAACCTTGCTCTTATAGGACTGCTGTGATAAACCATGACGATTAGCACAAGCCCAGTGTCTACTAAGCTCTGTAAATAGGTGAGGTTTTAATGTGTTACTGAACTTATGGTGGCATTACATCACCATTTTCTCAGTGGGGCTGTGAAATAATTTTTCGAACTTAGTTTAATTTCAGACTGCTAAAAAGTTGCAAAAATAGTACAGAGTTGCTCAATACTCTTTATCAATATTATATGTATAATCATTATATAATAGATATATATAATCATTACATATAATTATAATTAGATTCCCCTGAGGAACTTGATAAACATACCCAGCACCCCCTGAGAATGTGGCTGGGGAAACTGTGTGGTTAACCAGCATTCTAGGTAACTAGTTGTCTACATGCCTATGTTCCTTTCAGCCATAACAATCTAACACATGGCCAGTAGATGGCAGTGCAGTCTACCCTTTGAATGTTGCTTCTGGAAAGATCTAGTGAAGCGTCCTGTGAATTCAAGCTAACGTGCTTAAGCAGCTTGTCTTCTGCTATCCCTTCCTGTTCCTTCACAGTGACTTCCCTTGATGCCACAGAACCTCAAAGTAGTCAGAACTCACTTGGAGTTTCCTAAGCTCCTCGAGGGACAACCCCACTTTCTGAAGAATTAGCCAGAAACTGTAAAATGATACCCCAATAATACTCCAACCAGCATTTACTGAGCATGTACTGGGTGACTAGCAGGACTGCTACTTTCTCTTTTAGCACTCACAACTACCCCCAAGGAGGGGGTTGTTAACCTCTTCACAGGCACACAGTAAGTCTCTGTCACCACCTCCTGCTACCATCTTGACTGGAACTTAAACTTAAGTTAGGGGAGCAGATGGGGGGCAATAATGAATGCATCAAGGCACAGGCTCTGAGAGCTTGGAGAGTCTCCTGAGAAAAAAGGAGATGCTCTTTCCTGCTTTGAGACCAGGGGAACTGAGCAGGGAGCTGCAAGGGAAAGACACAGTGTAAGTCCCTGTTAAGGGGGCTTCAAATGTTCAGGAAAGCAGTCCCAACTTGGGCCATAGCACCTGGAGGGCTGATGGGACGGCTGTCTTTTAGATCCCGGGAGGCTGGAAGGACTGGGAAGATTTCAAAGACTGGAGGTGAAACTGTGCAACTTGGATTGGGACTTGAACTCGGCCAAAACCCAGACTGGGATTGAACCCACTGTCTTTTAATTAAAATCACACAGCTGGTCTCAAGACCTACTGAAGTTCAGGTTCTTCTTCTTTTTTAAAATTAGAGTTTAGTTGCTTTACAGTGTGTTGTTAGTTTCTGCGGCATAGCAAAGTGAGTCAGCAGTATGTGTACATATCCTGGCTCTTTGTCCCCGCAGGCATTGAGTAGAGTTCCCTGTGCTATGCAGTAGGTTCTCATTGGTTATCTAGCTTGTACATAGTAGTGTATAAATGTCAGCCTCAATTTCCCAATTCATCCCACCCTTCCTTTCCCTCCTTGGTGTCCATATGTTTGTTCTCTACTTCTGTGTCTCTATTTCTGCTTTGCAGACGGGTTCATTTGTATCATTCTTCTAGATTCCACATATATGAATTAATGTACGATATTTGTTTTTCCCTTTCTCACTTATACAGTTCAGACTGTTTATGTCTCAGCATATAATGAATTCATCAGGGAACAAAGCAATAGGTAAGAAGTGGTTTTATTTGGAGAGATACACATTCCATAGAGTGTGGGCCATCTCAGAAGGTGAGAGGCCCCAAAATATGAGATGGTTAATTTTTATGGGCTGGGTAATTTCATAGGTTAATGAGTGGGAAGATTATTTCAACTATTTTGCAGAAGGGGTGGAGATTTCCAGAAATTAGGCTACCACCCCCTTTTTGGTCTTATATGATTATCCTCAGAACTATATAAGTGACTAACAGTTTTACATTTCACTTTTCTTTTGGAACTGTCAGGGCCCTGGTGTCATTTAGCATACGCTCATGTATTACAGTGAGCATAAAATGAAGTTCAAGGTCTACTGGAAGTCGAATCTTCCACCATCTTGGTGGTTCTAACCAGTTTATATTGTATCCAAAGGCTATATCTTTCTTTTAAAGGTTGTGCCCAGCTCCCTTCCCTCTTGTTTCATGGGGACACTGTGGGACATTCAGTCTGTGTAATGCTCATAACAGAACAAACCATACTTGTTGAATTTGTTTTTGCTTACTTAATCCTTTTCTAAGAGATTGCATCGAGGGGATTTTCAAGGGAAGGGATCCATGGTATTGGGGAAGATGGTGTGAAATAAACCTAGAGACATGGACAGGTAAGAATTTTCACCTGGAGATGTGGGCAGGTGGGGGTTTTCCCCAATGGGTGTGATCAAGGGAAGTATCCTAGAAAACAGAGAAGTTTGTCTGGAGATGTGCAAGTCGTCCTTATCAATACGTACTGCTGTTGAGACAGACACTGCCTGTTGTTTATGAAAGATCTCAACTCCCCTTCTTCCTTCTTACTAGATCCCTGGGTTAGTTGATGTGACCACTCACTTAGCTAAGGAGCTACATTTCCTGATACTGGCAGCTGGTTCTGGCCAATGAGATGTGAGCTGGGCCAGGGTATTAGTCTGAATTCAACCAGGGGAGAAAAACTACATGGTAATTTGAATAGGAAAAGTTTAATATAAAGAATTATTGACTAGTACAGAGGATTGAAGTAATGGAAAAGGGTGGATGTGGGATGAATTGGGAGATGGAGAGGTTGGCTAGCAAGAAGTAAAGAGAACTGAAGAATACAGTGAAGTAGCAGATATAAGGAGCAGTCTCCACACTCAGGGCTGAGACAGAGCTTCCCCTCCCCTGCGCCCTTCTCCAGCTTGAGGTCCAGACTGTAGGATTGGGCAGAACTGTGGTTCACTGGGCTGCAGAGAAGTCCCTGAGGTCTGCGCTGGTAGAACTTGCCAGAAAACTGTCCTCTCTCATACCAGGGAGAGTTTTCCTGATACCACTGACGTATCTCAATGAAGCCACTTGAATACAAAATTGCCAAAGGTGAGGATGCTGGGGGAAGCTACTAGCATCTTTTGTGCTGCTGGCTGCTATATACTGCAGGAACAGGTGCTAGAGCAGCTGCCTGCACTGTTGGAGGCTGATGGGTGACCCACCCAAAACAGGAAAGGGTGGACTCCCTGGAAAAACCCTCTAAAAGGGATTAGATTTGGCTAGTTTGACACTTTTGCACTTTGATCTTCCCTTTCTTCCTGCAGCCCAGACCCAGATGGAAGAGGACACGGCAGAGTTGCAACCGACATGTCATGTGAGTGAGAAATAAACCACGGTGGGGCTCAGCTGTTAAGATCTTGGAGCTGTTTGTTCTGCAGCACAACCTGCTGAAAGCTGACCAATACACACGAAGAATGTTTTATATAATAATTGCTGGTTATGGTAAATGGGAGTTTCCTCTGTTTTGTAAAATACTATGAGAAGATGAGAATTATGGTTAAAGAAAGAGCTAATAGGGGCTTCCTTGATGGCTCAGCAGATAAAGAATCTGCCTGCAATGCAGGAGACACAAGAGACATGGGTTTGATCCCTGGGTCGGGAAATGGCAACCCACTCTAGTATTCTTGCCTGGGAAATCCCGTGGATAGAGGAGCCTGGTGGGCTACAGTCCAAAGGGTCACGGTGAGTCAGACACGACTGAGCAAAAACAAGACAAGAAGAAAGAGCTAATAAGATCTTCAGCAAAGAAAAAGAGTCATAAAAATACTTCCTGGATTTTGGAAACACTGGTGCTTCTGAATTTGTTACAGGAACAGGAGAAGAAAGAAAAAAAGAACAAAATGGGAAAGAGAAAGGTAAAACAGTAAAGAATAAGCAAAAGAGATTTGAGAATACTGCGTTTATAGACAGCTCAACAGACTCCTTGGTATTGCTGGGGAAAATAATAAGAGGAATATTATTAAACCAGAGCAGCACGATGGCTGCTTACTTGGAAGCCACACTGAACTGCCTGTGGGGGACACAATAGGGAGCATCTCTTTGTCCCCGAGGCATATGATTGAAGCCACTATATTCTGTCTCAGTGGTGTCTTAGCATGCCATGTCTGTCCTCATCAGCAGGCGCACCGGCTTCCCGCTGAACTCTAGTTTCAGAATGACCTTTGAGGTGTCCCCAGGGCTCCGCGGAGTTAATAGCTTTTATTTTGAGTCAGACACTTCAGCACCTAGTCTCTCAATTTAGTGAAGATCCAGATAGATATTGGCTCTCACAGAAAGTGGCAAGAGACAGAAGCAATTGGCTTTGATGTGTATGAGGAGGAGAAGGTGGCAGAGTGACAGGCCTGATGACCCCTTCCAACACCTCTCAGGTGAACAATAGCAGCAGCGAGACAAAATGACGGAGCAAGTAACAGAAGAGCGTGTCATCTGTAATGAATATGGCAGAGTTGAGCAAATGGTCAAAAGCGCCTTCTAGACACACAGAACTATCTGTAACATGTTTAAGGAAGACATGGGGAGCCCCTGTCTATCTTTTGGATATCATGTAGGTGCAGGTTTCCTAAAAGTAAACGAGAAGGTTTGGAAGGGTTTGGCCAACATCTTTACTTGGAAAGATGAGAACTCAGAGCAGCGGAGGACTCTAGAGTGTTAGTGAAGGTCATACCTTATGACTGTCCCCAAGGCCTGGGGTGATGGGAAACTGGGCTGGCAGGAGGACCCCATAACATTAACAGCCTTGTATTCTCTGAGCTGGCTCCTGTATCAAACCAACAAGCCAAGGGCAAGGTGAGAGAGAGGTGAGAAGGACACTCTGCCATTACCCTATACAATGCCAGCTGAACAGAGATGAATCCTCTGAACCACACTGGCTAAAAGGGCTTTACCAAGAGCCACAGGGGTATACAGAGGATCTGAATCAAATGACAAATCAGGTTGATATGAGTGATAATATGGCATCATGTCAATAAATGAAAACATAAACAGAGAATGTATCTTTCATTGAAACACCCATGAGAATATTCAGAAAAATTGACCATGGCTATAGAGAAAATGTCTTTCCTGGTGGCTCAGACAGTAAAGAATCTGTCTGCAATGTGGGAGACCTGGGTTTGATCCCTGGGTTGGGAAGATTCCCTGGAGGAGGGCATGGCAACCCACTCCAGTATTCTTGCCTGGAGAATCCCCATGGACAGAGAAGCCTGGTGGACTGCAGTCCAGGAGTTGTGAAGAGTTGGACATGACTGAGCGACTGAGCACAGCACAGCATAGAGAAAATGTCAGCACCTTTCTCCCCAAAAAGATATAGTAGAGACCGCTTTGACTGTCAAGTAAGAAAAGCAGGAATTAAAAAGTAGAAATGAGGCAAAAGCCCAAGCACATGGAAAAATTAAAACCTCTTCCTCAAAGTTTATTAATTTAAAAATTGAAATATAGCTGATTTACAGTGTTGTGTTAATTATTGCTATACAATGAAGTGATTTTATATATATACATATATGTATACAAGTTCTTTTTAAAATATTCTTTTCCATTATGCTTTATCATAGGATATTTCATATAGTTTTCTGTAGTATACAGTAAGACTTTGTTGTTTATCCATTCTATATATAAAAGATCACATCTGCTAACCCCAACCTCCCACTCTTTCCCTCCCCCAGCCTCCTACCCTTGGCAACCATCAGCCTGTTCTCTATGTCCGTGATTCTATTTCTGTTTCATAGATAGGTTTGTGTCATATTTTAGATTCCACATATTCGTGATATCTTATGCTATCTGTCTTTCTCTTTCTGACTTACTTCACTTAATATGATAGTCTCTAGTTGCACCCCCCCCCCTCAAAATTAAAAACTCCATTTGAGAACAAAGGAAAGTCAAAACTGCAAGTTGAAACCAGTTTGGAAAGAAAAGATGTAAGCACTCTATGTCTAAAGCAATAAGATATAGCTAAAAACCATCATGAAAGGGAAATTTCACCGTAAATACTTATTTTTCTGAAAAAGAAAGACAAATATAAGTGAATAAGCATTCCAACCAGGAATACAAAATGAGCAGCAAAATTCTTCTAAGGAAAGAAGGGCAGAATGAAGACAAGCAGAAAATAATCAATCGAAATACAAAACAAATGTAGAATTGGTAAATGGAAGAGCTGATTCATTGCAGGAAAAAAGCCCACACAGTAAAACAGAGAAGCCACTAGCTAGCATAATCAAAGGGAAAAAGACCACATACAGAGAAGACATAATTAGGATGAGAAATGAAAGATAAGCATGATAAAGGAACTTTTTAATATGTATCTTCTAATTACATAAATAATGCACAGATACACAGGCACTAGAAATAAAAGTCAAAGAAGAAGAAAAAATAGAGTAAGAAATTAAAGTCAGTTCAGGCTGCCAGAAGAAAATACCACAGGCTGGGTGGCTTAAGAAACAGAAATTTACCTTCTTGTGGTTCTAGAGGGTGGAAGTTCAAGTTCAAGGGGCCTGCAGGGCTGGTTTCTTTTGAGGTCTCTCTTCTTGGGGTGGAGACGGCTGCCCTCCTGCTGCCCCTTCACACAGTCGCCCCTCTGTCCATGAGCCTCTGGAGTCCTTTTGTGTGTCCAAGGTTCCTCTTCTTATAAGGACACCACTCACTTTGGATTAGGGCCCAGCCAATATTTTAACTTACTCACCCCCATTAAAAGGCCCCATCTCTAAAATACAGTCACATTCTGAGATACAGGGGGTGGGAGTGGGGTTTAGGGTTTTAATGTAGGAATTTTGGTGGGGACAGAGTTCAACCCATAACACCCTTTATCCTGGGTTCCTCCTTCAAATTCCACCTCTCTCCCAGAAGTAACATGATTTTTTAAAAATTAATTAATTAATTAATCATTGACTGTGCTGGTTCTTTGTTGCTTTACACAGGCTTTCTCTAGTTGCAGCGTGCAAGTTTCTTATTGTGGTGGCTTCTCTTGTTGTGGACCCTGGGCTCTAGGGCTTGTGGGCTTCAGTAATTGCAGGCCCTAGAGCCCAGGCTCAATAGTTTTGGCACAGGGGCTTAGTGGCCCTGTGGCATGTGGAATCTTCCTGGGCCAGAGAGGGAACCCATGTACCCTGCACTGGCAGTGGATTCTTAACCACTGGACCACCAGGGAAGTCCAGAAGAAGCAAGGATGAACCAGACCCTCCATGACATTGGTGGTGTCCAGGACAAGAGTCAGACCAAGGCCCACCTGCCATAGATCTACATATTTTTTGTAAATCCAGGCACCAAACAGTTAAATAAAATGTTCTATCCTCCTACCTGGATAAATATACTTTCATTTTGACCTGGGAAACCAGGTTTGGATTTAGAATTTCTGGACTCTGCAGAGTTCCTTCCGAGAACATGGTGGTAGGGCCTCCCTTCTCTTCCTGAGACCGGCTCTGGCTACACCACCAGAGGTTCTTGCATACAGACATGGAGACTCCACTTTGCACGTTCCACGCCCTCAAACAGTGCCCTTTGGTGACTGACTGGGCCTGGCAGTGGTCGCAACAGTGCTTCACTCCAACCTCAGGAGGATGTTCCTAGGGCGAGGCACCCCACCCCCCCAGACTCTGGAAGGAATTTCTGGGCCCCAGGAATATGAAGGCTGGTCTGGAAGGAAGTCTCAGGCCCTAGATGGGTGTGTTCTCTGTGGGTGGGGTGCACTTGGAGGGAATATGAGCAGCCCTTCTAAAAAGAAGCCCACGGAAGAAGTCCCTCTTGCTCACAACTAGGTATTAGTGGGTATCTTTTCAGACCATTTTATATCCATTTTATATATAAAAAGGAGATCTTAATTCCAAAATAAAGGCTTGTTTTTATTTTTAAATTACCTTTAAAAAATATATATTTATTTGACTGTGCTTTATTTATTTGGGTCTTAATTGCAGTGTGTGGGATCTTCTCACTTCGTTGCGGCATGCAGACTGTTTAGTTGTGGCATTCAAACTCTTAGCTGTGGCTTGTGGGATTTAGTTCCTTGACCAGGGATTGAACCCAGACCCCTGTATTGGGAGTGCTGAGTCTTAGCTACTGGACCACCAGGGAAGTCCCTAAAAGCTTATTTTTGAAAATGAATTCTGTCTTTTTCTGAGATCTGCTTTTTTCCTCTCCCATTTTGTCTTATAGATCTTTCCATGTCAGCACAGCTAGATCTACTTTGTTCTTTTCCATTGATGCATGATATCATGCATAATAAAGGTAAGGGGGGAAATGAAAGCCTATTTAATGTGGTGCAATGTTAATCCTCTTGAAAATCAGGATGATTTAAAACAAAAATAAATTAAAAAAATAAAAATTACCAGGATTGGCTTAAGAAGACATTGAAAACCCAAAAGACTAATAACTATAGAAGTAGCTGAGCCCTTGTGAAGGGATTGTTGTTGTTCACTTGCTAAGTCCAGTCCGACTCTTTGCAACCCCTACGGATTGCAGCACGCCAGGGTTGCCTGTCCTTCATGATCCCCCAGAGTTTACTCAAATTCATGTCCATTGAGTCAGTGATGCTATCTAACCATCTCATCCTCTGTTGTCTCCTTCTCTTTCCTTCAATCTTTCCCAGCATCAGGGTCTTTTCCAAAGAGTCAGCTCTTCACGTCAGGTATCCAAAGTACTGGAGCTTCAGCTTCAACATCAGTCCTTCCAATGACTATTCAGGCTTGATTTTCTTTAGAGCCTTTATAAAAAGAGTCATGAGAGATATCTCCCTTTCTTCTTGCTGTGTTAAGACACAGCCAGAAGATGACCATCTGCAAGCCAGGAATTGGACCCTAACCAGGAACCAGATTGGCTGGCACCTTGGTCTTAGACTTCTCAACCTCCAGAACTGTGGGACACAAGTTTCTGTTGTTAAAGCCACAGCATGTGTGGTGTTTTGTTATAGCAGCCTGAGCAAAGACAAGTATCAAAACCTGACAATGCAGCAAAAGGAAATTCACGGGCTAATTTAATCTATGAATATTGAAGCAGAACTTCTTCATGAGAGATTAAGAGGTGGAATCCAGTAATGCTGTTATGGAATAAAAAAATCTATAGTTAAATGATGGGAGGCTGACGCGCAGAAATCAGTCACATCAGTCTTATTTCTCTATATCACCAAGGAAAAATTGGAAACGGAAATTAAAAACACAATACCATCTACGATAGCTCTAAAATGCAATACTTAGATATAAATCTAATAAAATATGTACAGGATCTTTATGATAAAAACAATGAAATGTTATGAAATCAAAGGCTTCAATAGATGGAGAGATAGACTGTGTTCACAGATTGGATGATTCAGTATAACAGAGATGACATTTCTCCCCAAATTTACTTATAGGTTTAACATAATTCCTATCAAAGTTCCAGCAGGGATTTTTGTAAATACAGACAAGCCGATTTCAAAATGTATACCTAAAGACAAAGGAGATAGAATAATTAAAACATTTGAAAATGAAGAATAAATTTAGATGAATCACGGTACTGACTTTACTACTTATCTATATAGCTGCAGTAATCAAAACAGTGGCATTGGGATAGACACAAATCAAGGGAACAAAATAGAGTCCAGAAATAGACCCACACAAGTTGATCCACAGATTATTTTTGGCATGTCTTGCGGGGCCAGGGATTGAACCCGACCCCTTGGCAGTAAGAGCAAGAACTTCTAATCATTGTACCACCAGGGAATTCCTGATCAATGGATTCTTTTAAAAATTTTATTTATTCACATATTATTTTTATTTATTTGTTTGTCTACACTGGGTCTTCACTGCTGCTCGTGGGCTTTCTCTAGTTGTGGCGAGCAGGGGCTACTCTCTAGTTGGGGTGTGCGGGCTTTTGCCTGCGGTGACCTCTTGTGGCAGGGCACGGGCCCTAGGGTGAGTGGGCTTCGGTAGCACAGCGTGTGGGCTCAGTAGTTGTGGCCCACAGGCTTGGTTGTCCCTCGGCACGTGGGATCTTCCTAGGCCAGGGATCGAACCCGTGGCCCCTGTATTGGCAGTCAGATTCTTCACCACTGAGCCACCAGAGAAGCCCAATTTCTGTTTTCATACATTTATAGATTGCTAAGGAGAAGCAATGGCAACCCACTCCAGTACTCTTGCCTGGAAAATCCCATGGACCGAGGAGCCTGGTAGGCTGCAGTCCATGGGGTCGCTGAGAGTTGGACGTGACTTAGCGACTTCACTTTCAGTTTTCACTTTCATGCATTAGAGAAGGAAATGGCAACCCACTCCAGTGTTCTTGCCTGGAGAATCCCAGGGACGGGGGAGCCTGGTGGGCTGCTGTCTATAGGGTTGCACAGAGTCGGACGCTACTGAAGCGACTTAGTAGTGGTAGAAACATAGAAATAAGTACGAATATGTGTATGAATGTTAGCCTACCCATGTGTATTTCCTAGTTTGTCTTCTCAGAAGGCACTGACAAGCCAGTAGCAATGAGCACATTTAGAGATGTAGTGCCCAGATCATGGTTTCTAAATACCATTTTCACGCACACACATAATTATACACATATACAAACACACACACGTATGTGTGTGTGTGTGTGTGTTTATCGCTCGGTCATTTCCAACTCTTTGTGACCCCATGGACTGTAGCCTGCCAGGCGCCTCTGTCTATGGAATTCTCCAGGCAAGAATCCTGGAGTGGGTAGCCATTCCCTTCTCCAGGGGATCTCCCAACCCAGGGATCAAACCTGAGTCTCCTGCGTTGCAGGAAGATTGTTTACTGTCTGAGCCACGAGGGTAGCCTGTACACACACACACACACACACACACACACACACACACACACACACACACTAAGGTTTCTTGGAGAAATATTTAATTCCAGAGCTTGGGCAGGGAAAGTAAACCATGAGCTTGAAACATATTATGATGTTAGCAAGTAAGGAAGTGCTCAGAAGATGATAGGGCTGTAGTGAAAGGACCCAGGAACCAAGCTGAAGTCATTCTTAATGGTTTGAAGCTGGGACTATTCGAGCAACAAAATGAAGGTTGGATTATAACCTTGTTCAGTTTTCTCCCCAAACCATTATCATGTCTTAACCTACTGTATAATTAACTTATTATGTTTTTTTTATTACCTCATTCTCCCCACTTGAATATAAACTTTAGAGAGTGATGTTTGGGAAGGGACTCTGTTTTGCTTATGGATATTGTGGATATTGGCCCATAGACTAGGGAAACTGAATTTACTAAGAAGCAAAAAGAGTTTTTCCAAAGAATCGAACACTAAGCATCAGCAGCTACCAGCAGCAGGTTGTCTTCCTCGGCTCCTCTGGGACTCACAGGGGCCGGCAGGCCTGGTCTTGAGGGAGCTGAGTAGTCTGGGGTCTTCTCCTGAGAAAAGAACATGGCAAACTGGGAGGCCATCTCCCAAGGAACACTTTAGAAGATTTTCCTCTCAAAAGCACCCTTGGAACAGCTGTGCTTATTTTGCAAACTCAGTGAGAAGCTGACTTTTGCATGACATTAAAAGCCTATTGGTATCTTTATCTCAGTGAAAACCCTCCCACTCCTGTGAGGTTGACATTGTTGTTTAGCGCTAAGTCGTGTCTGATTTTTGTGACCTCATGGACCGTAGCCCGCCAGGCTCCTCTGTCCTTGGGGGTTTCCTAGGCAAGAACACTGGAGTGGGTTGCCATTTTCTTCTCCAGGGGATCTTCCTGACCCAGGGGTTGAACTTGCATCTCCTGCCTTGGCAGGTGGAATCTTTACTGCTGAGTCACCAGGGAAGCCCGAAGTTGACATCAAATTCCTGTTTTATGGGTGAAGGGAAGGCAGCATGGAGAAGGTAAGTGTGTTAGTGTCCTGGGACTGCTGAGACCTAGAAGAGTCAGATTCCTGGAGTCAGAAAGTACATTAGTAGATGCCGGGAGCTGGGATTGGGATGGGGAACAGGGAGTTAGTGTTTAATGGGGACAGAGTTTCAGTTTAGGAAAATGAAAAATTCAGGAGATGGATGATGGTGAGAGTTGAATGATGCAAAATACTTAGTGCCACTTAACTGACAGTTAAATATGGTTAAAATAGTATATTTTATATTATATGACTTTTATCAGAATAGAAAATAAATTTTAAAAAAGTACCACAAACTGGGTGGCTTAAAACTATAGAAATTTATTGTCTCACAGTTCTGGAGGCCAGAAGTCTGAAATTAAGGTATCCACTGGGCTGAGCTTCCCCTGAGACTCTGGGTAGAGCTCTTCTTTGTCTCTTCTTAGCTTCTGGGAGCCCCAAACACTTTTTGGCTTGAAACTGCATGTCTGATCTCTGCCTTTGTCATCATCTTTTCTCTCTGTGAGTGTCTGTTTCTGTGTCCAAATTTATAAGAGCCCCAGTCGTATTGGGGCTTCCTTTGGGGCTCAGGTGGTAAAGAATCTGCCTGCAATGCAGGAGATCCGGGTTCGAGCCTTGGGTCAGGAAGATCCCCTGCAGGAGGAAATGGCTACCCACTCCAGGATTCTTGCCTGGAGAATTCCATGGACAGAGGAGGCTGGAGGGCTACAGTCCCTGGGGTGGCAAAGAGTCGGACACAACTGAGCAGTTAACACTTTCACTTTTCACTTTCAGTCATATTGGATTAGATCACCTTAAATGATCTCATTTTAACTGGATTATCTCCATCAAGACCCTATTTCCAAATAAAATTACATTTTGAGTTGCTGGAAGTTAAGACTTCATCACATCTGTTTTGGAGGATACAATTCAATACATAATGGTAAGTAAGTTTGAATCAAACAATGTTTGAGCTTGTTGTTGTTGTTTAGTTCTTAAGTCATGTCTGACTCTTTGTGACCTCATGGACTGAAGCTCACCATGTTTCCCTGTCCTTCACTATCTCCCGGAGTTGGCTCAAACTCATGTCTATTGAGTTGATGATGCCATTCAACCATCTCATCCTCTGTTGTCCCCTTCTCCTCCTGCCCTCAATCTTTCCCAGCATCAGGGTATTTTCCAATGAGTCAGCTCTTCATATCAGGTGGCCAAAGTATTGGAGCTTCAGCTTCAGCATCAGTTCTTCCAGTGAATATTCAGGGTTGATTTCCTTTAGGATTGACTGGTTTCATCTCCTTGTTAGAGCTAAAAGAGACTTTTTCTGTTGAAGTATCCACCCCACTGGATACTCACTCTCTGTATGACTTAACCATGCCTAGACTCTCCTGAAATGGAAAGTCATCAGGAAATTCCCAAAATACTAACTATGCTAATCTCTGAAATCTTGATTACCCTCTAAAGTGTAGACTTTTTAGGTCCTTTCTTTTTTCCTGCTGACTGGGGTTTCCACCCTCCTGAGTTAACATTTCATGGTTCACCTGCCTCCTGAGTACCCTCTGGAGCATCAACAGAGAGCTTAGAGCCATTGCAAAGAGTGAGAACCAGGTAAGACATCCTTTGGGGAGTTCTATGACCTGAACAGAAGTGATATAAAAGGGAAATACAGGGCCACTGAGCATGTGTGGTATAGCAAAGGCAAAGGTACAGAGATAATTAACAACAGACTAAAATTGGAAAAGCTATGTGAAAAGGGCCTGGGGCAGCCCATAGCTGGGGAAAAGATTGGAAAATTAGGTTAAGTGGCAAGAGACTTCAAATCAAATCACCAGATACATATTAAGTGCCCGACTCAGTATTTCAATGAGCCATGGGTGATACAAAGGTATATAATATCTGTTTCCTGCCCTCAAGGAAAGTATAATCTACTTACAGAGGTTAGACATAAAACTCAGGAGAAATAAGATAACAAAATATTTAAATAGGAATTCACAGTGCCTCACAATTTATTGCTAAATGAGCTGTAAAGCTGATGACAAGCTTTTAAAACTCTATACCAGGAGAGATTATTCAGTTGTTTATGGTCTAATTAGGAGCATATTTTCTTGCTGGGGGAAGAAAAGGGTTAACTGAGCAGGGCAAATCAATGAACCTAAGAGATGTCTTTTTACAGAGATCAATGGAATTCATAGGCCTTTCACTAGACTGACTTAAAAAAAGAGAGATGTAAATGAAATCAGAAATGAAAGAGGTGACATTACAACTGATGACACAGAAATAAAAAAAGGATGATAAGAGACTACTGTGAACAATTATATTCCAGCAAATTGGGTAATCTAGAAGGAATGGAAGCATTCCTAGAAACATATACCCAACTGAGAATGAATCATGAAGACATGGAAAATCCGAGCAGACTTGCAACTAGTCAGGAGATTGAATTGATCATCAAAAATGTTCCCCAAAAGAAAAGGCCAGGACCAGATGGATTCGCTGAGAATTCTACCAAACATTTAAAGAAGAATTAGTGCCAATACTTCTCAAACTTTTCTAAAATATTAAAGGAGCGGGAACACTCCCAAACTCATTTTGTGAGGCCAGTGTTACCAGATATCAAAGCCAAACAAAAACAGTACAAGAAAACTACAGGACAATATCTTTGATGGCTATAAATGCAAAAATCCTCAACAAAATACTAGTAAATCAAATTCAACAGTTCATTAAAATGATCATACAACATGACCAAGTGGGATTTACCTGTGTGGGGCAAGGATGGTTCAACAGATGCCAATGATACACCATATTGACAGAATGAAGGATAAAAATCACATGGTCATCTCAGTAGATGCAGAAAAAGCAGGTGACAAAATTAAACTGCCTTTCATGATAAAACACTCAGCAAACTAGGAAAACAAGGAAACTACTTCAACCTAATAAAGCCCATATATGAAAAGCTCACCACTGGTATCTTACTGAGGGGTGAAACACTGAAAGCTTTTCCTCTAGGAATAAGGCAAGGGTGACCATTTACTGCCACTTCTATTCAACATAATACTGGAAGTTCATGACACAGCAATCAGGGACCCAGGTTGCTGCCGGCTCTGTCATCTTCAGGACATTTATCTCAAGTTACCTTGGGTGTGAACATTTGACTGGGGGCAGGGGTGGGGGAGAGAGAGAGAGTCAGACTCATATGGGGGTGTTTGTGGGCTGCACCTGGAGTGGCATAGATTACTTCTGCTTACATTCCATCTGCCTGCAAGGGAGATGGTTACAAGGTCACATCTAACTGCAAGGGAGGCTGGGAAACAGTTATGTGCCCAGGAAGAAGGAGAAATGGATTCATGACTAGCTATCAAGTCAAATTCTTTCCCATCTGCTCTTTTTCAGCTGAGGGAACGTGGGCTCAGAGAGGTCCTAGATCACTGTGAGTAAAGAGAAATTAAGAGATGCAATCTATATATAGTTGACAAAGCAGGAACCAAAAGTGCAGATGTAGTACCTGAAATTATAAACTAACCAATAGAGAAGCCAAAAATATGAAGCTACTGGGAATTCCCTGGTGGTCCACTGGTTAGGACTTGGTGCTTTTGCTGCTGTGGCCCCATTCAATCCCTGGTTGGGGAAACCAAAATCTTGCAAGCTGTGCAGTGAGACACACCTCCCCCACCCCCAGAAGATGAAGTCACGTAGCTTTCTTGAGAGGGGGACTGTAAATGGGGTGGCTAAATGAGTTGTTGGCATATAAATGTTCAGTTGAAGTTCTTTCGTGTTCATTGCTGCTTAATATTCTATTGTGTGAATATTTATTTCATCATGTGTCCATCCACAGCTGATGGACATTTGGGTTATTTTCAGTTGGAGGCTATGATGATGAGCGTACATGAACACACCAGTAAGTGTCTTTGTGAACATGTGCGGGCATTTCAGTTGGGTGTATGATCGCTGGGGCATAGCCACGTTCCACTGTAGCAGGTCATTCCAATGGTTGTACCAATTTACACTCCTGCTAGCAGCAGACGAGTGTTCCAGTTACTCCACGTTCTTGCCAACACTTGGATTTTGTCGGGGGAAGTTCTTAGAGAGCCACTCTTTATGTATTTGGCTGCCTCGGGTCTTAGTTGTGGTACCTGGAGGCTTCCCTAGCTGTGGTGTGTAGGCTCAGGTGCCCCATGGAATGAGGGATCTAGTCCCCAGAAGAGCAAAGCCCAGACCTCTCTCTGAGCCAAGTTGAATTCTTTACTACACAACCCTCCTCAAGCCCACGCTGTGAGTCTGAGGGATCCCCTTCTTCTGTATACTCAGGAGGAGCGGGGAGGGTGAAAGAGGAGACTGAGAGCAAATACCCAGCTGCTAAACTGATGGAAGAGTCTCTTTAAATGACTGAATTCCATTTCTGGACATTTATTTCATGGCTGAGCTGGCTCCTGTACATGTGTGGATGCATGAATAAGAAATGATGTATGGATAAGGTTATTTCCTGAAACATTATTTATTGTCATGAGTTCAGCTGAGTTGGAGAGATATCTGGGTTGCCACCTGGGCTGTCGGAGTGGTTGATTAAAGCAACAGCAAGCCCAAATGAAAGTAATAGCGAAGCCTTTAGTCACTCAACCCGAAATATAAGCAAGAGGCTCAAACCAGAGAAAGCACTGATGCCCCTGTTCCATTTCCTCCATTGGACAACGTGCAGGTGGGTCAGGGGGATTGGTGTAGACAGTGGGGTCATCTCACTGATGGGGATCCCCAAACAGAAGCCTCTGGCAGGTTCCTGGACCCTGAGCCAGGGGGGGTGGGGTTGGGGAGAGTGCTGGGAGTGGACAAGTACTGAGCATAGGTCATTATGGGTTTCCCTGGTGGCTCAGTGGTAAAGAATTCACCTGCCAATGCAGGAGACGGGGGTTCAGTTCCTGGGTCGGGAAGATACCCTGGAGAAGGAAGTGGCAACCCACTCCAGTATTCTTGCCTGTCCCATGGACAGAGGGGCCTGTCGGGCTACAGTCCATGGGGTTGCAAAAGAGTCAGAGGAGACTTAGCATCTGAACAACAAAAACAACGAGTCATTGTGGGGACAAAGTCTTCAAGGTTCCCCACTTCGCTCTCTGATAGGGTCCTTGGCAGAGGCATCTAAAGACCTTGGCCCAAGGTTTCAGGTAAAGAGACTTAGGAATGAAGGCTTCTGGGTTAGGATGCACATATGCAAGGAGCATGCCAGCCGAGGTGTCTGAGTCTCTGACTGCAGCCCCCCTCGGGGACCGCAGTGAATTGTCTGGGCACCAAGACTTGTGTGGGGAGGGTAGTTTTCCTCCACGAGGCCCGTCAGCTCAAGCTTTGTCATTGCCTACAGTAAGGTCTCAGAAATCTTACATAAGTTTTTGGGAAAGTGCTCAGTTCAGTTCAGTCGCTCAGTCGTGTTCAACTCTTTGCGACCCCATGGACTGCAGCACACCAGGCCTCCCTGTCCATCACCAACTCCTGGAGCTTACTCAAACTCATGTCCATTGAGTCGGTGATGCCATCCAACCATCTCATCCTCTGTCATCTGGACTTCAGTTAAAATGAGGAGTTAGGCTTCTCACTTATAAAAACCAATTATTGAAAACAACCTAAGGACCAGTTAATAGTGGGTTAGTTAAAAAAATTGTGGTTCATCCTCACCAGGAAATCCAATGCATCTTTAAGAAAGGGTCTGTGTATGTACACAAGTGTGGAACAGTATGAGGCTGTAGGAGGGCTCTTGGGAAGTTGGTGAAGAGGGGGAGAGTCACTTCGTAGCTAGGAAGAGCATCTCCAGGGTGGCATCTTAGTTTGTGTGGGGTGAAGTCTATGACACAGTGGCTATCAGTGGTTCTTCTATAGTCTCTTGATGGTTCTCTGATAGCCCAGAGTTCTAACTGTTACTATTAGAAAATGCTGTCTCAAGGTGTCAGAACCTGCTAGAGGACCCCAGGGCTGGCAATGGTGGTCCTGGAGCCATCCCAGCAAGACATGATGACCGTCTAACTTGAAGCTCTGCTACTGAGGGAACGTGTTTATTCTCACTGGGTAGAAATGGCCTCTCCTGCTTTGTGAGTGAGAGATACTTTGTACTTTCATAAATAAGTGTTTGTTTCCCCTGTCTCATAGCAAACCTGGTTGCTCCATACTCATCAAGTACTGGGCTTCCCCAAGTCCTTTCTTGGAGCCATTCCTTGGAAAGCCCTGGAATGACCTAGAATGCTATGAAATGAGGACTTGCTTGCAAAGTAGGCTGAGTTTCTTAAACATATGCAGAGGAGGGATACCTGGTGGTCCAGTGGCTAAGATCCCTCCCTCCAAGTGCAGGGGGCCTAGGTTCGATCCTTGTTGGGAGAACTAGATCCCACCTACTGCAACTAAGAGTTCACATGCCATAGCTAAGACCTGTGCAGCCAAATAAATAAACATTAAAAAATTAAAATATGCAGAGGAGACCAAACCATGGCTTTTACGAGCAATGTGGGGAACAGTCTCACATCACATCCAGAAGTTTGGGCCCACATGCAGGCCCCACCTATCTTACTAGTCAGTCATGCCAACCTGAGTTCTACTTGCTGGCACTTACTGGCACTTTGCCTGAGAGGTTTCTATGACTGCCAGAGCCTGCTCTGTCTATACTAGAAGAACTGGAGAACTAGTGTCCTCTAGGAGATCCCCTCAACCAGTAACTGATGGGAGATGATGTGCAGCATCCTGGCAATCTTGGCCCTTGGGTGGATCCCTGGGGAGGGTCCAACACTGGTTCCCAGGGTCCCCTCAGTGGGATTAAGGTGGACACTGGTTTGATCATGAATCTTTTGGACTTTAGCATTTAAAGGCTGCCTTCCCTTCTCCACTCACTTCCTCTCCTCCACTGGTTGCTTCCTGGGATCCTCTTCCCAATAAACTACTTGTCCCCACCTCCTTGTCTCAGAGTCTCCTTTTGGGGGGGCAGAGAAAAGCAGGTGATAAATGCATCAGCTGTTTACCAGGACCTGGTTATGCCCTGTTCTTCCCCCACCCCTGGAAGCTGGATGTGAACCCATTGTGTCCCTAGTCACCATGCAAGGAGGGGTTACCAGCAAATTTGACACGTGAGGACTTTAGAGAGCCCTTGCCTTGGGGCCCAAAGCAAGTGTGTTGGGATCAAGACTGGCTCTTTCCACCATAAGGCAAAGTTCTGAAAAGCAGGCGCTGGAGCTGGTTTTTACTGCTTCTCCTTCCCCTGTGCTGACCAGCTCAGGGCCTACAAACAGGAGATGGTTAGTAAGGATGTCCAGCCAATAAATGCTGAATCCCCAGTAGGGCTAAATAAATTCTTTTACATGGATCAACTAATATTCTCATTATAATAGTCCTGGGTCATGGATACTATTATTAGCATCCTTATTTTATAGGATAAAGTGGGGGAAAGAGGAAAGGGACCTGCCCAAGGCCACATGGCCAATCCTGGATGAAGCCAAGCTCTTCACAGTCCATCACTGGGGTGGATGATGGTGAACAAGTGCACAAAAGGGATGAGGTGAAGTCATGGCTTACCCCACCGCTGGCTGGGTGACAGTGCATCGTCCCAACTTGGAATTCATCTCTGTCACACACAGGGTAAATGGGTCTATTCCCTGTGAATTATCTGCTAGCTGGCAGCTTCATCCATCTGCTCAATAACACAACTAAAACAATATCCAACAAGCTTTCTGATTCCCAGTCCCTGGGGGCCCAACTACATAACGTGGAAATGACTCTTTGGTAAAGTCTGATCAGAGGTAGGTTGTTCAGTAATCAGAAATCATGGTTTCTTCCTCCAGGCTTGAGACTCATAAACATCAGTTGGATGAGTTTTATATTTGGGTTGGACCCAAAATCTAGATGGATCCATTTCCCCCTAATTTATACCAGTTCAATGGGGAGAAAGCAGCAGGAGGCTGAATTTTTGCTCTGGGAGATCTCCTGGTTCCTCTGTCTGTAGCAGGCAGAGAGGGAGGGAAGGAGGGGGGACATATTGAAAGGAGCCCATGAACTGTCCATGAACTGAGACAGATAAGTGCCAGAGAGAGCCAGCATCAGCACCAGCTGCAGGGCTGAGCAGGGAGCAAAATCCCGTGTTCCCTCCTGGAGGTTTCCACAGCAGCGGTGCTGAGAAATGAGAATGCAGCCAGGGCTCATCCCTGGAGACCACAGAAGGAGTTGACCATCCAAAGACCCCTTAGGTAGCAGAAGATGGGTGGTCCGGCAGTTCAGCTGAAGTACCAGGTGGTTCTTTCATTGAATCATTCAATAAATATTTATTGAGGACCTACTACATGCCAGCACTCTGCTAGGCACAGATTCGGTGGTGAATAAAAAAGACAGTGCCTGCCCTTAAAGACAGGACAGGTCAGTGGGTGGGGATGGTCTACCCTGGTGAGAAAGTAAAGTCTGGAGTCAGAGAGTGTGTGGGTGCACCAGCTGAAAGGGTAGGGTCAGAGGCCAGGTTCCCACAGCTGATAACAGAGACGTCTTCATCTTCCGAGAATCTCCAGGAAAGTGCTGCACATCTGGAAATGCGACTTGGTGATCCAGCTGTGGCCTCCAAGCCCCGTCTTCCACGTTGCCCTCAAACTCTCAGGTACCGAAAGTTGGTCCCCAAAAACAGGAAGTCCTAGGAGAGACAAGACAGGATGGGATGGTGAAAGCATCCTCTGCTCCAAAAAGACGCATCTCTGATTTAAAGGGAGGCCCACATCTGGGGAAGCACACGCTGTGTCAGAAACCAGGTCAGCACATAAATCGAGCGTGTGTCTCTGTCCCCAAGGTCTCCATAAAGCACAGCTTTTGCCGGCTACCTTTTCTAAGGTGGCAATTTATCTGTCATTTCCCAAGCTGCTGCTTTCTGGCAAACCTCATAAATGTCCTTCGTGTCACCTAAATTCTCTCTCCTTGGCAAATAACACAAAACTGTGAGCTGCTGGGGTTTACTCTCCCACCCCCTCATAAGTTTCCCTCACCTAAGGCACGGGAATTCTGAACTCAGAGCAAAATCCAATTCTTTCCCTGGTTTTTGAGGTGAGTACACATTGGCAGAGTTGACCTCAAAATTCTAATGCATGTTGATTATATATACAGTTGACCAGTTGTTAAATGAGTGTTCGGGGCCCTGATGCTCCATGGGTGGAAAATCCATGTAGAGCTTATAGTCAGTCAGCTCTCTGTATCCACGATTCCTCGCATCTGTGGTTCAGCATGCCCAGATTCAACCAGCTGTGCAGATGGTGTAATAACTTAGTATTTACTATGGGGAAAAAAAAGGGCTTCCCTGATAGCTCAGTTGGTAAAGAATCCACCTGCAATGCAGGAAACCCCAGTTTGATTCCTGGGTTGGGAAGATCCACTGGAGAAGGGATGGGCTACCCACTCCCATTATTCTTGGGCTTCCGTTGTGGCTCAGCTGACAAAGAATCTGCCAGCAGTGCAGGAAACCTGGGTTTTATCCCTGGGTTGGGAAGATCCTCTGGAGAAGGGAAAGGCTACCCAGTCTAATATTCTGGCCTAGAGAATTCCATGGACTATATAGTCCATGGGGTGGCAAAGAGTTGGATACAACTGAGTGACTTTCACTTTCACTTTTCGTTGAAAAAAAATCTGCATATAGGCCAATCTGGGGACTTTCAAAGCCGTGTTGCTTAAGGGTCAGTCTAACGAATTGTCTAATGACTTGCCTTACGCCAAACAGCTAGAAGCGCTAATCTTCACAGGAGCCCAGGGAGGTTTGGGCTACACCTCATTTGACAGAGGAGAAAACTGAGGCCAGCTGAGTGAACTGTCACTCAGTCCTTGCTTTCAACAATGATCTATCTCACTCCTCACAAGCTCTCAATAAGAGTTGGATATTGACTATCTCTGGGTCCAGAAGAGCTCCAGACATTTGTTTTTCAAACGTGCCAGGCGATGTCTGTTTCAATGTTTCTGATCACTCTGCTGCCTGTCACTGTCTTCAGTAGCTGTTATTTGCTGGATGTTGACTATGTATCAGGCACAAAGCAATATGTCCTTAAATGCTCACAAGCCTGCCAACCCAGTCCTCCCACCTCACAGATGCTGTTCTAGAAAGATAACCTGAACCGTGGGGCACAGATGGCGCATAAAATGCTCGGCCAGAATAGTGGAGAGTCTAATGAAGAATAAGACGTATTCCTCGGTATTCAAATAGTTATAAATGATGGTTCATGGCATGGTTGGGACAGTATTCAACACAGGTGGAGAGGAGACTCAATTGCAACACAAAGAAAAAAAGAGAAGAAAGAATAACAAGTCTGAGAGCTAACAAGGCACCTATCCAAAACAATTTCAAAAAGTGCTTAGAGAAAACAACAGACTGAAAGGAAGGACACCATAAGTCAGGCTGTGGGTGTGGTGGGGCAATGGGTTCATGAGGGTCAGCACACCAAACATGAATCCATGACAAACCTCTTCCACTTAAGTAATTAGAAGAAATGCTATTCTATTCCACTTTTTTCTATTCTTTTCCATTCCATTCCATTCCATTCCATTCTATGTTTTGGCCATGCACTGAGGCTTGCAGAACCTTAGTTCCCTAACCAGGGATTGAACGTGGGCCCTCAGCAGTGAAAGTGCTGAGTCCTAACCACTGGACCACTAGGGAAATCCCAAGAAATGAGAAATTTCAAAAATGCACAAATGCCTTTCAGAACCTAAACTGTTGGTGTGTTTAGGACTGCTGTATTTTCAAAATGAGCTCATCCTGAGGTTCCCCTTGGTCACCCATGGTGGGGGGTGGAGGTGGAAAAGTTGTGACACATATTGTGTCAAATCCTTCCTGCCCTAATAAAGGACAATTTATTAGGTGCTGCTTATAAAGCACACGTGGATGTCTTCATGGCATCCCAGCTGACCCCAAATTGTTCCACCCCAGTCCAGGCTTTCCCAGCTACAGGGTTGAGCTGGGTCCCACCCACTGACTTATAGCCTGCCAAGCAGGAAAGCTCACCAATCCCCTCCACAAATCCTCAGAGCCCCCCTTGAACCCACTGACCTTGTGGATCTGGAGAATGGGGTCGTAGAGCTGAATTCTCTTCAGCAGAGGGAGAGGGAAGCCTTCTGCCAACTTATCTGCAGGTAGAGGCAGAATGTTGAGAGATTTGTTAGTAAATAATTATGGAGAAAATTTTACCAAAAACAAGTTCGTCTCTGCAAACTCCATACACAGTATATTCCCATTTAATTATAACCGAAGATTGGGATTACTATTCTCAAGTTCAGATAAGGAAACTGAAGTACAGAATGGTCAAGTAACTTGTGCTAGGTCACACAGCTAGAAAGCGGAAGAACTAAGGCTTGATGCCAGGCAGGCTGACACAGGAGCCTGAACTCTCAGCCATCGTGCTCCGTGGAGGCAGAGGCAAGGATAGGGCAGTGTCCACGCATGATAAGAAGCTAGTGGGTACTTGCTCTCGGCCCCCCTACCTGTATCCTGCTTTCTACTGCAGCCAAATGAAGCAGGGCCTCATGGAAAGAGGGTTTAGGTCTTTAAGCTTTTGTTTTTGACTAAGGAGTTGGCAACTAACTGGGAAATGTAAATTTAGAGGTGGACAGGTAGCTCAAGTGCTGAAGAATCCTGCCAGTGCAGTAGCCACAGGAGACACGTGTTTGATCCTTCAGTTGGGAAGATCCCTGGAGAAGAAAAGGGCAACTCACTCCAGAATTCTTGCCTGGGAATTCCCATGGGCAGAGGAGCCTGGCGGGCTACAACCCATGGGGTCACCAAGAGTTGGACACGACTGAGCATGCATGCACCTTGCCTTGTGCTCTGCACGCTAATTTGGTCCTCAGTCTTTCACCTGTCACTTCAGGGTGTGTGTGGGCACTTCTGTGAGCCCTTCTTTCTCCCTTAGGAGGAGGTTCCTGTGCTCCCAAAACTGCCCGTGTCCCCAACCCTCCTTAGAACCGTGGAAGAAGATGAGGCGGACTTCAACACTCCCATCTCACAGACAGGCTACTGAAACTGCGAGGATAAGTGACTCGCTCAGATCACGCAGCTTGCAAGAGAGACCTGGTTCCAGCTTTCTTTTCCTCAAGGGCAGTGTCCACTCTTGACTTAGAAAAGTCCATAGTGATTCTTACCATTGACCTTGGGGTAAAAGTTGTTGAGAAGGTAATAATTGAGCAGTGCCTCCAGCAGCTCCGCCTAGTGGAGAATAGGAGAGGTACATCATAATCACATGTACTATCTTGCCCACCAACAAACCCACAAAGAACCACCCTTGGGGCTGGGGTGGTCCTGTAAGTGCCGACATGGCAAAAGCCTTGGGGGAAAAAAAAGCAAATTTCAGGTAGATACCTACATCGTGCTATTGCTTTATAAGATAAAACTACTTTGAGATGCACATTCATATGTGTACAGAGTGATAGAAAATTTTGGAAGACTACACAACCACCACGCCTACACGATCTTTCCTCTAGAAGAACATCAAGGTTTGGCTTAACCGTAAATTTAGTATTTAATTTTTCTTTTTGCAGTGAAAATGTTTTCTGAAATCACTTATATAACAAAAAATGATTTTAAAGTTGAAACAAAAATTATGAAACCCAACTTTTAATACTCACTGTGTGCCAGGTATTAGGACTCAAAATATGATATATATATATACTGGATTCACTGTAAGTCTTCAAAGTTAATATTAATGCCCCCATTTCACAGATAAGAAAACTAAGAACCACAGAATGAAAGTGACTTTCTAGAAATTGAATCCAGATTTATATGAATCTACAGGTCTTGTTTTTTGCAGTCGGTGTTGGGAAAACCTGATAGGATGACTTGAAACAAATATTTAATTAGTTTACAATATCTTTTTTTTTGGTTGCGCTAGGTCTTCGGTGCTACCCGCGGGCTTTCTCTAGCTGTGGTGAGTGCGGGCTCCTCTCTAGCTGTGAAGCCTGGTCTTCTCAATGTGGTGGCTTCTTCTGTTGCAGAGCACGGGCTCCAGGTGCATGGGCTTCAGTACTTGCAGCGCTAGGGCTGGGTTGCTCCGTGGCACATGGAATCTTCCTGGATCAGGGATCGAACCCGTGTCTCCTGCATTGGCAGGCGGATTCTTATCCACTGTTCCACCAGGGAAGTCCCAGGATGACTTTTTGTGGCTCTTTACATATGAATCATTCACTTCACAACACATTTTTACATGCCACGCACGGATACAGCATTAGTGTGTTATCACTCACGTCATCCTTCATCCTCTGAGAGGAGTCAAGCTGCGGGGCCCCTGTGAGTAGTGTCTCTCCTCACACTGAAGTGTTTATGTCCCCTGGCACCTGAGGGGCAGTCTGGTCAGTGGAGGGCAGGTAGAGGGGGGTCTGAGTATCCATAGGATGGTAAAAAGTTAGCCAACTACTGTAGGTTAAATCTTTCCATCTCCTCCTTGACCTGTGAGGAGGAACATCTCCACACTTTCCCTCTTCAGAAGTCTCCCCTTGAGTGTTTCAGCCCACGCAAATCTTCCCATTCTTTTTTCTCCTTTCATATGGGCACTTTTCGCCACGGCCACATTTCCTCTTTGTGGAAATCGTCTCTTGGTTTTGCCTGCCCAGCCATCAATTCCTTTTGTTTAAATAACAGAATTCCTATTTGCTTCAGGGGAATGCTCCTTTCCTTTCTCAGTCCATGTGGTTTGGGACTGCAAATATCGGTTCTGGGAGTGTAGATGAAACTCATGCTGGTTGATTGGCTTTGTCCAATTTCCAGCCAAGACGCTTGGCTAAAGATGGGCACTTGATTAAGAATAATCCAATGAGGACTAGCACACGATCTTGTTTTTTTTTTTTTTTAATAAAACTACAGGAAATTCGGGAATTTTCCACCAATGGGAAGAACCTGCCTAAGAATGAAGCCAACAGATAAAAACAGAATGGAGAGGCAGAGATTCTTCTCTTAATATATATATATGTTCTTTTTTTAAAAAACTGCATGAAAATTCTTTATAAACTCCATAGTGCGCTACAGTTTTCAGAAGTTTCGCACACACAATTTCATACAGTCCTATAATAACTTCCCCTGCCTTTTCAAATTGATGCATTAATCTGAACACCTGGATCCAGCTATGCCTGAAACCTCTAGCCTTAGCTTTCTTATATTTGTTTTTTAGTTGTATGATCCTATTCATTCCTCCTCTTGCTTAAGACACTTTTAGTTAGCCTTTTTTTCCTTGCAATTAAAAGAATTCTGTCCACCAAATGATTTAATTGTACACTGCCTAGTATTGGGAGGTAACTGTTCTTCTGCCTGATGTTTCTTGTCCTCAGGGACTTCTATGACTTCTAGGGCTGAGAGTAACTCTTCTTCTTCTCTATTACAGGTGCTTAGTAAATATTCTAAATTATTACCTTAATCATTTCTTACATAAAAGCAACAATAACTTACATTGAATAGTCCAACTTTAGATTCTTTCAGTTCCACTTGTATCCTATAACAAATCAGAGAAGATTCAAAGATGTGGGCGTTATGTTCAAGGGAAACCTAACGTGGGGATTCCCCAGAAGGAAACCCAACTGGAGAAGGCACAGGGCCAAGGGTATGGTAGAGTGAGAGCAAGAAAGATTATTGAGGAACCAAAAACAATGATATGGCCTTACTGGGAAGACTTGCAGAGGGGAAGTGTGTAGTGTAAAAGCACTCAATCTCTATAATTTCAGGAAGTCAGTATTGCTGATGTCTAAAATTCATAGATAAGGGAAAAACAGTAAATTCTTTAGAAGTTTGGAAGTAATGGTGGAAAGGAAGTTTAAGGAGACAGGTCCAGTGGGGGAAAACAACTGGGCCAGCTGGGCTAAAATTTAAGTTTGCTTCCTCACCCAGTGGTGGGCCCTAAGGTTGAAAGAGGATCCAATTACATCCCACCTCCAGCTGCACTGAAGCAGCTGCAGTGTCAGGAGTGAGCCCAGTTGAGCGCCCCCACGTGGGCAGTAGGCTGACTTACTTTCCTGGCTCCAAGAATCCAGAGATCTTGCTGGTGTTGAAGGTCAACATGGCAGACACATTAGTGGCCTGGAAATTCCAGTAAAAAGAAACAGGTCTCAATGAAGGAGGTTGTCATGTACAGGATGCATAACTATGAGAACTGGCTGTCTCCTCTAAACTAATACCTCACTGAGTTAAAGCAGGAACTTGCCCACTGGACTGTAGGCTACCAGGAAGCTCATTGTAGGTGCTCAATAAATGTTTGAACTTGGACTTGAACATTTTTACTTGAAATTGCTCACTACGATAGGCTTCCAAGGTGGCACTAGTGGTAAAGAATCCACCTGTAATGCAGGAAACCCAGGTCTGATCCCTGGGTTGGGAAGATCCCCTGGAGGAGCGAAAAGCAACCCATTCCAGTATTCTTGCCTGGAGAATCCCCATGGACAGAGGAGCCTAGAGGGCTAAAGTCCACAGGGTCACAGAGTTGGACATGACTGAAGTGACTTAGCATGGCTGACTGACTACGATAGCAATTAAACTTTGAACAGACTACCGAGAGAAGATGTGCGTTGCTTTGTTGCTTCATCACGTCCAGCGCTTTGCGATCCCATGGACTGCAGCCTACCAGGCTCCTCCATCAAGGGGATTCTCCAGGCAAGAATACTGGAGTGGGGTGCCATGCCCTCCTCCAGGGGGTCTTCCTGACCCAGGGATCAAACCCGAGTCTCCTGCATTGCAGGAGGATTCTTTACTGTCTGAGCCACCAAGGTACAGAGGCTTATCTCTGGAGATCTCTAAAGGGATCCTTTCTAGCTATCTCAGGGCCAAGATTCAGCTCTTAGAAATAATAACAGTAATAATAATAAATAATGTTTTAATTTAAAATATGTTGATGACAATTTCCATAACAATGACAACCAATAAATTGCACATCAACATCTGGGAGCAATTGTTACTGTTTAGCCGCTAAATCTGGACTTCCCCTTATGGACTCACTTAGTGGAACAAGCATACATCAAGTAAATAAACCTGCAAAGAGCTAATAAGTATCTTTACATAAGTCCTATGAAGAAAAATAATAGGATGCCATAAGAAAAAAAAAGTGACAAGAGTCGTAAGATAGATCAGGGATAAGGGCAATCAAGAAAGGCCAATCTTGGGACTTCCCTGCTGGTCCAGTGGTTAAGAATCTGCCTGCCAATGCAGGGGACATGCGTTCAATCCTTGGTCTGGGAACTAAGACCCCACAATATGTGGGGCAACTAAGCCTGTGCATCACAGTCTGAAGACTGCATGCCCCATAAGCTGCGCTCTACGACAACAGAAGCCAGCACGATGAGAAGCTTGTGCACCGCAACTAGAGAGTAGCCCCAGTCACTGCAACTACAGAAATAAAGACCCATAGCAACCAAAAATAAATAAATAAATAAACTTAGAAAAAAAAGAAGAGAAAGGCCTATCTGAGGATCCTTAAGTTGAGATCAATTTTACGGAATTAACCAGGTGGTCAGTGCAAGGAAGAACCAGCAGGAAAAGGCAACCACATTTGCAAAGGCTTTGAACCTTACCACACCGAGCCGGAAGACAGGCTCCTTGACGGAGTTGGGCAGGAGCACAAAGGCCTCGATCTCCATCTGGGCAGCTGTGGACAGATTCCCAGGGCTGAAGTTCAGGCATGGGGCAGAGATCACTGCTCCCTGGAGCTCCAAGTTTGTGTTGGGGTACAGTCTGGCTATCTGAGGGTGGAATGAAGAGATTATGTCGAGAAGAAAATATGCAGGTTTGCTGGGACAACCTGGAGGAAGCTAGAGCAAGCTGAGATCACCTGTTGGTTTAATTTCCACAAAATGCTCTGTGCCTTGTTCTCTTAAAGGTATCACTGGACATCCTTTCATGTCAGACATATAGAGCCTGCATCATCTTCTGGCTGAGCTGTATTCTATTCCACTGTGTGTGGGTACTGCAAATGATCTAATCTTATTGGGCATCAAGTTGTCTCCAAAGTGTTGCCTTTTAATGACTACTCCCCTGTGTACCCTTGGCTATTATTTTGGGGGATACATTCCCTGCGGAGTCCAAGGGCAAGAATATTTTTAAAGCTTCTGCCAGGTATTGCCAAACTATCCTCCAGAAAGGGTTTTTCTCTCCACACCCCTCCCTGGGCCATCGCTGAGAGCTATTGCTTCTCTAGAACCCGCGTGCCTGGCTCCCCTCCCCCTAGTCTGATAACTGCATACACCAATGTTTTTGAGATGTGACACACCTAGATTCTAGCATTTAAAAAGCTCTGGCAATTTTCTGTTTAATTAAAATTTAATCTGGGGTCAAGACTGTTCCGTGTAGGGGGGAATTTGGTGGAGGAACAGTCCCAAGAGCCTTTTAACTATGCAAATATAAAATCTACATTCTATTGTAAAAGGGAGATGTTTAGAAGGTTGAGGAGGTAAATCACTTTCCCTCAAAAGGATAGCTGATCTGCTTGTGTGTCAGGTTGATTATGATGTGAGCAGGAAGGAGGAAGGGGAGTTTCCTCCTCTTTCTGGGCAAAAAGGGCTGTTGGAGCCAGGATGTGGCCAAAGTCCCAAAGCTAGTGCCAACAATACAGCGGCAGGTTGGGCTGTTGTGGGGTTATAGGGAGAGAAGGGGCCTGCTGTGGGGGTGCCTTATGGAAGGAGGTGACCCAGGTGCTGCAGCATTTGAAGTTTAACAATTTCCCCATCATTATAATTCCTCTCAGCTATCATCAAGCCTTCTGAAAGGAACTTTAAACACTACTGCCTATCTGAGTGGTGTCTTAAGGGTACTCAGAAGTTAGAGGAGAAGACAGGTAGATTTCTTTGGGATTAAATGAGACATTGCACATAAAGAGTTTAGTCCAGCAATGACAGAGCTACAGGGTTATTCACTGTGTCACTGATACAGCAAAGAGAAAATGTACATGTCCTTCCATGGGAGACCCAGATACTCAAACTATGCTCAGTCCATAATACAATGGCAGACAGGATTCCCAGGAAAACAAGAGTGAGGAAGCTTTTTATTTACCTATACAGAATCATCTCCTGGTACAGTAGGGGAAAAAGTAAGGTGAAAATTGGTGTGTAAAATATACCTCCATTTGTGTAAAAAAACAAAGGAAAGACAAATAACATCTGTTTGTATATACACACAATCTCCCAGGAAGGATGTGTGCAATCTGATAGTATTGATAGACTTGGGGTGTGAGCTGGATGTTTAGGGGACAGGAGTGGATGGGAATTTTCACTCTATAACTTTTTAGGTCTTTTGAATCTTGAACCATGAGAATTTATTATCCATTCAAAAGATAATTTTTGTAAAGCTCCAAGAACAGGGCCTGATCCCTACTACACCCACTGTGATTGCTTGGTGTCCTTAATTGGGGTACATTTTGTGGGGCCTGTCAGTATTCCTTGGGATTGTCAGAGATCATCAGTAAGAGACTGGGTGGCGTGTGGTCCCAGGAGACACAGGGCTTGGGCCTCTGTCATTTTGACTTTGAAGGGAAACCTGTAACACCCCAGCCTTCAGTGGGGACCCCGCTGTGGGCCTTCTGACTCTTGATCAAGCTGAGAGGAGGTTGCAGGTTTTAAAGAATACTCCTGAAGGCTTTCGGGGCTCAACCTGGACCCTGAGGGCTAAGGGAAGCCTTACCCTGGGAACAAAGGCGCGGAAGGACTTGGTGTTCAGTCGAATGGTAGAATCAGGTGGAATCTGCAATGAAGGGACACAAAGAAGTTTTAGGTGCTCCGGCCAGAGCTGAAGGTCTGAAGAGAGATGGGGAAGTGAGAAGGTATTCAATAATGTAGCTTCTTGACTGCGTGCGGTTACCATGGCAACGACGAGATGCTTGTTCTGCATTCACCGTGAGCACATGAATCCCTGGAGTCCTGGATGCTCTCCTTGGGGCATAGGTGACATGCAGGACTCAATCAGAGGATCCACAAGAGTGAGATTTGCAGTCTCACAGACCTAGGTTTGACTCTAGGTTTTGTTACTATGTAATCCCAGCTGAGTCCCTTTCCCTCTCTGAGCCTCAACTTCCTCACCTATGAAATGGAGATAATTATGTGTGTGCGTGTGTGTGTGTGTGTGTGTGTGTGTGTGTGTGTGAAGTTGCTTCATTTGTGTCTAACTCTTTGCGACCCCATGGACTATAGCCCACCAGGCTCCTCTGTCCATGGGATTCTCCAAGCAAGAATACTGGAGTGGGTTGCTGGGCCCTCCTCCAGGGGATCTTCCAGACCCAGGGATGGAACCCGTGTCTCTTATGTCTCCTGCATTGGCAGGTGGGTTCTTTACCACCAGTGTCACCTGGGAAGTCCAAGAGATAATTATAGTCCCCACTTGTTGGGTTATTGTGAGAGCTAAATGAAATGGTGAGCATAAAACATCTAGCCCAAGGCCTAGCACATAGTGGGCATTCAATAAAACACAGCTACTATGATCCCTTCCGCTGAAGGAAAGGTCTGTACCACAGGTGGGAAGGGTGACTCAAAAATGACAATAGAAGTAAATGACCCTGGCGTGGATGAGAAATCATTCAAAGGCCAAATGTCACTCCATCCATCACTGCTGGTCTCCAATTTATTACCAGGATTGGCTGGACCATCCAATTTGGACTGCATTGTGTTTCTTCCACCATCCTGACATGGAACATGAGGCTTCAGCTTTCACAAAGAACTACAAGAAACAGCTGCCTAAAACCCCAGAAATTTGAAAGAAACTTAAAGAAATTTTCATGATGTGACCCACTGTAAAATGTAGTAACCTTTATCCAAAGCCACATTGGAGACAGTTTTGTTTTAGAGGTAAATACTAAGGTGACTTTCACTATGAATCCCTACATCCTGTACTCTTTCCATTTTGACTACAGGAAGCACTCACACAGATCTGTGGTTTTTAAAAAATCAATTTATGGGTCCCGTGTCTTCATAATTGTGCCTTACTTTTAACTTGGTCTTTATTTTCTATTCCATGAAATCTTATGAATTTATCAGTGTATCTATCATCCTGCCTCCTTCACTAAAATCTTTTTTTAAATCTCCACAAACCATCAGGATGAAAGAAAATATGCATGAGAACAGATCTAGGGACTTCCCTGGTGGTCCAGTGGTTAAAAACCTGCTTTCCAATGCAGGGCACACAGGTTCAATCCCTGGTCAGGGAACTAAGATCCCACATGCCATGGGAAAGCTAAACCTGAATGCTGCAGATACTGAGCCCATGTAATCTAGAGTCCATGCTCCACAACTAGAGAAGCCCCTGTGCTCCATAAGACCCAGCACGTGCACACACACACACACACACACACACACACACACACACACACACACAAAGATAACGGATCTAGACAGGAGGGAAAAGTAAAATATGGACAAGCAAGTCACAAAATCTTCCACAATTGTTATAATGGAGAAAGAACTTTGAGCTTTCTGGCTGCCAAAGTGAAAAGGGAAATTGTGCTAACATATTTTTCCTGCTCTTGATCTTTTTTCTTAGTTATAGTTTACTATTTCACTGATGTAAATGGGTGGAAAAGAAAGAGGAAGGAAGACCAAGTGACAAAGTCACCTGTGAGAGCTATTCTGCTACGAGTCTCACCATGTCATCCGTGATAGTAAAGTTCAGGAATCCCGCTTTATGATAAACTAGGCTGGCGGTGTTGAAGGCATAATCAGAGATGGCAAAGTAGACCATTCGGCTGTGTTCCTCGGGAAGGTTCATGACAGGAGCAAGGAAAGCAACTGGGAAGCGGTCCTCTAGGCTAAAAATTTCTCCCTAGAAAGAGAGAGAGAGAATCCATTTGAACTTTTCTAAGTCTATCCCAGGGCTAGACACCTGAGCTGGGAGCCTATAGAGTCTGATGAGGGAACACTGGCTAGAAACACTGCCTGAAATTCCACCATTAAAGATGTTTTCCTTGGAATCTAAAAAAAAAAAAAAAAAAAAAAGATCCAAATGAACTTGTTCACAAAATGGAAGTAGAGTCACAGATGTAGGAAGCTAACTCATGGTTACTAGAGGATGGGGCAGGGGAAGGGATAAGTTGGGATCCTGGGACTGACACATATACACTGCTAAATACAAAACAGATGACTAATGAGAACCTGCCACATAGCACAGGGAACGCTCCTCAGTAGTCGGTAATGATCTATATGGGAACAGAACCTTAGAAAAAGAGTGGATATATATCTCTCTATAACTAATTCACCTTGCTGTAGGCCCGAAACTAACACAGCACTGTAAATCATCTATGTGTGTGTGCTCAGTCACTCCGTCGTGTCTGACTCTTTGTGATTCCAAGGACTGGGGCCCGTCAGGCTCCTCTTGTCCATGGACTTTTTCAGGCAAGAATGCTGGAGTGCGTTTCCATGTTCCTCCTCCAGGGGCTCTTCCCGACTCAGGGATTGAACCCATGTCTCCTGCACTGGCAGGTGGATTCTTTATCACTAGAGTTACCTGGGACGCTCAAATAAACTATACTCCAATAAAATTGTTTTAAAAAATATGCTTTCCTTTGGGTCAAAGTGTATGTCCAGGATCCCCTAATGAAACGCTCAACAGAAGCTTTGGTGTTTTAACCTATGGGACCTCTTGGCCAGCTCTTCAGTGCCATCAAGGGCCAGCTCTGGTTAACGTCACCTGCAAGGTGGGATAGGTGAAGGAGTGGAGTTGGGGGCAGGGGAGGAAGGAAGTTTCAAGGCCTAAGTGATGTAAGACACCATGGGAGGGTCCTGGCTCTGGGAATACCCCCCACCACTCCATATTGCCCTGCCCTTGACACAGTGGGAACCACAGGGACACAGAGACAGATCTGAAGCTGGGGAACAGGAGGCCCCAAGAAAGGGCTGAGCTGAGGGAATGCCACACCGGGGCTGGACCCACTCAAGCCCCTGACCCAGGACCCTTACCTTGAACATCACATCCAGCATTTGGGCGGTTGCTTGAGGGGCCCCCATTAAGCTGTAATCAAGGCCAGCGAGATGGTCAATCTTCGTTGTGACTGTGAACCAGGGGAAGGGACAGAATTAGGATGCAGAAGTGGTGAGGGCTCTGGCTGACCCACACTCCCTCTGGAGAGGTCTCCAGAGCCCCCTGCCCCTCCACCTTAAGACCCTCCACCCAGCCCAGTGCTGGGGCAAAGAGCTCCTTTGCCAAGAAAGAGGTGACATGGTTTCTTCTATTCGGCTGATGATTTAGCCACAAGGGGACAGGTGCTTAGCCCAGAGCCTGAGCAGTTTCCAGAGTCTTACACACACACACACACACACACACACACACACACAGCCTGAGCGCAGGAGGAGCTCAGGTGTGGCAGCCCCTCCATACCCAGAAGTTCACACCAAAGAAGACATACGATAGGGAAAATTCTCCAACCGAAGATATCGCTCTTCAACTTTATAACCAAGACCTTGATCTTCAAGGAAACCAGCCTCCTTCCTACCAATATCAACAAATAACCAGGAAGGCGGGGCCATGTTCAGAGGACCCAGAGACTCCCCTCCAAGACCTTGGGGGCAGGAGCTCTCTGTCCCACATGCTGGGGCCTCTGTGCCCACGTGGGTCTCCGTTGAAGGGAAGGTTAGTGAGTGTGGAGGCCTGGGGGCCAAGGCATCAGGGAACACCTCTAATTGTTGTCCCTGCCAACTTTACCTGTGTAGCCTAGCTCTGGAGCCTCTGCCTGTAGAGAACTGTTCTATAGGTACTCTTAAGTGCAGGCAAAGAGGCAGTATGAGATGCTCTCTGCCCCATTGTTGGTAATAGGAAAGGATGACAACAAACCCACCTGTCCAGCAGCTGGGGGCTCACTAAATAAATGGAGACACATTCGTAAGATAGAACACTGTGCAGTTATTAAAATGAAATCTAGGGACTTCCTTGGAAGTCCAGTGGTTGGTGGTTACTCCACGCTTCCAATGCATGGGGCACAAGTTCGATCACTGAGTGGGGACCTAAGATCCTGCAAGCTGAGTGGCATGGCCAAAAAAAAATTGAGGTCTACATAACTATTTTGGAAAACTGTTTGGCAAGATCTGGTAAGGCTGAACCTAGGCACATCACAGGAAACTGTAATTTCTCTCCTGCCTATATACCCCAAGATGCATGTCCATATGACCTAGAATATTCCCAGCAGCACTACCCACAATGATTTAGAACTGAAACTACCCAAATGGCTTTCAACAGGTCTATAGATAAACAAATGGAGAGACGTTATGGCTGATTCATGTTGTTGTACAGAAGCCAACACAACATTGTAAAGCAATTATCCTCCAAATTAAAAAAAAAATGGAAAGACGTGGACACAGTGGATGACACAGTAGGAGAGTGAATGAACTCACAATATGGAACAACATGGATTGACCTCATATTTTATTATTTTTTTAAGATTTTCTTTATGTGAATCGTTTTTAAAGTTGAATTTGTTATTGAATTTGTTACAATATAACTTTGGTTTTATGTTTTGGTTGTTTTAGCTGCAAGTCATGTGGGATCTTAGCTCCCCAACCAGGGATTGAACCCACATCCCCGGCACTGGAAGGCGAAGTCTTAATCTCTGGACCACCAGGGAGGTCCATGGAGTGACCTCATATCTTAAAGTTGGACAGAGAAAGACTTCTGCTTTTGATAAAAGACTGTGATTACTGTATGGGTCCATTCATGTACCAAGTGCAAAGCTGATCTTTGCTGGAAAAAGTAGAGAGGATGGTCACCCTTGAGGGTTGGGTAGTGCCAGAAGGAGACATGAATGGACTCTGAAAGGCCAATCATGTTCTGTATATTGATCTGGAAGCTGATAAGTGCGTGTGCTCAGTTTGTGAAAAATTTTTAAAAACTCCACTTACAGTTTGAGCACTTTTCTCTCTGTATTGACTTCCACAAAAACATTTTTAAAAATGAGATCTGTTTATATGTGCTGATGGAAGAAGATCTCCAAGGTATACAGGCTACAAAAGAACAATGTTTCTACTATTATAGACTAATGTATATATCCATAATTATGCATATTCACATATATTCATGAACAAAAGTAATACATATGTGAATGTATAGTGGTGGTGGTGGTTTAGCTGCTAAGTCGTGTCCGACTCTTTGTGACCCCATGGACTGTACCCCACCAGGCTCCTCTGTCCAGGGGATTTCCCAGGCAAGAATACTGGAGTTGCCGTTGATTTCTCCAGGGGATCCTCCCAGACCAGGGATTGAACTCCTGCATTGCAGGTGAATTCTTTTACTGATAAACCACCAGGGAAGCCCATGTGAATGTATATTCATATGCTTATGTATGTGTATATTTATATTTGTACATGCAAAGGAAACATCTGAGAGTACACACTCAAAACAGAGTTTACCTCTTAGAAGAAAATTTGGGGAGGAAAGGGGACTTTTAATTTTTACTTTCAACACTGCTGCTCCATGTAAGGTTTCATAAGGTACATATTAATGTATGCGCTTATAAAAATTAATGAGAATCAAGGATGGGTGGAGTGTCCTACCTGGCAGAGTTTGGAGATAAGGCTGTAGCTCAGAGGTCACTGAGTCCTGAATAATTTCGCAGATCTGAAAAATACGGGAAAAGAAAGCCCGAGTGAGTTTGCTGGCTTTGGTCTGGCCCTGTGCTAATTGCTTCAGTCCTATTTCACATCTTTGCTAGTTGGTCATTGATTCTACAAATATTTATAAGTGCTTATGATGTGCCAGGTACCGAGAAAATAGAAATAACCAAAAACATGTCTGCCCCGACGTGGACCTCAATAGAGTCCAGTTGGGCCTGTTAAAGTCCATCACAGGACTGGAGATCAGAGCTAGGTAATTGCCTATGCAGCCGGATGAGGCAACACGGCTGGAGGCACCGCCTGAAACTCCATCATGAAAGACGTATTCCTTTGAGAATCCTTAGTCTCTCAGGGTCTAGAATTGAACAGCAGAATTAGATAGTTAAGTAGCAATAGCCACACAAATAAGTGTATATTTAATGCAGATACTTAACAGATTAGCTGGATGGATCAATAGTCCTTGTGTTATCGAGTTCAAGCTCGCTCTGCTTGCTGAACACCAAACAACAGGCCAATGGATTGGAGACAGGTAGTAAGACAAGGAATATGTTATTCCAAGAGCCAACTGACCCAGAAGATGGCAGACTAATGCTTCAAAATAACCATCTTCTCAGGGTCTGGATGTGGGGTTCTTTTATAGATCAGAGATGGGAGAGAAGAGGAAACAAAGTAAAAAGGTCATTGATCTTGCGAATATCTCCTAGAATGACAAGCCTTGGGAAGGGGATGTGTTAATTTCTTCCTTCGTGCCATCTACAAGTGGACCAGGGTTCTGAACAACGGCACTTTAACAGTCAGGCAGAGGGGCAGGATTTTCTGAGGCAGGCCATTATGTCTAATAACAAAAGCAAGGAAAAGCAAGTCAAAGAAACAGTTCCAGCGTAGAGTCAGAATTGGCTTTTCCCTGCAACACTTGTTTCCCCAGCTGCTTGTGGAAGACTGAATCCTCCCATCCAACAGGCTACCACACATAGTAAACACTCAGAATTTGTTGCCCCAGTTAAATTGTGTGCTTCTCAAGAAATGGAAATGCATGCTCTTAAACCTGTTTGCTTTCCCTGCTATTGCAATCACTCAAATTATTCCTTACATAGGGACTTCCCTGGTAATCCAGAGATTAAGAGTCCATCTTGCAATGCAGGGGATGTGGGTTTGAACCCTGGTTGGGGAACTGAGATGCTGTGGAGCAACTAAGCCTGCACACCACAACTACTGAGTCCATGTGAGACAACTAGAGAATCTGTATGCCACAACGAAAGATCCCACCTGCGGAAACCAAGACCCGATGTAGCCAAATAAATAAATAAATATTAAAAATTCTTTTTTATGTAAACCCATGAAATAAAGACTGAGAAAAGAGTTGTTTCTCTGAAAAACCTGTGGTAAGTGCTTTGGAAAGGTGAGTTGCTTAAAGAAAATGTCAGTAAACTGCTGTGGACCGGAAAAGCTTACCAGGAAAACAATTATAAAAATACGGAAGGATTCTGCATTGAGATCGCTTAGCAAACATCTCTAGATTCTCACTGTGGTTAAATAAATCTAAGCCGGAACCTGTGGCTGATGCATGTTAATTGTTAGAAGGACAGTGCTAGGCCAATTAAGAGACTGTTTACAAAGAATGGTTCTGTGTCTTAGGTCAAAGGAATGTGCATTTACTGTTTCTTAAAATATTTGGATTCATATGTAAATATTTTCTTTGTTCAAGGCTGTGTGAGTGAGTCCTCACTTTATTTTTTTTTCATTTATTTATTTATTTTTATTTTTGGCTGTGCTGGGTCTTCATTGCTGCACGCGGGCTTTCTCTAGTTGCAGAGAGCCGGGGTTACTCTTTGTTGCAGTGCATAGGCTTCTCATTGCGTTGGCTTATCCTGTTGTGGAGCACAGGCTCTAGGCTATGTGGGCTCAGTAGTCACAGCTCCCAGGCTCTAGAACACAGGCTCAATAGTAGTGGCCTACAGGCTTAGTTGCTCTGCTGCACGTGGAATAGTCCCAGACCAGGGATAGAATCCATGTCCCCTGCATTGGCACGCCGATCCTTAACCACTGGACTACCAGGGAAGTCCGAGCCCTCACTTTATACAGCTTTTTTGATTAACCAGCTATCACCTATCCTCCACAGATACAGTGGAGGTAGTCATTATTGTCTCCATCATCAACAGGGGAGCATAAATCCACACCGCCATGAAGAATACTATGTCCCACTAGAAAGGCATGGAAACATGCAATGGGGTGCATGAGAAGAGGATTGGCATGTTTCCCAAGCTCGCCTAGACCCTGGGACCCCAGAGCAAGAAAAGGAACAGAACTGCTTGCCACGTCCCATCCTTGGGACCTGCATGCTATTTTCGCTTCAACCACCAGGAGGCACTCAAAGCCAAACCAGAGTTGGATCAAGAGAGGTGTGTGCCTGTGTTTCCCCTTTCCTCTTCGTTACTGTCTCTCTTCCCAAGCAGTCATCGCTACAAATGCAGCTCCAGGTAGATGATACACCAGGGCCAGGATTTTAGGGTGAGGTAGGTGAATGAGAGAACTGAAAGTTAACATACACCTCTTTATTTTAGCCACAGATTCCAAAATTTGGGGATTTCACAGGATTTTTTTAAATGGGGAAAATATGACACTGTTGCTCTTTATACAAAGCAATACAAAGCAGGTGCTCATGCGTTCACCCAGGTAGGAACCAGAGCTCCTACCTGGTCCACACACTCCCAAAGCTTCCTGCTTGGTCTCCACGGGCACCTAAGTGTTGATTTCCTTTTTGGCTTTTGTGGACTGCAGAGCTGGGGCGGGCAGTGAGCAAGGCCAAGCCGACTTTATTCCCTGTTGTTTGACCCTTTGGCAAAGCATCTGACCATTTTCTGTCGAACTGAACAGACTCGGCGTCCAGACACTTACATCTTGCCCTCAGCTTTGCTGCACACCAGCTCCATGACCTTGATTTGTCCTCTCTGGGCCTTGAGCCCAAATATGCCTGGGCCAGCCCCTAGGGCTGTTCAAGTCCAGAGATCATCGAGAACCTGCACCGAACCCATGAGAAGCTCAGCAATGCCAGCTGCTTGGACAAGTTTACCTTGCTCTCCAAGGCCCTTCGGAACCTGGACTCGATCTGGTTATGGAAGAGATTCAGCAACCACCTGGGGAGGGAAGCACAGTGGATGGTCAGCTTGGTGGCCCTGAATGCAGGGAAAGCGGGGCATCAGGGAGAGTCAGACCAGTTCCCAAGAGAGGGCTCCCCTCCCCATCCTGGCCCCTGCGGTGTTCCAGAATCCTGAATGGGATGAGCATGCAGACTCCCATTTCCCAGCACACCCCCTGATTCAGTGTATCTGACAGCCCAGCCCCAAATTCAATAGATGTGGAGGAGGGGCTGGAGACTCCATGCGACTTCTCGGGTGGCTCAGTGATAAAGAATCTGTTTGCTAATGTGAGAGACAAGGGAGACACAGTTTTGATCCCTGAATGAGGAAGATCCCCTGGAGTAGGTAATGGCAACCCATTCCAGTATTATCGCCTGGAAAATTCCATGGGCAGAGGAACCTGGCGGGCTACAGTCCATGGGGTTGCAAAGAGCCGGACACTGCCACCACCACCACCACCACCTGGAGAATCCATGTTTTTCTTTTTCTTTCTTTGGAATATATCTTTATTTATTCTTATTTTAAAATTTTTGGCTGTGCCTCACAGCAACTGGGATCTCAGTTCCCTGACCAGGATCAAACCGGCCCCTCCTGCAGTGGAAGTGCAGAATCTTAAGCACTGGACCTCCAGGGAAGTCACAAATTCATGTTTTTCTAATCAAGGAAACTGAGATTTGAAGAGATTGGCTCCAGGGTTTGTGTGTTTTTCACAAACTCTCATTTGACCAGAAGCCTCTGTGCTCTTTCCGTAGCCAAGCTGCACTTGTCTGATGGTGGTGAAGTTCTTTATTTTTTGGTGAAAATGGCACACCAGCGCACGCTCAGTCGTGTCCGACTCTTTGTGGTCCCTTCGTCTGGAGCCCGCCGCATCCATGGGATTATCCAGGTAAGAATACTTGAATAGGTGGCCATTTCTTTTCTCCAGGGGTTCTTCTGGACCAGGGATTAAAACTGTGTCTCCTGCAGCTCCTGCACTGGCAGGCGTATCCTTTACCCTTGAGTCACCTGGAAAGCCCAGCACACCCACCATTTCTCTGAGCTTAAATCTGCTTCTGTTCATCTCAGCAGGTCCCCCAAAGAATTACCTCCAAGTGCACATGATTTGCCCATGCAGGACCCTGGACCATCATGCTTATCAGAGGCCTTGGGCCTTGGGTTGGATGGGCCTCTGGCTCCTGCCAGGGGTCAAGCTGGTCAGTGTCCCTGTGGTGACCTACCCCAAATCTCCGGACATGTGCACCTCCATGTCATGGATGTGGCTACTGCAGCTGGAGACAGCGACTTTGGGTCTCCCAGAGGGCTCACTGTCCAAGAGAAGATTCACTGAAATGGTGATGCCTTTGACCTTCACGTCAAAGGAGCCTTTTAGTCTCCTAGAAGAGAAAGGAGAAGTAGTGATTCATAGACTATGGTCGGCCACCATTTGAGGGGAAATATAAATCTCAGTTCTTACCCCCCCCCCCAACTAAATGAAACCAGAGTAAGAAGTTAACTACAGAAATTATTTCAAATATAGTTATTACGAGATAAAGATTCATTATAAACAAGACAATAAAAGAGCAAGAAGAAAGCTTGGGTCCATTTATTTATGGTCAGGGATGGGCAAAAGCCTTTCTAGGTTAAATCCAAGTCTCAGAAGCCATAATGGAAATGGTTATGAGCTTGCCAGCACTGAAAATTAAAACTTTAGAGAACAACAATGGCCAATTCAAATTTTAAAAAATTGCATCGTGAGCTAGTCAGAGACCTAATTTGCTTAACATGTGAGCTAATATATGAGTTAATTTCCTTAATACACAAAGAACAAGCTTATACAGAGTAGTAAGGAAAGGACAAAAGAGAAAAGAAAAGAGAGTTTCAAGATGTTAACCAAAAGTTCAATTGCAAATAAGCACATGAGACATGATTAAAATGAAAATAACAATGATGCCAGTTTTCATCTATCAGAGAGATAAAAAGTTGAGATTTTCATACCCAGTGCTTGTGAAGATATGGGGAGACCAAACACTAGTTGAGAGAACATATCAGGAACACAGATTGGTGGGACCTATCCTTAGAAGAAATGGAGTAGCCCTCATAGTCAACAAAAGAGTCTGAAATGCAGTACTTGGATGCAATTTCAAAAATGACAGAATGATCTCTGTTCATTTCCAAGGCAAATCATTCAATATCACATTAATCCAAGTCTATGCCCTAACCAGTAATGCTGAAGAAGCTGAAGTTGAATGGTTCTACAAGACCCACAAGACCTTCTAGAACTAACACCTAAAAAAGATGTCCTTTTCATTATAGGGGACTGGAATGCAAAAGTAGGAAGTCAAGAGATACCTGAAGTAACAGGCAAATTTGACCTTGGAGTACAGAATGAAGCAAGGCAAAGGCTAATAGAGTTTTGCCAAGAGAACACACTGGTCATAGCAAACAGCCTCTTCCAAAAACTGAAGAGAAGACTCTACACATGGACATCACCAGATGGTCAATACCGAAATCAGATTGATTATATTCTTTGCAGCCAAAGATGGAGAAGTTCTATACAGTCAGCAAAACAAGACTGGGAGCTGACTATGGCTCACATCATGAAAGTCTTATTGCAAACTTCAGACTTAAATTGAAGAAAGTAGGGAAAACCACTAGACCTTTCAGGTGTGACCTAAATCAAATCCCTTATGGTTACACAGTGGAAGTGAGAAATAAATTCAAGGGATTAGATCTGACAGACAGAGTACCTGAAGAACTATGGATGGAGGTTCGTGACATTGTACAGGAGGCAGTGATCAAGACCATCCCCAAGAAAAGAAATGCAAAAAGGCAAAATGGTTGTCTGAGGAGGCCTTATAAATAGCTGAGAAAAGAAGAGAAGCTAAAGGCAAAGGAAAACAGGAAAGATATACCCATTCGAATGCAGAGTTTCAAAGAATAGTAAGGAGAGATAACAGAAGGCTTCCTCAGTGATCAATGCAAAGAAATAGAGGAAAACAATAGAATGGGAAAGACTAGAGATGTCTAAGGGAACGTTTCATGCAAAGTTGGGCACAACAAAGGACAGAAATGGTATGGACCTAACAGAAGCAGAAGGTATTAAGAAGAGGTGGCAACAATACACAGAAGAACTATGTAAAAAAGATCTTCAGGACCCAGATAACCACAATGGTGTGATCACTCACCTAGAGCCAGACATCCTGGAATGTGAAGTCAAGTGGGCCTTAGGAAGCATCACTATGAACGAAGCTAGTGGAGGTGATGGAATTCAATTCCAGTTGAGCTATTTCAAATCCTAAAAGATGATGCTGTGAAAGTGCTGCACTCAATATGCCAGCAAATTTGGAAAACTCAGCAGTGGCCACAGGACTGGAAAAGGTCACTTTTCATTCCAATCCCAAAGAAAGGCAATGCCAAAGAATGTTCAAACTATCGAACAATTGCACTCATATCACACGCTAGCAAAGTAATGCTCAAAATTCTCCAAACAAATTCATCAATAGTACCGAGAACTTCCAGATATTCAAGCTGGATTTAGAAAAGGCAGAGAAACTAGAGATCAAATTGCCAACATCCACTGAATCATCAAAAAAGCAATAGTTCCAGGAAAATATCTATTTCTGCTTAATTGACTATGCCAAAGCCTTTGACTGTGTGGATCACAACAAACTGTGGAAAATTCTTCAAGAGATGGGAATACCAGACCACCTGACCTGCCTCCTGAGAAAACTGTATGCTGGTCGAGAAGCATCAGTTAGAACTGGACATGAAACAACAGACTGGTTCCAAACTGGGAAAGGAGTACACCAAGGTTGTATAATGTCACCCTGCTTATTTTACTTTTATGCAGAGTACATCATGAGAAACACTGGGCTGGATGAAGCACAAGCCGGAATCAAGATTGCCGGGAGAAATATCAACAACCTCAGATATGCAGATGACACCACCCTTATGGCAGAAAGTGAAGAGGAACTAAAGAGCCTCTTGATGAAAGTGAAAGAGGAGAATGGAAAAGTTGGCTTAAAACTCAACATTCAGAAAGCTAAGATCATGGCAGACAGCCCCATCACTTCATGGCAAATAGATGGGGAAACAGTGGAAACAGTGACAGATTTTATTTTGGGGGGCTCCAAAATCACTGCAGATGGTGACTGCAGCCATGAATTTAAAAGACGCTTACTCCTTGGAAGAAAAGTTATGACCAACCTAGACAGCATATTAAAAAGTAGAGACATTACTTTGCCAACAAAGGTCCATCTAGTCAAAGCTATGGTTTTTCCAGTAGTCAGGTATGGATGTGAGAGCTGGACTATAAAGAAAGCTGAGTGCCGAAGAATTGATGCTTTTGAACTGTGGTGTTGGAGAAGACTCTCGAGAGTCCCTTGGACAGCAAGGAAATCCAACCAGTCCATCCTAAAGGAAATCAGTCCTGAATATTCATTGGAAGGACTGATGCTGAAGCTGAAACTCCAATACTTTGGCCACCTGATGTGAAGAACTGACTCTTTGGAAAAGACCCTGATGCTGGGAAAGATTGAAGGCAGGAGGAAAAGGGGACGACAGAGGATGAGATGGCTGGATGGCATCACCGACTCGACAGACATGAGTTTGAGCAGTCTCCTGGAGTTGGTGATGGACAGGGAAGCCTGTCCATGAGGTCGCAAAGAGTCAGACACGACCGAGCGACTGAAATGAACTAAACTGATCCTGATTGTAACTACATAGCTTTGGTTCAGTAATTTTACTTCCAAGTCTTTAGTCTGTGGCCTATCCTGTCAAGATACTTGTGTGGGGAAGTTCACTGAAGCATCATGGGGAATAGCAAGAAATGAGGAATTAAGCTTAAATGTCAACTAGTCAGGACAGGTTCAATAAGTCGTGGGCATCTATTTGATGAAGCCTTTACCAAGAATGAGGTCAAATGTGGTCCTGTTAAGCAATGAAATATTACTCATTCGTACAAAGGAATAAAGCACCAGTATGTGCTGTAGTATGGATGAACCTCAACAATATTATGCTCCATAAAGGACTTCCCCGGTGGTTCAGTGGCTCAGACTCAGCACTCCTAATGTAGGTGGCCTGGGTTCGATCCCTGGTCAGGGAGTAAGGTTTCCTACATGATGTGGCTGAGGATACTGTGTACCCTGACTAAGACCCGGTGCAGTCAAATTAATTAACTAATATTTTTCAAAAATATTATGCTGCATGACAAAAGCCAGAAAAATATGTGTGCTGTATGATGTCATTTATATGAAAGGCCCCAGGTAGGCAAATCTAAAGAGACAGAGGCTGACTGGTGGTGGTCCCGGGTTGGGGGAGGGGCAAATGGGGAGCAAGTGCTTAATTGGTATGGAGCATCTTTCTGGGTGATGGAAATATTGTGGGACTAGGTAGAGGTGGCGGTTGCACAACACTGTGAATGTACTAGATGCCACTGAACTGGGTACTTTCAAATGGTTAATTTCATGTTATATGAATTTCACCTCAGTAAAAATATTACATTAAAAGAAATTTAAAAAAAGAATGAACTAGATATTCATATGGTCATATGAAGAGATCTTGAAGAGAATGCCCTGATTCTTGTCATGGAAATTGAATTAATATGCAAATATTAATGACTGCTGACAAAGGTCCATATAGCCAAAGCTATGGCTTTTCCAGTAGTCAGGTATGGATGTGAGTTGGATCATGAAGACGGCTGAGCACCAAAGAATTGATGCTTTTGAACTATGGTGTTGGAGAAGACTATTGAGAGCTCCTTGGACTGCAAGGAGATCCAACCAGTCAATCCTAAAGGACATCAACCCTGAATATTCATTGTAAGGACTGTTGCTGAAGCTGAAGCTCCAATACTTTGGCCACCTGATGTGAAGAGCCAGCTCACTGGAAAAGACCCTGACACTGGCAAAAATTTAAGGCAAAAGGAGAAAGGGTTGATAGAGAAAAAAGTGGTTAGATAGTATCACTGACTCAATGGGCACGAATCTGAGCAAACTCCAGGAGATAGCGGAGGACAGAGGAGCCTGGCATACTGCAGTTCGTGGGGTCACAAAAGAGTTGGACAGGACTTAGCTACTGAACAACAACTATTGATGACCTATGGTGGCTTAGACGGTAAAGTGTCTGCCTACAATGCGGGAAACCCGGGTTCAATCCCTGGGTCAGAAAGATCTCCTGGAGAAGGAAATGGCAACCCACTCCAGTAGTCTTGCCTGGAAAATCCCATGGACTGAAGAGCCTGTTAAGCTACAGTCCATGGGGTTGCAGAGTTGGACATGAGTTGTGTCCGACTCTTTGTGACCCCATGGACTGTAGCCCATCAGGCTCCTCTGCCCATGGGATTCTCCAGGCAAGACTACTGGAGTGGGTTGCCATTTCCTTCTCCAGGGGATCTTCCCGACTGAGGGATCGAACCCAGATCTCCCACATTGCAGGCAGATTCATTACCATTTGAGCAACCCGGGAAGCCCAATATACTGATCTACATACTGAGCATCTTTCTAAAGCACTGTTGTCCAACAGAAATATAATGTGAACGACACAGGTAAATTTAAAATTTTCTAGTAGCCACATTTTAAAAAAGCAAAATTAAAGGAGTGAGAATAATTTGAATAGTATATGATTATCATTTCAACGTGTGATCAACATAAACATTATTAATGTGATTTCTTATGTTCTTTTTTGTACTAAGTCTTCAAATCTAGTGTTTTACACTTATAACAGATCTCCATCTGTTCTGGCCACTTTTCATGTACTCAGTAAGGATGTAGGGCCAAAGGCTACTATATTGGACGGGGCAGGTCTACAGTGTCAGTACGGCCAGGTCACCCATATTTGCCCTCCTGTTACAGGTTGAATTGTGTTCCCTGAATTCATACGTTAAAGGCCACTTAGTACCCGGAATTTGACTGTATTTGAGATAGAGTCTTTAAAGAAGTGATCCAGTTAAAATGAGTCCCTTAGGGTGGCCTAGAGCCCAGTCTGTCCTCCTAAGAAGAGGAGATCTGGACACAGAGAACCACCAGGGGTGCAGGCTCACGGAGGGATGGCCGTGTGAGGATATGGCGACAGAGAAGCCATCTGCAAGCCCAGGAGAGAAGCCTCAGAGCAAACTAAATCTGCCCACATCTTGATCTTGAACTTCCAGCCTCCAGAAGTGTGAGATCTGTGACATCCATTATGGCAGCCTGAGGAGACTAACCCACCTTTTATCTAAGGACCTCAGAGATCAGAGAACAGTTCAAAATGCTGGAGAGGTCAGCCCAACCTTGACCCATGGCAGACAGGAGACTGGGATAACTCACAGGCGTGCTCTGCCTACAATGTCCCCAAGAGGGTTGACCCCGGGAGGGTTGAGCTCCGGTAGCTGCCAAGCCGACTTCTTTCTTCCCTGCCTCACTTCTGCACAACCCTTGGATGTCTCCCTAAGTCACTCACCAGATAAAGTACTTGGACTTGAATTCTTGCCTTAGGGGTCTGCTGTGGGGAAAGCTAGAACACCCTGGACCCAAGAAGGATGGAATGAAAGCCAAGGTTGAGGTTCCAGGGGCCTGGGAGCACAGTCAACTTACAGTATCCTCTTGCGCACCTTCCAGTCACCTGTGACCTGGATGAAGGAGTCGGAGATAGAGAAATGCAGGCCCTGGCTGGGGAGGAGCTTCAGGGCAGAGCCGAGCAGTTTACAGCTCTGAACGTTCAGGCTGGGGAGAGAGACCCACAGAAGAGGCATCAGTGCGGAGGCAGAGGCAGGTCTAGTCTCTGCAGGGGTCTTGCTCTCACCCTGGGACCTGGTACCCAACTCCCACTTACCTGCTGTGTGCCCTGAGCTAACCATGCAGCCTTGCCAAGTACTTTGCATGCATTGTGTCAGTTGGCCTCACAGACGGGGGTCGACATTGTTCAGGTTCCCTTTTCATACAGGGGGAAAGAGAACTTCTTGGAAGGGATGCATTTGCCCAGAGTCACACAGGCAGGATCAGAGTCCACAGATCTCACGACCCTGGCTGGGACCCCAATAAAGTGCAGAGATGCACCCCATCATCGCTTTCCTCCCCACAGCCAGGTGGGGAATTCATTCAGAGAAGGCTGAGGGCAGCCTCAAGAAGAGACACGAAAGGCCTGGGAGAAGCAAACCCAGATCACACATATCCTGGGGCTGTCAGTGGGAAAGGAATGGTCAAGTTCCCTTTTCTTTGCGAGGTGTACAGTAGGTGCTTGATAAATGTTTACTGATGGACTGAATAAAAGAAGGACCAAAAGAAGCCGTCAGTGGTGAGCAGAGAGGAGTGTGATGAGTCACGGGCTCAATTGTCCCTACTTCACTGTCAATCCTTCAGAAAGTGATTGATGTCTTTTTTTTTTAAAGAAATATTTATTTATTTTTGCTGGGTTGGGTCTTCATTGCTGCATACAATTTTCCTCTGGTTGCGGTGAGGGTGAGTTACTCTCTAGTTGTGGTGTGAGGGCTTCTCCTTGCAGTGGCTTCTCTTGTTGCAGAGCTCTAGCACCCTTGGACTTCAGTAGTTGCAGCACACGGGCTCAGTAGTTGCTGCTCCCAGGCTCTAAAGCACAGGCTCAACAGTGAAGGCACACAGGTTTTGTTGCTCTGAGGCACGTGATATCTTCCAGGATCAGAGACTGAACCCATGTCTCCTGCATTGCAGGCAAATTCTTTACCACTGAGCCACCTGGGAAGTCTGATGCGTTTCTTTTTAAAGCATCAGCTGCTCTGGTCTAAATGTCCTTTGAAGACTCAGGTGAAATGCCACCACCTTCAGGAAGCCTTCCTTGATGCCTCCAGATGTGCCAACCTCAGCTCCAAGAGTTGGGTTACTATATCTAAAGTTAAGGTTTATTTAAAAAAAAAATTTTAAGGTCTATCTTCCCTTCCAGACTACATCCAGTGTCAGGCCAGAGCCTGGATTATCACTCCAAAGAGACAGAAAGCTATCCCCATTTTACAGATAAGGAAACAAAGGCTCAGGTCACATAGCTAGTGGTTCTTCATTAACATTTGTTGTATTAATGAATGAAGGGCCCAAGTTCCTTCCAGAGCTTCCCTCTGAACTCTCCGAGGAACCATCCCACCACTGCCTGCCCCAGAGAGGTCTTAGGCCATCCTGGGGCTCTCTCGCCCTTCCTCTCTGGACACCCGGCCACCCTGGAGCCCCACCTGTGGAATTCATAGTCCACTCTGCCGAAATGTTTGATCCTGACGTCCCCGTCAAAGTTGGGCAGCGTGACTTTGTGCAGCTTACTCTGCAGGGCCAACAGCTCCTCTTGGGCCACTGAGGACACAAAAAAGCTGGGAGTCAGCCTGGTCAGCCTGCTTCCCTCCCTCTAAACCCTTCCGTGGCTCCTACCTGCCCTGGGGAGAGGCCAACTTCCTGATTAGCATTTTTATGGTTGCAGGTTATTGAGCCCCTCTAGAGCACCAGGGGCTTTCCAGGGAACTCTGTGGGTAAAGAATCTGCCTGCCATGCAGGAGTGGCAGGAGCCACAGGTTTGGTCCCTGGGTCGGGAAGATCCCCTGGAGGAGGGAATGGCAACCCACTCCAGTATTCTTGCTTGGAGAATCCCCTTGGATGGAGGAGCCTGGCGGGCTACAGTCCATGGGGTTGCAAAGAGTCGGACACAACTGAAGTGACTAAGCACATATGCATGCCCAAGAGCACGAAGTGGCAGGAGAGATATTCAGGAGCATCAGGGCATGCCAGGTGGGCTGGTTATGTTCATGCCCATTTTATGGGTGAGGAGACAGGGTGTCTGTCTTTGCCAGCAGCTCCACGAGGAAGGAGTGCTGTGTGCTTGGTAGCGGGGCCTCTTTCCTGCCCTTCACAGTGTCTAGCCTGTGTAGAAGAGACTGCAAGGACTTTAGGGCTAGGATCCTGGCATTGGCGTCTTTCTTGCTGGGTGACCTTGAGCAAGTCCTCAACCTTGGCCTTCTCTGTCTGTCCAAAAGCAATGACAGCAATACTTTCCTCACTGGGGTGGCATGAGGATTAAAAGAGATCACTGCAGGGCTTCCGTGGTGGTCCAGTGGTTAAGAGTCCTCCTGCCAATGCAGGGGACACGGGTTCAATCCCTAGTCTGGGAAGACTCCACCTGCCGAGGGTCCCATGTGAAACAACTACTGAGCCCCGGCACTTTAGAGCCTGTGGTCCACAACGAGAGGAGCCACCACAATGAGGAGCCCACGTGCTACAACTAGAGAACCGTCCTCGCTCGCCAGATCTAGAGAAAGCCCGTACAACAGTGAAGACTCAGCAAAGCCTAAATAAATAAATAAATAAAATTATTAACAACAAAAAAAAAATCTAAGAAAAGAAAAATGTTTAAAAAAAGAGAGAGATCTTTGCAAAGCCAAAAGGAGTCTGGCAGGATAAAAAGCGCTCTTGCATGGTGCCTGGCACACACGAAGCACTCGGTAAACACCCAGGAGGTCAAAGCAGGGTGGATCTTGTTTAAAAATATGGAAAGGAACCAAAATGTCCAGCTCTAGAGGGATTGGTTACATTTACACAGTGGAGAGGAACAAGAGGCAAATTTTGCCTGATCTAGAGTTTCAATATAAACAGTATTTACACTAGGACTTTCTGTTTATTTGGAGGTACGAGAGACCCAGGATTCTGTCCTTGGAGTGGGTGTGTGTACACAGATGACCACTGAGCTCCCCGAAAGAGCGCTCTGCCTCTCACCGCTTTGCAGCCCTCTCTCCCGCACATGCAGGAGCTGGTACTCTGCCAAAACGCTATCCCTTGTCTCTGGCTAACTTTCATATATCATTTCTACCTTACCTCCTCCAAGAAGGCCTCCTTGATTGTCTTATCTCTGACTCCAGCCAATCTGGGCTCCCAACAACTCTTCCTGAGGGAATGTTATTATCCCATTTGAACAGATAAGGCAATTGAGGCTCCATATATGTGAGGAGCAGCTCTCCATCAAGTACTGTGGGGAGTGGTATATAAATACCCCCAATCCCTTGCCCCTTGGACAGATAATTTCTGAGGCTTTGTTTTAACTTCTTTAAAAAAAAATTACAAATGAATTGTTATTCAAAACAGAAAGAAGCTCACAGACTTTGAAAACAGACATGATTATGGAATGTGGATGGCAGGACAAATTAGGAGTATATGATAAATAGATATGAATGACTATATATATAATAAACAAGCAACAGGGATTTACTGCATAGCACAGGGAATTATATTTAATATCTTGTAATAACCTATAGTGGAATATAATCTGCAAAGAACTGAATCATTTTGCTCTATACCTGAAACTAACACATTACTGTAAATCAACTATACATCAATAAAAATAAAATACAGTTCTACTTTTGTCCATTCTTTAAAATTGAAGTATAACATCTGTAGAAGCACAACCTAAAGGACACTTGTCTTATTTAAGGTGTGTGTTAGTCGCTCAGTCCTGTCTGACTCTTTGTGACCCCACAGACTGTAGCCCAACCAGGCTCCTCTGTCCGTTGAATTCTCCAGGCAAGAATACTGGAGTGGGTTGTCATGCCCTTCTCTAGGGGATCTTCCCAACCCAGGGATCAAACCTGGGTCTCCTGCATTGCAGGCAGATTGTTTATCATCAGAGCCACCAGGGAACCTACTGTGAGGTAATTTTTACATGTTTATGCACCCAAAACACCGGGCCTTCTCAGCACCGCTGGAGGCTCTCTGTGCCCTTCTGAGTGGTCACCATCATTCTAACCTCTGGTTCTAAGGCATGTGTTTTCAAACTCGAGCAAGAATTTTCCAGCAAAACTGTTCCCAGCATAGGGGCGGTAGCTGGCTCACTGACATGCCTCTCCTGGTTGTCTTCTGTCCCCATCTCATGTGACAATCCTGCTACAGTGTTTCCTGGAATCAGCTCCCAAACCAAACATTCACCCCCAAATCTTTATCTCTGTTGGCTAGTGGGAACCTGGCTAAGACAAGCAACGTGCCCAATGCGGCCCAACGGTTGGGTGACAAGGCCAGACCCCGAGCCAGGGCTGCCTGACCGGGAAGCCTGCAGCCACCCTGAGGGAGAGAGTCCCCTCTGTGTCCCCAGCTGTCCCCAGAGCAGCCTGGGGCCAAGCAGGTCAGCCAACCCAGCCGACAGCCGCGGCTCCCTACCGTACTCCAAGCCCCGGTCGGTGATCCTGACGACCAGGCCGGGATTGGCCCCCAGGGCCCCGGAGGTGAATGTGAGCAGCGTTCCCAGCAGGAGAGAGGACAGGGTGCCCGCCGAGGTCACCATCCTGGATTCCCAGGGGGCTGGGCTGGATCTGTCGCAGCCTCTGGCTGGGCCCAGCTCCCTTAAATAGCCGAGGCCTGAGGACTGGGGCGGCTCCTGAGCGGGGTGTGTTCTGGGCATCAGGAAGGGGAGGCTGAGTGACTGGAACCTGCTTGCAACACTGTTGGGGTCACGGGTCATTTAAAAACCCCGTTGGCACCGCCTGGGAGAGAGGGTTGGTTGGCCTGGGTCCAGGTGACACTCCATCCACCCTTCTCACAAAAAGGCCCCACGTTCATTTCCAGGAAGGCCTGGATTTTATAGACAAGGAAGCTGAGGCTCCGAGAGGCCATGTCACCGGCTCAAGCTCACACACCCTGGCAGGTGGCAGAACCGGGAATCAAAGCCAGTTGAGTTATACTCAACTTTGTTTCTGTAAAAAAAATTTCCCCACCCCATCCCATCCTTCCTATCTCCTATTGGGAAACAGGTTTTCTCAAACCCTGCTGGTGGTAAAAGTTGCTGGAAGGCAACTTGACCAATCCTTGAACTCCTGCCTGCCCTCCTCCAGGGGATCTTCCCACCCCAGGGATCGAACGAGAATCTCCTGTCTCCTGGATTGGCAGGTGGGTTCTTTACCATCAGCTCCATCTGGGAACCACAAGCCACTTTCTGCTTTTCTGTAATTGTGATCTTTTAAAAATATGTCCTGCTGGAGGAGGAAATGGCAACCCACTCCAGTATTCTTGCCTGGGAAATCCTGTGGACAGAGGAGCTTGGCGGGTTGCAGTCCATTGGGGTCACAAACAGTTGAACACTACTAAAGCAACTTAGCACAAAAATATGTCCACAAATTCTTTGATACTCTTTCGATCAAAAGCTGAGGTCTCTGTGCCCTCTCCTTGAAATTGGATGTGTCTTTGGAATGCCTCAACATCCTGACTGTGGCAGAGCCATAAAAGACACTGGAATTGGGCTTGGGGTCTGAACCCCACACCAAGTGCAGGGAAGCCCATACTGGGCTTCTCTGTGCCCAGTTGTTTGTATCCATTGGGCTGAGCATTTCAGACTCCTCTGTCCCCACCCCAACCCCTGAAAGTAACCTAGGTGCTCCTGGGGGAAGTGCTGAACCTTTTGAGTCCTGTGTTCCTTCCAGTATCGGGTGGGAACTGGCAGGAAACCAGCATTTATTGAGCACCTACTATGTGGGGGGCCCCATGCTGCTTATGCTACATTGCCACCTCTCAGCCTACAGCAGCCCTTTTTAATCTCCTTTTGAGCTGAAGAAACAGGCTCAGAGGGGCGAAGTGATTAAGCCATTGTCACCCATCAGGGATTTGAACCCGCCTTTGTGGGGAGCCATTCCAAAACCATGGTCAGAGAAGCCTTCTCTGAGGTGACGGGCTGAGCAGGGACCTAAGGATGAGGAGGAGCGGCCTTTGGAAAAAGCTCTAACAGGCCAGCAAAGAGCAAGGACAAAGGCCTGGCGGCAGTGTGCCTGGGGGCCTCTGCTCCCTGGACTCAGCCTGCCAGGGCAAAGTGGGGGGCTCTGGGCTGGAAACCCGTAAACCAGGGTTCCCACCTGGCCCCTGCCTGGCCGCGGACCCCCAGCAAGCCCTGTTTCCTCGAGTGCCTCTGTTTCCCTTGTAAAATGAAGGGAATAGAGCAGGTAACTCCCAGGGGCTTTTTCACCTTGGAGATGGGGGGAAGGGGAGACAGTCTGGAGAGTGAGGACCTCATGGGGACACAGAAGTCACCCTTCCTTTGGCAGCAGTCAGAATATCCAGACTGGGGGCTGTTTGCAGGGGCAGGACTCCCCGTAGTAGTGAGCTTTGGACCTTAAACCTTCCCCCAGCCCGACAGCCTGCCCCAGGGCCCCAGTCCTGGCATCCACCCCCACAGGTGCTGTAGACTCAAAAAATATTCACCACCTGAAAGCTGGGAGTTATATTTTATTTAGTGCAAATTTTTAGGACTTCAAGCCTGGGAGACAGCATCTCAAGTAACCCTGAGAGAACTGCTCCAAGCAGGCAAGGTGGGGAGCCAGGTTATTCAAAAATTGTCCAATAAAGGGCAGGTAGTCTGAACATCAAAGAATTATTGTTAAAGAAAACCAGATACCCCAAGTTAAGCAATTCAGCTCTTTTCTATGTATGGGAAGATACAAGAGTCTGGACTCACTGAAATCATTTATTTGACATGCACCTCAGCTCTTTGGGGCCAGTAACCTGTGTTTTCACAGCCTGAGTTTTCTCAGGGCTCACCTTCGGGAGTGACTGCAGTCTGACAGCTGCTAGAGGACAGGTATTCTTTGTTTATTCATGTTGTTGCGGGGAGGAAGCCAATTCTGACTCCATGTTGGACACTGTTTCCTTGACTTGCTTTTCATTGCTCTTGTTATTATAATCATACTTACCAGCTTGCCTGGAGGACCCTACCCCTCTGCTTGAATGTAAATTAAGGTGCCTTTGTTAGAACTACACAAAAAAGATCTTCATGACCCAGATAACCACAATGGTGTGACCACTCATCTAGAGTGAGATATCCTGGAGTCCAAAGTCAAGTGGGCCTTAGGAAGCATCACTATGAACAAAGCTAGTGGAGGTGACGGAATTCCAGCACAGCTGTTTCAACTCCTAAAGGATGATGCTGTTACAGTGCTGCACTCAATATGCCAGCAAATTTGGAAAACTCAGCAGTGGCCACAGGACTGGAAAAGGTTAGTTTTCATTCCAATCCCAAAGAAGGGCAATGCCAAAGAATGTTCAAACTACTGCACAATTGCACTCATCTCACACACTGGCAAAGTAATGCTTAAAATTCTCCAAGCCAGGCTTCAACAGTTCATGAACTGTGAACTTGCAGATATTCAAGTTGGATTTAGAAATGGCAGAGAAACCAGAGATCAAATTGCCAACATCTGTTGGATCATAGAAAAAGCAAGAGAGTTCCAGAAAAACATCTACTTCTGCTTTATTGACTACACCAAATCCTTTGACTGTGTGGATCACAACAAACTATGGAAAATTCTTCAAGAGATGGGAATACCAGACTACCTGACCTGCCTCCTGAGAAATCTGTACGCAGATCAGGAAGCAACAGTTAGAACTGGACATGGAACAACAGACTGGTTCCAAATCAGAAAAGGAGTATGTCAAGGCTGTATATTGTCACCTTGGTTACTTAACTTATATGCAGAGTACATCATGTGAAATATTGGGCTGGATGAAGCACAAGCTGGAATCAATATTGCCGGGAGAAATATCAATAACCTCAGATTGCGGATGACACCACCCTTTTGGCAGAAAGTAAAGAGGAACTGAGAAGCCTCTTGATGAAAGTGAGTGGAAAAGAGGAGAGTGGGAAAGCTGGCTTAAGGTTCAACATTCAGAAAACTAAGATCATGGCAACCGGTCGCATCACTTCATGGCAAATAGATGGGGAAACAATGGAAACAGTGACCGACTTTATTTTCCTGGGCTCCAAAATCATTGCAGATGGTGACTGCAGCCATGAAATTAAAATATGCTTGCTCCTTGGAAGAAAAGCTATGACCAACCTAGGCAGCATATTAAAAAGCAGAGACATTACTCTGCCGCCAAAGTCCATCTAGTCAAAGCTATGGTTTTTCCAGTAGTCATGTATGGATGTGAGAGTTGAATTATAAAGAAAGCTGAGCACCGAAGAATTGATACTTTTGAACTGTGGTGTTGGAGAAGACTCTTGAGAGTCCCTTGGACTGCAAGGAGAGCCAACCAGTTCATCCTAAAGGAAATCAGCCTTGAATATTCATTGTGAGGACTGATGCTGAAGCTGAAGCTCCAATACTTTGGCCACCTGATGCGAAGAACTGATTCATTGGAAAAGACCCTGATGCTGGGAAAGATTGAAAGCAAGAGGAGAAGGAGATGACAGAGGATGAGATGGTTGGATGGCATCACGACTCGATGGATGGGGGTTTGAGCAAGCTCCGGGAGTTGGTGATGGACAGGGAAGCCTGGTGTGCTGCAGTCCATGAGGTCGCAAAGAGTTGGAAATGACTGAGCAACTGAACTGAACTGAACTTGTTCTTGCCCACCTGTGAATAGAAGAGATTAACACACCCCTTCCAAAGGCTGACCATTCCCTTGGAGATGTTTTACAAGACTGAAGACCCTTTCGTTTTGCTTCCCCACTGTCTCTCTCTCTCTATTCTGCCTTTTGACTCTAGTTCCTCATTGCTTCTTTCTCTCTGATCTATAAAATAACCCAGCATTCAGACCCCAATAAGTTGGTTATTTTAAGGTGCTAGCCTGCCATCTTCTGGGTCAGTTGCTTCCTGAATAAACTCTCTTCCTTGCCTCAACATCTCGTCTCTCGGATTCATTGGCCTGTCGTGTGGCAAGCAGAGTGAGCTTGGACTAGGTAACAACATGGCAGGAAATATCCCATTTCTCAGTGCCAATTCCCAGCTCAAGTTCCCTGCTGGTGACCCAGGACCAGCAGAGGCCCCTCAGAGCAGCATGAGTCCCATACGGGTCAGAACCCTTGGATTTTTCCTCCGCTGGGCTGACCTCCTCCTCCACAAAAGCCAAGGCCACTTGTCACTCCCCCTACCATCAAGTCCTACAGCAGAGAAAACCCTCTCCCTCTTAACACAGTAGTGTTTCCTATGTTCTGATGACCGAAGTCTCAAAAGGAAATCAGGTAACCCGGAGTTTGGAAACCACAGTGCCTGGAATACTGAGCTGCACATAGTAGATAATTGAGTGAATGAACTTAAAGTGGAAAAGTGAAGGGTTAAGGGCATGAACTCTGGGACCAGGTGGCCTGGGTTTGAACTGTGGCTTGGCTGCTAAATGACCTTGGGCGTGATGACTCATTTTCCTTATCTGTTGTTGGGCTTAGCCGTGGGGCAGCAGGGCAAGAGGTCAGAGGTCAGGAAGAGAGCGGGTTAGGGCACTTCTTCCTGCTCCTTCTTTGCTCTGGATCTCAGTCTGGCTGTGACTGCATCCTTCCTGACATCCCCTGCCCTCGACTCCAGCATCCCCCAACGCTGGGACATCTCAACTCCTTTCTTTGCTGCCTCAAGCCTAGGGAGGCTAGTTCCTGGGGGCTTCCCATCCTTCACGGGTTTCCTTCAGCCTGTCCCCCAGCTCTATAAATAGCCCCTTCATTCCAATCCTAAGAACCATCTGAGCTGGATTCTGTTTCCTGCCTGGACCCTGATCGACACAGTTGCACAATGAGTATTTCTTCTTTGTTATTGACCTTTTGTAGCAAATCCCTTCCTCTCCTGGAGAGCTGGGGATTCTTCCCCAAGGTCAGCACAGGTCTGGTGTGGGGACAGTGGCCAGCAAAAGACAGAACTAAGAGGACACAGCAAATTTGCTCTGCCACCAAGGATGTCTCTGAGGGCACCTTCTGCAGAGAGGTGACATCCTCTTGGGTCTTGAAGGTCACATGAAGTTTTGCAGAGGAGAGAGCCAAGAGCTGTCCAGGAGAAGGAAGCTGCAGAAACACAGAGCCGAAACATGTGATGGGCTGGCAGCCAGGAAGCCTGGATCCCTGTCTACTCCTGATGGTCTGTGTGACATGGGGGAGAACCACGGCCTTCTCTGATCCTCACTTTGCCTCTGAAGGCAGAGGAAGGTGGTAGACTAGGACAGCATTTCTCAGATTCTGGGGATCTTGTTTATTGGTCCCTCTTATTTTATAATTTATTTTCATTGAGATGTAATTGTAAATTTAAGGTGTAGTACAATGTGTTGACGTGACATATTTATATACTGTAATAGGATCACCACTGTAACATCAGCTGACACTTCTACCCAAGCATACAATTAATTATCACTTCATTTTTGTAATGGAAACATTCAAGATCTAGTCTCTTAGCAACTTTGAAGTTTATGATAGAGCATCGTTGTCTGTAATTCTATGCTGTGCGTTAGACCTTAAGTAATAATAATAAATTAGGACTTATTTTCCTATGAGATCCAAGTTTGGAGCCTCAAACACTGTCTCCCTAATTCCCCTACCCCCACTCCCACCGAACCCCTGGCTCCTGGTAATCACCATTCAACTCTGCTTTTAGGAGCTTAACCTTTTTAGATTCTGCCTATAAATAGCATCATATAGTTTTTATTTACTTATATTTTGCTTAGCATAATGTCCTCAAGGTCCAAGGTTGCAAGTGTCAGGATCGCCTCCTTTCTTACAGCTGAATAATATATCATTGTGTATATATGTAAACTGCATGTAGAGATAAGGGGATGCTTATACTGTGGGTGGGAATGTAAATTGGTATAGCCACTAGGGGAAGAATATGGATATCTCTCAAAAAAATTAAAAAGAGACCTACCAAAAAAAAAAAAGTAGACCTACCATATGATCCAGCAATTCCACTTCTGGATATACACGCAAAGGAAACGAAAACAGAATGTGGAAGAGATGTCTGCACCTTCATGCTTATTACCCCATTATTCACAGTAGCCAGGACACGGAAACGACCCAAGAGCCTGTCAATGGTTGAACAGATAAGGAAGCTGTGGAATGTGTATACGCCAGGGATCTTGTTAAATGCAAATTCTGATTCATTAGTTTCCTTTGGGAGCTGAGACTCTGTATTTCTAACAAGATCCCAAGTGGCACAGATCTTGAATCGTACGTTGCAAACAGGAGACTAACTGGGATCCGAGTTCCCTCCAAGCTCAGGGATTCTACACCCCTCTTCATTCTGTACTTTCCAGGCAGTTTTCTGTGATGGTGCCTGCACTCCTGAGCACATCGACTCTAGCTGAAGAGAAGGATGTTGTGAAGACCTGCCATTCTGGATCTCTGCAGCGCACTGAAGGGTTTGATGTTAATATTTATGGCAGCCTCTCCCGCCAACCTGGTTACTTGCAGATCTGTGTGTGTGCATGGAAACACACACACATACAGTTACACACATACACATGAGCCCTGAGGCATGTGGATTCACCGAAAAGAAAAAGAAAAAAAAAAATTGTAGTCAGTGACATCCAGTTTGGTTCGAGACTGTGTCCCTTACTTAGGATGTCAGGACACCTCTGGAGCAGGACCAGCCATGAGGACATGCAACTCCTCCCCTCAGGAAATGATAAGGAACTCGAAGACCACCCTATGTCTCCCTCCACCCCTTCTCTGCCTCTGCAATTGGCAGCATCTAAAATCCAATCTAGCCTCATTTTACCAGGTCTTAATAGCTTTGGGGACCCTAAGGAGCTTCTGTTAAAATGAAAATGTCTCAGCAAGAAAAAATTCTGTAATATTTGCCGGAGCTCACTTTATTGGATTCTTCTCCTGGAAGTCCAGAGGGCCCTTGCTTTTACAGATGGGGAGGCTGAGACCAAGAGAGGGAAGTCCAGCCACACAGTGAATCCATCACTGAACCCAGATTTCCAGCTAGGCTGTGGTTCTGATTCTCGGGGTCAGGCAGCCAGCCTTGGCTCATACTTTGAAAATCATCACAAAGTGGCTCTGAGCCATGCAGAGGTGGATTTAAATCTGGACCTTTTAAAAAGAAATGCTTATTGAGAGTCAACCGTATGGCAGGCATTGAGAATATAACTGGCAAGTCAGATACAGTCCTTACAGTATAGTGAGAATTAGTGGTTTGTTAATGATTAGTGTCGACTTTGATTACTGTTTGTCAGATCCCATAATACAGATTTCACATAGATGTGATTCTCATAACAACTCTATGAGGTAGTTACTATTATTTGTTGTTGTTCAGTTGCTCAGTCGTGTCTGACTTTTTGTGACCCTGTGGACTGCAGCGCGCCAGGTTTCCCTGTCCATCACCATCTCCCATTATTACTATGATCCTCATTTTACAGATGAGAAGATTGAAGGACAGGGATTTAATTGCTCAAAGTCACACATCTGATTAAAAGCGGAGCAGGGACGTGAACCCATGGTGTCTGGGACCACGGCCCCTGCTCTTAATCACCACGTCACGAACTTATCACCAGTACCACTCCCTCTTCCCAACAACCTCATGCCAAAGAGGAGGGCAAGGTTTTACCTCTACTTTTCAGAGGAGGAAATAGAGGATCAGAGAGATTAAGTACCATTTGGAAAGCTGTGCAGCTCAGGACGGCTCGGGTTGACACCTCCTCTTCTCTTGGGTACCCCTCCTTCACATTTAAATCAGAATTGCCAGAAGGAACCCCAAGAGGGCAATGATTAACCAGAAGTGAAGCTGCTCTGATGATGAGGTTTCAGGCAGTCCAGAGGGAGCAATTCTTTTTCTTTTTCCCTTCCAACACCTTTGTTGACATGAATCTCACACACCATAACATTCACCCATTTCAAGGGTAAGTTGAGTGGTTTTTAGCATATTCACAGGGTTGTGCAAACATCACCACAATCTAATTTTAGATTTTCAGCATCCCCAAAGAAACCCCGTACCCATTAGCCACCACTTGGAGCAAGCAGTGCTCAGCCTGAAGGGAGAAGCCGCTCCGGGAGTGGTTTTGCTGGCAGCGCGGCAGATAATTGGGAGTGTCCTGGGGGATGCTCTTCACACCAGACCTCCAGACAACTGCCTATTTCTCAGCCGTTAGCGAGAGCTCCCCAGGGCACACGGAGTTCCACTCACCAGTCTTTAGATACAAGAGATAATTGCACGCATTTCTATAGATAGTGGGGACAGGGGCTGCCTGAATGCCTTGGAAAGCAGAGGGTAGGAATGGGAGCGGGCTGACCATCTCCAAAGAGAGTAATAGGAGAGGAAGTGGTGGTTTGGGAAGGGAAAGGGGAGGCTGGTTATGTCCCCTACTTAGCAGCTGTGCTCCCACCCCAGGCAGAGGGGTCTCTAAAATATGTGATTTGGAGTGTGTCCTTCTCTTGCTCGAAACTCTCCTATGGCTTCCCTTACTTTTTGGAACAAAATTCAGAGTCTTTAACAGTCTTAAAAGCCTCCTGGCCTCATCCCATGCTATGCTCCCATTCATCCTCTCCTTCCAACCTAACAGGCTGCTTTTTTTCTGTTCTTATTCAGTGCTTCCATTAAGTGTAAACAGAAAAAGGTACACCTTCTTGGGAGATGAATTAGAGGAAGGATTTTGTTCTTTCAGCCTGGTGTCTTTTTACAGTGTACGACCCAGGCCACTGAGCCTGGCAGTCCTGCCTTTAATATGCCATGCCCCAAACAGACAAGATTTGGACATCTGGGAGGAGTGGAAACAGCCTGGGCTCTGATGGCAGAAAGGGCAGGAATCCCAGCTCTGCCACTTGCCAGATATGTAATCCGGGGAGTGACTCAATCGAAAAGGATTGAACAGGTCCCACTCTGGGGGATGGAAAGTGCTGTGAGGATTAAATGAAATCATTAGTGTGCTGTGCTTGATCAATATCTCTCCCTTCCGCTGTGTGGCCCCAGAGTGTCTACCTCTATTAATGGAGAATCAATGCTGTTAGCAGAAGCATGTACATTTTTCTTTTTAAATTAAAAAAAAAACTTTTATCTGTTTTTTTCCCCACTACAAATGCTTCTCTCTGTTTTTACTATAATCAGCCTGGAAGAAGTCTGCATGACAACAGTCTACTAATTTGTTTCCGCCCCCTTCCACTCTTGCCTCTCCAACACTTGCTTTCAGAGGTCACAACGTTATAACTAAATCTGCTCATGTCACGCTAAACCCCACTGCCTGTTTCAAACTCTTCCTCATCCTTCTGGTCTCAGACCGAAAGTCAGCAGCTCAGGAGGACCGCTCTATCACTTTCAAGTACAGTGCTGTTAGAATCCATCTAATGGCCTGAGACAGCCACGCCTGATGTCCCATGGCAGAAGATGGCCCATGGGCCCCAAGAAATTCACCAAGAATCCAAGGATGGTCTGGGCTGGTGATCTTGCTTTCACACCAGCCTGGAAAGTCATACATGCTTGCTAAGTCGCTTCAGTCGTGTCTGACTCTTTGCGACCCCATGGACTGTAGTCCGCCAGGCTCTTCTGTCCCTGGGATTCTCCAGGTGATAATACTGAAGTGGGTCGCCATGCCCGCCTCCCGGGGATCTCCCCCACCCAGGATGTCTCCCGCATTGGCAGGCGGGTTCTCTACCATTAGCACCACCTAGGAATCCCCATCTGGAGAGTCCTGGGGAAATGTTAATTGCAGCTGAGGATCTGACTGACTAAAAACTCCAATGGCTTCTGTCTTCTAGTCTAGTGTTATGCTTAGGCGCAATGGCTGGGCAGAAAGCATGGACCAAGGGAGTCATCAAGGCTGGAGCCCAAGTATGGGGCAGAGAGAACAGGCTCTGTGGGCTAGCTGCTCAACAGCGTCACCATGTGGTGATGAGAAGAGCTGCGGTCGCAGTAAATACACAGGAAGACGATGCGCTGTGGGGAACTCACTGCTCAACAGCGACACCATCTGGCAGTGGTAGGAACAACATCCCATGAACAGATCACGGACCGCCGCCTGACATTAGGAACCAAGACTGCACTCACTCCCTTTGGACTAAGTAAACCCCAAATATTCTTGGGCAGTGTGGAATGAGGGGTGTCCTCAAAAAGTGACAGTGGGACTTTCTGCTCAGGAAAGCATGTAGGAACTCAAGAGGTTAATCAGAGAACTAAAAAAGAGGTGATTATATCTTGGCCACACCGGGTACAGGCAATAAACGAATGAATGGACATAAAACAAGAAGAAACAACATGATCACCAGAATTCCAAAGGAAAAAAAAGATTTTTTTTGTTTGTTTTTTAATGTTGTGTGAAGCACAAAGAGAAATATTGTGATTACCATTGAAACGCAATTCCTGCGGGAAATGTCCCTGCAGCCTTAGCCCTTGAAAGAAACAATTCCTAAAATACACACCACTCAGTTTTTCAAAGAACCAGGTTTCCATGTTTAGATTATTTCTGAATCTGAGTTCAGAGAAGTTTGCAAGAGTCTCTGAGTTCCCTGCTAGAGAGGGAAGCCTGGAGAGGGGGCGGCCTGTGCCTCGGGGCGTGTCAGGATCGGGTGCTGACAACCCTGCACCTCCTGACTGACAGCCCCCCGGCACCCATGGGGTCTTCAGCTGTAGTGGACATCTGCACCGAACAGCAGGAAATCCTGGGGGAGAGATGAGAACGCCGTCATCCGCCGGAAGAGTACCCCTCGTTTGTGAGGGTGGGAATGTAGGGGTTTTTAGAAGAAAACTTTGGCAGCTTGCCTGCTGGGAGAGAGAGAGCCTTTCTGCCGACAGAAAGGCAGGAGTGAGTGGGGGGCGGGGGCTGGCATCCTGCCCCTACGGTCTGCACATCAGCGGCTGCCCATGCCCGGGAATCTGTCAGCAGTTTTCCTGGCAGCTGTTTTCTGCTCAGACGTGGAGACCCCCGGGCTGCCGTGAAGGCCTTCATTTGTCATCCCTGCCTGTTGGCAGCTCCAGGGAGCCCGCTTTGCCATCAAGGCTGCAAAACCACTTCTCTCTTGCTCCTTCCTGCCCTTCACTCAAGAATGTTCAGAAAGGAAGGAATTCAATTGTGCCCAGGGGGTCATTTTTTATTTTAAGGATGAACTGGGTTAGATGTGGGGGATGTGTTTCCTCTGGTCACTCAATTAACTTCTCTATTGTCTCTTAGTCCTGGGAGTTCTCCATGGACTGGATGTTGGGGGTGAGGGAGAGGGAGGAATCTGGGTGGGGGTTTCCCATGAGGGTCATCAGAAAGCCCTGGACCGAGGTAAGGAATGCAAGAGTGGGTGATGGCTTCCTTGTAGAGTTATCAGCTCTTTGGGACATAGTGGGTATAAGGAGCTTTCAAGTGGAGACACTGAGGAAGCCAGCATGTATCCTTTGGGCACATGGAAGAGACTGGAACCTCGGCCGGGTCACACCGAGGTGACTGTTGTGCTTATGCTGATGAAAGTGACCAGGGAGGAACTTCTTTGGTGGCCCAGTGGCTGAGACTCCATGCTGGTCAGGGAAAATCGATCCCACATGTCATAACTAAAGAGTTCATATGCAGCAACTAAAGATCCTGCATACCGCAACTAAGACCCGGTGCAGTCAAATAAATCAATATTAAGAAGAAGAAGACAATGACCAGGGAAAGCAATTGTGGGGGAAGGGCAGAGGCTGGGGCAGGAATCCTGGAGAACTCTCTCTGGGAGGGTAAGAAGGAACCAGTAAAGGAGACCAAATAACACAGTGAGAGGTGGCTGGAAAACCTGGAGAGGAAATTTTCAAAGCTAAGAGAAGAAAGTGTTCCAAGGATGGGGAAAATAGTGTCAGATGCTGTTGGGGTCAGACCGGGGAAAGGGGAAGAGGAGGCTGTCCATTCCTGTGTCTTAATCTGCCAGACACTGACCACGGGCCTGGAAGGACGCTGGATGCAAAGGAAGGCCATGCATCACATATCTGTCAAATATTTAAATGCATCAACCTTATAAAAGAGGCTTGGGGCCACCAAGCTAGTTCCACTTTTATCGAGTGTTGTGTGGGAGAGGTGCAAGACAGGGGTTAAAAACCGGGACCTGGCTTTGACTTTGGACTTCAGTTAATGTCGGTGTGGCCTCTCTGAGTCTTATCCTCTCTTTTCTGTTTAGCAACACAGCCCACCCTGCGGGAGTGTTGTTAAGGGTCGACAGCGCTTGATCCAGAGCTGAAGGAAGGTGGCTATTGAAGTAGGAGATTTGGCAAAGGAGACCCTGGGGACTCACCTGGTAAGGCTGAAGGACCAGGTTGAAGAGCTCGATGTAGGCGGGCAGCGGGAGAGGGAATCCTTTCTGTAGCTTCCCTGCATTGGGGGTTAAGGCAGAGGTTACGGTGAAGGTACCACCTCTGATGGGAGGGACCGGGGAGAGGGAGGGTGGGGCCGGGACTCGGGCAGCCAGTCCGCAGCCTCCCTGGACCAGCGCTCCGGGCTCTGGGAAGAAACCTAGGCAGGAAGAGTCTGCCCAGTCTCCTCTTCTCTCTCCTCCACTGACCTCCGGACACTGCAGACACAGGAATTCCCGCCCCCTCAGCCCCAAGACCACCCGCCCGAGGGTGCCAGCACTGCTGGTGCACCCCTGGCCCGAGTGGCAGCCGGGGCAGCTGCTTGCTGGCGTGTGGAGGCTTGGAGACACGTGACGGATATGCACATGAAGGCCCTCAATGTTTCAGATGAAACCAGAAATGCATGGTAGCCAGGAGCGAGCTCCCCCATCCCACCACACTCTGGCAGGGAACTCTGGAGAATTCTAAGCTCCAGCCTAATCCCCCAGCTCATTATGAAGCTGCACTTGTGAAAGCAGGAAGAGAAGCCAGAGTCCATATGTAACAATTCATTGTCTTCATTTATAATTTCTAAGTGGCTTAAATCAGGGGTCCCCAATCTCCGGTGATCTGAGGTGGAGCTGATGTAATAATAATAGACGTAAAGTGCACAATAAAGGTAATGCGCTTGAATCATCCTGAAACCATCCCCTCCCACCCTGTCCATGAAAAAATTGTCTTCCATGAAATCAGTCCCTGGTGCCAAAAAGGGTGGGTGGGGATTGCCGGCCTGAATGCTCTCATCACGGGGGGGGGGGGGGGGGCTCCGTTTACACCCTTGCACCCGGCTCTGCAAAGGTCGGGGGTTTCACCAGTGAGTGAGCTGAGTAGAAGCGTTGTTAGCCCAAGTTAGCCCTTCTTCCTTAGCCCTTCTCTCTTGGAAAAAGACAAGGTTCTGGCTTCAGAGCTGGGATCGAATTCCAGCTTCGTCTCTTACCTTCTCTGTGACCTGAGACCCACTCATTTCTCTGATCTCCCATTTCCTCCCATGAAAACTGGAGGTATTATTCTCCGTCTCAATGGACTGTCTCATAGTTCATGAAGGAGGAACTCAACCCTTTCCCCCTCCCTTTTCTGGGCCAGGTATCACTTGAGGTTCATTTGAGGGGACCACCTCCAGCCTCCACAGTGGGGGCCAGATAACCCATGGCTCTAAGATCCACCCCCCTCACCAGGACTGGAAATCAATCCTTTCTCCAAAACTCCTTACTGTTAATCGCCGGAAGCACAATGGTGGGCATGACGTAGTTCATGACAGACTGCAGCAACTCAACCTGGGGATCAGGAGGACAGGACCACGTCAGGGTGCTGGGGCATCAGCTGTCCTCTGTCACCGCCCTCCCACCCAGAACAACCTCAGGAAGAACCGCCGAGAGACAAACACAGGGGTGACCTGGAAACACTGCAGCTCAAGGTCACCAAAGTCATCTCTTTAAAGGTTCCAGGTGCAAATTGCATTCTAGACTTGTAGGGGGTAAGGCGGAGGCAAGGAAGGGCATCACAGAGCACTGAAACGTGAAAACCTCTGTGCAAGAAAATGCATTCTCTCAGATATCGCAGGCTAGGGGGCAAATTAATTCAACCTTTCACAGGGCTACTCGGCAATGTTCATCAGAAACCTTAACAATGTGTGTGCCAAGGGGGTCACAAACATGCCTTTGAGGCATTTATCCTAAAGAAATGAGGTGGTGCAATAAAATACAACCAAAACAATAAAAGCAACCTACAGGTCCAACAATTGGGGAATCATCTGCCGGGGGTGGGGGCGGGGGGGTGGGGTGGGGAAGCGCCGCCCCCCCCCCCACCTGGTTGCATTTGGATAATAAGAGATACTGTGTAACTCTTTAGGGCTTCCCTGGTGGCTTAGATGGTAAAGAATCTGCCTGCTATGCAGAAGGCCCAGGTTCCATCCCTGCGTCAGGAAGACCCCTTGGAAAAGGGAATGGCTACCCACTCTAGTACTCGTGCCTAGAGAACTCCATGGACAGAGGAGCCTGGTCCATGGGGTTGCAAAGAGTCAGATACGACTGAGCAGCTAAAGCTTTCACTTTTCGAGTGTAATTCTTAAAGATGATATGGCAGAAATATAGCATCACTGACTCAATGGATATGAATTTGGGCAAAGTGACAAACAGTGGAGGACAGAGGAGCCTACAGCCCATGGGGTAGAAAAGCACTGGACACCACTTCGTGACTGAACCCACAACAGCAACAGAAATATATTGGACTGGCCAAAAAATTCATTCGGGTTTTTCCATAACATCTTACAGAAAAGCCTGAACAAACTTTTTGGCCCACCTGAGAATTATCAACATAGATTTTTTTGTGATCTATTTTTGAGTTAAAAAAAAGGCAGGCTAATGTATAACTAATTCACTTTGCTCTACAGCAGAAACTAACACAACTGCACTCCAACAAAAATTTTAAACAAAGAAAAACCAGACTATAGAAACCAGTAATTCCATCCGGTTATTAAATATGCATCGAAAAAAGTCAGGAAGGATATACACCAAATTATTAAGTAAGTGGTGAAAACAGGAATGATTTTTATGTTTTGTTTTGCAAATCTGTAGGTCCTGACTGTTCTATAATGTACATGTTTTGCTTTTGCAATAATAAAAAAAATTCAAAAATAACATAACACCCTCAAGATGATGGCCTGTAGTGGTGACATTTACAACCTGTCAATATGTACATTTTTGTTTCTGGAACAATTAATTCAGTTTCCCTCCCCCGACTGTAATTCCTGGGGCTCATCAAATGTGGTGCCCTTATTCCCGTGAATCTGGGAACTTTAAATTTTTATTTTCTGCAGAAGCAGAAGTTAGTTATTGACTGAGTCCAGCTGCTGCCAGGAGAGCCCTGGCATCCGTAAATCCATGAAAATACAATGAGGTTGCTTTGGGTCTTTCTGTTTGTTGTAGTCTTATCAGATGGGAACGGCTGGCTGGATTTCCATCGGATTTGGAGGAGATATCGGGACTGACTTCAGGGTTGGGTGATGGGGGTGCATTTCAGAGATCTAAGGAAATGTTCTCCAGAGGTTTGGCAGGAGGCTCTCTGGCAGATTTGGGCCATGAGCAGTAAGACATTGTGGGCAGAATTAGCATCTTTTAATGGAGAAGCAAACAACCCACTCCAGTATTGTTGACTGGAGAATCCCATAGACAGAGCAGCCTGGGGGGTCGCTTAGAGTCAGACATGACTTAGTGAGCAGGACTTAGCAACTAAGTAGCAACAACAGTGGAAGTCACAAGGGCAAGGCTCATTCAGCTCCACTGTTGAAGAGCATCTGACTGTTGAAGAGCATCTGACCGGCTGTTTACAGGGGCAGCTCCCCACCGGGGTCAGAGGGTATGGTAGGAGGAGAGGGAGCAGTGAACCTCCTATTTTTAAAAATAGATTTTGGGGGGATGTGGACCATTTTTAAAGCCTTTATTGGATTCATTACAATAGAGCTTCTGCTTTATGTTTTGTTCTGGTTTTTTTTTTTGGCCATGAGGCACATGAGATCTTAGGAACTGAACCCGCATCCCCTGTATTGGAAGGTGAAGTCGTAACCACTGGACCACCAGGGAAAGTCCCAGTGGTGAGTCTATTTGATGACAGGGATTCCAGGCAGTGGAATCATCTCTGTGGGCTGGCGAGATACCAGTCGTCTCCCTCCCATCTGCCCTACTCTTTAAGTGACTCTACCATTCATTCACTCAGCTGCTCAAGTCAAAAATCTGGGAGTCATTCTTCATTGCCTTTCCTCCCACCACGCACAGAAAATCTCTCCCCAAGTTCTAATTCTGCTTCCAAAGTATGTCTCCCATCCGCCATCTTTCTCTTCCTTCCTGGCCTCATCCCAGCCTCCATCATCTCTCACGTGGACAAATGCACCGGCCTTCCCAAGGCAAGGATCCTATGCTCTGACTCATTCCCCTACAGTCCATTCCCATCATCTCTGCAGGGGCATCTTTTATAAAGTGGAAATGGGATCATGTCCCTCCCTGCATGAAACAGTTCGCTGGCTTCTCACTGCCCTCTGAACACAAGCTACTCTAGCCTAGAAGGCTCAGGGTGGGCCCACCCCTGCCTGCCTGCCTGCCTGCCTGCCTGCCTGCCTGCCTGCCTGCCTGCCTGCCTGCCTGCCTCTCTCTGCCCCCTACTTCTCATCTTGTTTCGCCAACCACACTGCTTGCCCCCGTTGCCGGAACAAGCCAAGCTGTTTCACCACAGGGCCTTTGCTCCTATTGTTCCCTCTGCCTGCAACATCTCCACCTGTGGACTCCTTCAGCCCAAATATCACCTCCCCAGAGAGGCTTTTCCTGATCATAGGATCTAAGCCTTAACCTCCCCCATCACTTTCTACCCCACCTCCACTTAATTTTTCAAAGCATTGATCTTGACTGAAATGATCTTCCTCATTTCTCATTGTCTGTTTCTCCCCTACAATGGAAGCTCTAGAAGGAGTTGTGTTCTTGTCTAATTCATCAGCACATCCCCATCCGTGGAACAGGGCCTGCCACATAGTAGGTACTCAGGAAGGTAATTCACTTGTTCATTCAACGCACATCTGTTGAGCAGATTCTCTATACCTGATTGTGTACAGTTAACCCCATTTAAAACTCACTGCACTAACTCAGGCAGAAATTATTATCCTTGATTTGTAGGGAAAGTATTTCTAGGAAGTTTGGTGAGTGGAAGTGGCTTGCTCAGGGCCCATAGTTAGTAGGTTTGGAGCTGCAATTCCAGCTCAGGTCTCTGTGCCTACAATTGTGTGTGTGTGTGTGTGTGCGCACACACACATGCACGCTCAGTCATGTCCAACTCTTTGTGACCCTATGGACTGTAACCCACTGGCTCCTCTGTCCATGGAATTTCCCAGGCAAGAATACTGGAGTGGGTTGCCAGGTCCTCCTCCAGGGGATTTCCCCAACCCAGAGGTCAGCATCCTATCTCCTGTGTCTCCTTAGTACAGAAAAAGCATAGTATATGTAGAGTTCCCTTCTATCTGTGGTTTCAAGCAAACCCAAGGTCTTGGAATATATCTGCTGCGAATAAGGGGGACTACTATATTCAGTTAAGCTGTTCAAGAGGAAATGAAGATTTCATCACACAATTCGTTGTGACAAAAACCTAGACTATCCCACTTTGCTCAAAGGTAGTATGACAGTATATATCTTTTATGATGCTACGTCTCTAAATTTACTCGTCTCTACTTGGTGGTAGAGACATGGAAGTCGGTTGTACACAAAACCCACAGTGCTCCTCCCCTCATTATTTCACATGCAAATTATATGCAAACTAATCAGTGGTCTGTTGAAATGATGCTCTGAGCCCAGGTGGCCCTCAGGACAGTTATCTCAAGATCAGAGGAAGGAAGGAGCCCCCAAGGGCCTCAGACTCACCGAGAAGGGGCCGATGTCTGAGTGCTTCAGTTCCAGGAGCAGCCTGTGAGAAGGAGAGGGGAAAGTTGAGACCACCATTTGCCTGACTCATATTAGAATTCAGTTACTGGGGAGAAGGGCTTCCCAGTGGCGCTAGTGGTAAAGAACCCTCCTGCCAGTGCAGGAGACATAAGAGATGGGTTTGATCCCTGGGTTGGGAAGATCCCCTGGAGGAGGGCATAGCACCCACTTCAGTATTCTTGCCTGGAGAATCTCCTTACAGAGGACCCTGGGTTGCACAGAGTCAGACACAACTGAAGCAAGTTAGCACAGCATTGAGGAGAAGGGACACTCTCTGGTGGATGTCGTCTGCTTTTCCCATCCTGTATCCGTTCCTCCTTCCTCTGGTGGCAGGTCCCTGATTTTTTCTTTGGGACAGTCATCTGTTCCCTACATTGTTAATGCGGGGTTCTGGGGTGGGCTGGCCAAAGGGCGGAGTCTACCCCTGCTGCCACAGTGATTGCTTCGAGAATTGACCACTAACCCATGCTGGTCCAAGGACTTCTGCTGGAAATATTGGGAGTGAGGTATTCTCTTTTCTCCAGCAAAATTAGCTGGTGACCATTTTTGCCACCACTCGGTGACAGCCTGCTGGGAAACGAAGCCAGTATGGGGGAGAACAGAGCCAAGAAGAGAGCCAGAGACCCAAGGATATCATTTGAGCACCTGGATCTACCTGTGTCTGAAACCCTCAGACTTTTGAATAATTTGAGCCCATAAACAATCCCCTATTTATGGACTTTATGACATCTTAACAATGATCCAGGAGAAAGGTAAATAAATGGCTATTTAATGAATCCCTTTTTTTCACTATGTTGGATGCTATATCCCACTGAATTCCTGTAACATCCAAGAGGCAAGGGCCATCACACTCCCATTTTACAGATGATGTCCTTGACAATCAGAGAAGACAAGCAGTCTGCCCAAGGGCACGCAGTTAACAATCAGCCAAGTAGCATTTCAACCAGGTCTCCCTGATGCCAAAGCTTCTGTTGTCTCCAGTACCCTACAAAGCTTGAAAGCTCTCGCCCTGTGGGGTCTCCCCACCCCCCATTCCTGCATATTTCAGGAAGTCTGTGCTCAGCCATCACCCGGCTGTATTTTCTCCAGCTCCTCTACCTGAGAGGCCCACAGGTGTTTCCAGGAAAATGAAATCCACATGTTTCCAAAGCAGTAACACTTGTCAAAACGATGCCAGGAGAAATAAGCAGCATGCAAACCTCAGGAGCCAAACTCAAGGTTAGGAAGGACAGCTCTGTGCCAGAGAGAAGGCAGAAACAGGCAGGAATGTGGGTCAAGACTCAGTTTAAGCCGAGTGAAAGTGACGCCAGGTCAGAATGCGGGGGTCGTCACGTCTGCTCTGCCCGTCTCCCTCTCTCCCTCCTGCCTCCTTTGGTGTCTGTCTGTCTCTCTGACGGTCCCCCTGTTACTGTGTCTCTTCATCCGTCTGTCTGTCTTGCCCTACTTTCTTTCTCGTGTCTCCCCTCCCTCACTGTGTCTCCGGTTTCCCCGTCTCTTCCTGTCTCTCCCCCATTTCTGTATTGCTCTTCTTCTGTGTGAAGCTGTCTTTCTCTTTTCCTCTTGCTTGTTGAGCACTTATTATATCCTTCAAAGTGTTCTAACCATCACAACACATATTAATACAATGATGCGGCTGGCAAAGAACAATTACTGGACTTATTTTACCAGCCAGGGCAAACGGCTGAAGTCTGAAGAGTTCTATGCTTGCCAAAGGTGAGCTGCACTTGAAAGGCAGCCGCCTCAGCCTCCGAGCCCACGTTCCTAACCCCCACCTCCTCTGCTGGGATTCAATCCCAGGCACGGATTCCAGAGTCTCCTGGCAGGAGGTGGCTGATGAAGGCCCAAGGATGGGGTGTGAAGAAGTTGAAGTGGATTTCCAAGTGTCAAGGAAGACCAGGGACGTGGGGTGGCTGGAGGCTGGAGGAGATTTATCAACTGGCACTGCCCAGTCATGAGTGGACTAGGATAGGGGCGTGACCTGGGATGCGGGAGTTTCAGTGCTAAAGCTGGGTCACAGCAGACAAGCTGAGATGGTTGATCACCCTATGACGTGTGGTGTTGGGCAGGTCACTTCATCTCTGAGCACCAGTTTCACTATCTGCAAAGGGCGGGTCACTTCATCTCTGAGCACCAGTTTCACTATCTGCAAAATGGGGATATTGTACCTACCGTGCCCTGTTTGAGGTTTAAATGGGATGAATGAACACAGAAGTTTGGAACTTTGTAAGGTCATTGTGAACTCACAGGCACCAAGACTGGATGGGCAGGACTTCCCCAGCAGTTCAGTGGATAAGAATTTGCTTAGCAATGCTGGGGACACGAGCTTGATCCCTGGTCCAGGGAGATTCCACATGCCCTGGGACAACTACTGAGCCTACAATCGAGCCGCAACTACTGACTCACATGCCCTAGAGTCTGTGCTGCCCAACAAGAGAATCCCGAACACCGCAACTAGAGAGTAGCCCCCGCTTGCCACACAATTAGAGGAAGCACACTCGCAGCAACAAAGCTGAAAGAAGAATGGGTGGGCAGCCCCCTCCTCCCACGCCCACCGGCCCACTTACTTGTCCAATCTGAGCTCTCCAATGAGTCTGTCGGACTTGGCACCAAGAAGCACAGAAAGGTTCAAGTTCTGCAAAACAACCATCCAGGAAGTGAAGCCACTGACCCAGAATCCCGGGGCTCCGCAAAGCCTCCAAGACCACAAGGTCTGCTTCACAGAGACTCAGCAGAACAGCCCACATTGCCGGGGCAGGCCCACAGAACCCACGGAAGGGACGAGTCTTCCTTTCGCCAGCTTTGTGCTTGTGATGAGTCCTGGACTGTCAAACAATTACCATTTTTCTCTCCCTGCTTCTGGGACCAGTTCAGATTCCCAGGCCACTCCCATGGGCTGTAGGAGACAGGCTGTGAGGTAGGAGTCCAGGCCAGCTCTATTTCACATTCATTCATTTAGTCATTCAACAAATGTTTACTCAGAAAACCAAGGTTCCCAACCTCAGCTTTCCTGTCCACTGTCTGTGTGACCTTGGGCGACCCCCTCAGAACCCACTGAATCTGCAAAGTGAGGAAAATGGGTCTCAACTTGAGACTGGACAGACCTGAGTATCTGCTGTTGGGGAGAGTCTGGCCCTCACCTCCAGTGGCCAGAGTGGGTGCCACCAAATGTTTGTGGAGTGACAGAGTGATCAAATGAATGAATGTACAAGTCAACCATGGGATGAAAACTTAAATAAGTGAAGGATTAAATGCACAAAGGAAGGAATAAATAAAGATAGGCATGGATGAATAAGTGATTAATGAATGAATTAACAAATATACAAAGGAATGATCCATTGAACAATATTGAATTGAACATTGAATAATGAAATAAATGCATGTATGAACCAGCAAAGATACAGTAGATTTCCAAGTTAGCAGTTGAATGAATAATTGAATGACTAAAAAAATGAATGAACAAACCCACAAGTGCATAATTGAATGGCCAAAGATATGCATGAACAGATTGAAAATAGTTTACCTATTTCAAGCCAACCACAGAATGAATGGAATGAATGAAGAAGTCAGAAGACAGTGGCTCTGGACACACACAGTGTAGGTTTGAGTCTGGGTAGGCTTTACACCAGTCCCCCTGGCTCTCAGGGCAGTGCTCTGAGCCCTGTCCAGGGCTGCCTGTCTGCTCAGACCTGGGATCAGCTTACCATTTCAAGCAGGAAGAGGGGATCCAAGGAGGAGTTTGGGAGGATGGCAAAGGCCTGGGTGTCCAGGACAAAGATGAGGTCAAGGCCGCTGGCGTTCACGGTGAGTTTCGGAGGCAAAGAGGCCCAGATGAAGAGCTGCATCTGCATGTCAGGGAACATCTTGGCCACCTGCAACCCACAGGGGAAGACCGACAAAAGAGGCCATTGATTAGAAAGTGTCTAAATCCTATCTTGTCCTGGTCCTACAGAAGCACTTCCGATGTCTTCCCACTGTTTTTTTTTGGCGGTGCTGGATCTTCATTGCTGCACGAATTATTTTTCTCCGGTTGTGGTGAGTGGGGGCTACTCCCTGGCTCTACAGCATAGGCTCAATAGTTGAGGCGTACGGACTTAGCTGCTCCGTGGCATGTAGATCTTCCCAGGTCAGGGATTATTGAACCTGTGTCTCTTGCATTGGCAGGCAGATTCTTTGCCACTGAGCCACCAGGGAAGCCTTCCCATTGCTTTCGGAATAAATTGTAAAGACTGTATAATTCAGCACCTGGCATCCTGCCAACCTCACCCCATGCCCACCCCCTCCACCGCTTCTACCACTTGCCCTCTAACTCCACCCACAAGGGACTTCTTTTCCTCAAATGTGACTCACTGTCTTTGTATACATCAACTCAGTTAATCAATCGCAGCTTTATGAGGTGAAGTTGTTATTACTGCATTTTATGTATGAGAATAATGAGATACAGGCAGAACATGCTCAGGAACATAAAACTAGCAAGTAAGGGCCAGAGTTCAAACCCAGATAGATCCCAGGAAGAGATTTATAATTCAAAATATCTTTTTGGATGGAATAAAAGTATCCTGAAATTAACTTAAAAAACTGTGATCTGGTCTCTTTCTGTCTAAAACTCTTGGCACTCTCTGTTCCCTCTCCCTGAATGTTTGTCCTGGATTCCTCCCTAGCTTGGCTCTTTCTCTTCCTTCAAGTCTGGAGAGCAGTGATGGGTTCAAGGAGGAACAAAAGAGAGCTTTGCCAACACCTCCATCTCTGCTAGCCTCTAGTCCTCCCCCAGGTAAACTCACAGTCTGAGTAAAAAGAATGCAATTGTTATGCAAATGAAGCTTCCCTTTCCCTTTCCCTGACCCTCCTATGCATTGCACCTCCTCCACACCGGTACTGTCTATATAGAAATTTCTGGAAGTGCCACCATCAAAGAGGCTATTATAGACTGAATGTTTGTGTCCCCCCTGCTCAGCAAATTCATATACCTAAGCCCTAACCCCTGGTGTGGGCTTTCCAGGTGGCTCTGTGGTAAAGAATCTGTCTGCCAAAGCAGGAGCTGCAGGAGACACAGGTTTGATCCCTAGATCGGGAAGATCCCCTGGAGGGGGAAATGGCAACCTGGCGGGAGCCGTTATGGGGGGTTCCGCCCGTGACGAGGTCATGAAGAAAATACAAGGCAGGTAAGGCCGTCCGGGACCCCATCCATGACGAGGTCACGAGGAAAAAACCTGACAGGCAAGGCCGTCTAGGATAAGGGACCCTCCAGGTTGGCCTCGGCCTCTACCCCACCCTGTATCCTCCCCTCTTTTCTGCTGTTGTTCTTGTTTACCCTGCTGCGAATTCTTGTGTTGCCTGCCAAGAGCTCTCCTGCTCCTCTTTCACTGAATAAAGACCAACTTAAAACCCTAATTAATAAATCTCCTGGACGCTGGTACCTTTTGAAGGGGTCAGGGATGAAGGAAATGCTTCAATTCAAACCCTTTTGCTGACATTCTGGCTTGTGTGATAAATATGTGCTCTCATTGCAAAAAAGGCTCTTGATTGTTCTAAACATCCTAAGCACAGGACGCTAACAAAAGAAACTATTAAGCATAGGCCCCTTCGCGGGGTGAGAAAAGCTCCACAAATATGATAGCCACAAATGTGCCTAATAGAATATACTTTAGATAGAGATTAGCTGGCGACTTCTTGCAGGTGGTTAACTTTTAGACTAAGAGCCTGTTTTGTGCCATATCTGCTGTTTCTGCAGTCCATCGCATTTCTGTAAAAATCTAATCCTATCTAGTTCCCATAGAGATGATGCTTATTAGAAAGAAAATGATTAATTATAAGAAAAACAGGGTCGGCTACTGAAGTTGCTTAAGTCACACCAGGTGCAAGCCATAAAATGTTAGCAGGCCTGAAGGCCAAATGATAAGAAAGACTCTTGTGAACGAAAAAGTATGTGGGTGACATCCAGTTTCTGTTGAAGGTCGAGTTGCTGTAATGTTTTGAGATGCCCTGTGTGTAAGCAACATGCACTTCCCCCAAAGATGTTGTTAAGGGTATAAAGGCGCCGTGCGAAAATAAACTTCAGACTCAGCCCCGAGCTCTGTCTCACTCTCTCTCTCATTTGCCGACGCCGTTCATCCTGAGGGTTCCCCTGGATCCTGCTGGGGCTGGACCCCGGCAGCAACCCACTCCAGTATCCTTGCCTGGAGAATCCCATGGACAGAAGGAACCTGGTGGGCTACAGTTCATGGGGTTGTAAACAGTTGGACACCACTGAATGACTGAGCACAACCCTCAGTGTGGCTGTCTCTGCACATGTGGCCTAAAGGAAGTAGTTAGGGTTAAATGAGGTCATCAGTGTGGGGCCTGATCCCATAGGATTAGTGTCCTAATAAGAAGAGACACGAGAGCTTGCCTGCTCTCTCCACAAGCTCAGGGGAAAGGCCATCTGAGAACCCAGCAAGAAGGCACTCATCTACAAGCCGGGAAGAGAGCCCTCACCAAAAACCGAATCTGCTGGCACCTTGACCTTGGACTTCTTGACTTCCATAACTGTGAGAAATAAATTTCTGTTGTTTAAGCCAGGCAGTCTGTGACATTTCTCTATGGCAGCCCAAGCAGACCGAGACAGAGGCCCGACTTGGCTGCCTTTGTCTGTAGTGACCTCATCAACTTCAGCCAATTTGTGGTAAACTTCAGCTTCCCTGGTGGCTCAGATAGCAAAAAAAAAAAAAACCTAACCCAAAAAAAAAAAAAACCTGCCTTCGATGCAGGATACCAGGGCTCGATCCCTGAGTCGAGAAGAACCCCTGGAGGAGGAAATGGCAACCCACTCCAGTAGTCTTGCCTGGGAAATCTCTTGGACAGAGGAGCCTGGCGGGCTACACTCCATGGAGTCGCAAAGAGTATGACACGATTGAATGACTAACACTGTCACTGTTTCACTTATCAGAGTCTGAGTTTTCTCTTTTTATTGTTTTGGGTGTCTGAACAATAATTTTCTCTCTCTCCACTGGACGGGAGCTCCAGGAGGGCTGGGGTACGGTCTGTTTGGCTGGATGCCCTGCACAGGGCCCCAGAAGCGTGGCGGGCACGCAGTAACTATTTGATGAATGGATGAGCCCTCAGGATGTACTCTCACACCTGGTCACATGAGTGCTTGGGGCCTTTCTCTTCACTGGGGATGGGCTGCACAAAGCTATGTCCACACTCTCTGGCTGGGTCACCTCTCCATTGGGACGGGGAGCGGCTCTCAGCAGAGCTGTTCTCAGCTCCCCCCAGGCCTCCTCATGAGATGACTAAAAGGGAACAAGTCCCTTCTTACCTGGGGTATCAGGGTTCCAAAGAATTTGGTTGTCAGGCGGAACTTGGATTCCTTTGGAATCTGTAGTGAGGGAGGAAGAGAAAAGGATCTTGGAAGATTATGTTATAGATTGGGGGGCAAATTCTATATGAGGTGTGAGAGAATGAATACATAAACAGACCGTGGCCAGATCATGTATGATTGAAGAATGCTGACCCAGAATGATCAGTGACTGCCAGCTTCCTTAACTTTTGCGCTGGAAAAATCAGATATGCTTTTCAAACCGATCACATAAGATGTCTGGCTTCTGTTAGCCCTGCCTCCAGCTTGCCCACACCCACAATCTCTGTAAAAGCCTACCCAGCGCCCTCCCTTTTTTCACTATAAAGCTTTCCCACCCTTGGTCTGCCTTTGAGTCTACCAAACGCAAGAGTTCTCATTGGGATGGTCTTTGTTTATCTCCACAGGGAGGCAAGTCAGGGCTTAGCATCCCTTTGATGCCTCTCCAGAGAGGGAGGATCTAGCATGTCTTATTCGAGCAGCAGAGGAGGAACCCTGCGTGGCTGGTGAGCAGGGTGGATCCCGTTGCCCCTAGACTCTGGGGAGGATGGCCATTTCCTCATTCTACAGATGGGCAAACTGAGGCCCAGAGCAGGACTCAGCCACAGATATAGAGACAAAGACATTGAGGATGATGACCTTAATGGTGATACGATGCTAACACTGGATTACAGACCGAGACACAGCAAGGACTCAGTCAATGTTAGCTGTTACCATTAGGATTGAGGGGATTTCCTCCACACTCATAAGTCTGTGCTGGGGCTGCCCAAGTAATCATATCTCATTCAACCTTCCTTACATCCTTTGGATGAAGATATTATTTTTGGTGTTTTACAGATGAGGTTCTTAGAGGCTGAATAACCGACCTAAGGTCACCAGGATGGAAAAGAGGGCAGCTGGGGTTTGAACTCAGGTCTGGCTGACTCCAGAGTTCAGACCTCAATATTCCTGGCTGTGAACCAAGACTCAGATCCAGACCGTCTACCAAACTCTCTTCCCACGTTCACTCCCATTTGGCCTCACCATGTCGTCTCTGAGGGTCAGATTCAGGGCTCCAGCCTCCTGATACACGAACCCGGCCGTGTTGAAAAAATACTCAGAGATGCCCAGGTACACCATGCGGTCGTGGTCGGCGGGCAAGGCCATCGGTGGAGGGGCAAAGGGCGGGGGGCTGCGGTGGGCCAGACTGAAAAACTCCCCCTGCAGGCAGAGGCAGCAGAGTGAGCCTGGGCATCCTTCAAGAATTACAATTCGATGTCTCCATTCCAGGAAAAAACTGGCATCACTGACTCGATGGGCATGAGTTTGAGCAAACTCCGGGAGTTTGTGATGGACAGGGAGGACTGGCGTGCTGCAATTCATGGGGTCGCAAAGAGTCGGACACAACTGAGTGACTGAACTGTCTGACTGAACTGAAGGATACTAATCCCGGATTCACAGAGGAGAAAGTCATGGCCTGAAACTAACAATAGCATTGCATGCCTCCTTGTGATAATTTCTAAGTGTTTTCCCACCAAGGCTGTGTGGTAGATGAGGTCACCTGCATTTTACAAGAGAGGATGCTGAAGTTTCCCAGGTGGCTCAGTGGTAAAGAATCTGCCTGCCAATGCAGGAGATGCAGGTTTGATTCCTGGGTTGGGAAGATTCCCCTGGAGAAGGAAATGGCAACCCACTCCAGTATTCTTGCCCGGAAAATTCCACGGAGAAGTCTGGTGAGCTACAGTTCACGGGGTCACAAAGAATCGGACATGACTGAGTGACTGATCACACAGACACACACTGAGGCTTGGGGAGATGAAGTGGCTTGGGCAAGCTCACTCAAAAGGGTGAGTGCCAGAGTCAGTGATTGAACCCAGACATCTGGATTCTGGCAAGCACATTCCTAACCATGCCATGGTCTCTGCCTCAACCTTGCAAATAAGCGCAGAAATTCTCCTAAAAGAACAAGGAGAATTCTGTTTGTTTTCACTTATCAAATTAGCAAAATATTCAAGAGAGAAGTAAATTGTTTTAAATATGTGTGTATTTTAAACTGATACTATCCAGTTTTTGGTGAGAGTATTCATGGGCTCCTGGGGAATATGTTTATATTTCTGAAGAGCAATTTGGCTACGCATTGCAAAAAATAGATCATTCACTTAGTTGAAAAACAATAATATTGAGTTATAAAATAGCAAATTTTTGATGGATACATATGTTAGAATACCATTTATGTAAAACTGTGCTTTAGTCACTAAGTTGTGTATGGCTCTTTGCAACCCCATGTACTATAATCTACCAGGCTTCTCTGTCCATGGGATTCTCCAGGCAAGAATACTGGAGTGGGTTGCCATTTACTTCTCCAGGGGATCTTCCCGACCCAGGGATTAAACCCGGGTCTCCTGCATTGCACTCAGATTCTTTACCGACTGAGCTATGAAGGAAGCCACTTATGTAAAATTAAAGGCATAAGAATTATTGACATCAGAGATAGATAGAAAAAGTATAAAAACTCAGGCGAGAAGGACACATAAGGATGTCATCCACGTGATTCCCTGTGGGGTAAAGGGTCTCCAAGGGGGCCTCAGCTATTTACTTCTACAGTATTTCATCTCAAAAAATATCAAAGGTAAATATGACAAAATAGTAACACTTCTAAAATCTGGGTAGTGGGTATGTGATAATGTGTAGTATTCTCTGTACTTTTGGATCATTATTTGCCGTTAATGATCATGACACCAATCTTAAAGAATAAATATCATGAGCAACTCTTAAAAATAGCTGCAAAAAAGACAAAATATAAAAATGATGGGTGGACCTATGTACCAACCAGAAACCATTTCTAATATATATCGCTAGGTGAGAAAAGCAAGTGAAGAACAATGCAAACAGATACTCAGTAAAACTAGATGGGCTTTCATGTCAGTGTATATGAATGCTCAGGATCAGATTAATACCCGCCATGGCTGACAGCTATCACCTCTGGGCAGGAGCCCCGAGTGTGTGGGGGGGGGCAGTAAACAGGACATTCTCATTCGCTAGGGATAATCAGGTATCGTTTTAATCCGTTGTTCCATCTTATCACTTAGAATTTTTTACAAGTATACTATTTGGTCCAGCAATTTCACTTCCAGAAAATAATCAAAGATGGACAGAGACCCAGCTACAAGGATACTCATGGCAGCTCTGGTTACACTTGCGGAAAAAATGGAAAGAGCTCAGACATCCCAAGAGGGGGCACTGTCTGCATACCTTATCACAAGCTGTCCACTGAAAGACCCAAGAGCCAGTTAAAGGACTACGGGAGGACATTTCATTGATAGATGTATACCTTGCACTGTTCTGGTTTTAAAAGGTGTAAAACATGACTTGTATACATATATATGTTTATATATGTTGTTTTTGTGTGTATTTGTCTCCATGCCTACATGTGTGTATTTTTGTTTCTGCCCCTTTTACGCGTGTGCGTGTGTGTGTGTAATTTTCTGTGTCTGAGCAGAGGAAAGGATTGGAGGGTTGGAAAAGTGTAATTTGTGTGTCAGCATACAGATCTCTAAGTCATATTATTAGGGTAATTTCTCTTTTCTTCCCCCCACCTTCTTTCCCTCCTATTTATTTCTTCTGCTTCTATGTGGTCTCTACATTTTCTTTTGGACATTAAATGTGTTTTAGAGAAAACAAGCAAATAGTAAACAGACACACCAGTTGTGGAGGGACTGAGGTACATCCGGAGGGGATTCAGAAAGTGGGACTTATTCCAGCTGAGATGGGGGAAGGCTGCTTGGGGAGTGACATCCCAGCCAAGACCCGCTGGAGGATAAGAAGAAGATGGCTGGGAAGAGGAGGGGAAGGAGAGAGGGGAGTCCAGGCAGAGGGAATGGACAGGATGAAGGCCCTAAGGCAGAAATTAGCTGGAAGTGTTGAGGAGGTGCAAGGCCAGTGAGCCTGGCTGGAGGGTAGACAGTGAGGGGAGAAGTGGCATAAAATGAAACTAGCTCACTCCATCCATCCATCCATCCATCCATCCATCCATCCATCCATCCAACCATCCATCCATCCATCCATCCATCCATCCATCCATCCATCCAACCATCCATCCATCCATCCATCCATCCATCCATCCATCCATTCATCCAACCATCCATCCATCCATCCATCCATCCATCCAACCATCAAACCATCCATCCATCCAATACACATTTACAGAACACTTATTACACACCAGCATAGCTCTAGGTGTTGTGTACGGTGAAGAACCAAGCAATCACAGCCCCTTTTCTTCCATCATATTGAGGGAGACAGGCTTGTGACAGGTGTGCGTACATGAGTAATAAGTGCTGCTGAGAAAAATAAAGCAGAATATAGGGGAAGAGGAGGGTACTGTTTTAGCAATGGTGGTCTGGGAGGGCTTCTCTAGGGAGAGGATACTTGAGCAAAGACTTGAAGGAAGGAAGAGAGAGCTGCTGTCCATATCTGGATGAGAGCCTCCTGGCTAGAAGAAGCAACAAGTGCAAAGGTCCTGGGGAGGGAGCAGTCATTGTGCATTTCAGGAATAGCAGGAAGGTCAGTGTGATTGGAGCCAGGAGAGGGCATGGAAGGTGGGCTGGGGAGAGTGGTGAGGATAGATAGGAAAGGGGTGGGGTCATTGTAAGATTTGTTTCCAAGAATGATGGGAAGCCCCCAGGTGTGGGGGTTCTGAGGCAGAGGTGTGAGGGGGTATGATTCTTGATATGAGTCTCACCTTTAGCAGCCCATCCAGGTTATCAGCTGTGGCTCTTGGAGGGGCCACCAGCGAGTAATCGACCCCAGCCACTTTGTCTAGTTTGGTTGTCACTAGAGGGAAAGAAGATGGACCATGAGCTGGTTCCCCGTGGCAGCATCTTTGGAGCCTGGGATGCAGAGTCAGCATCTCCTAAAGTTAAATGCAGACCTGCCGTGCTAATCCCATTCCCACTGCCTCCCTGAGCTCCCTTTAAAGGAAAATGAGCCCACAGTCCACATTCACAGAAACATCAACTCCCTCCCTTCTTCCAACAGCCATGAGACATGGCTAAAGCAGAGTCAAGGAGCAGGATGACTTGGGCTTAAACTGAACTCTGTGTGACCTTGGACAAGTCCTTTCGTTTCCTCTGAGCCACTTGTCTTCATTTGTAGGGTGGGGTACTGCTGACGACTTTGCAGATGCCCTCTACATGGTAGGGGCTAAAGCCAGCAGGGGTCATTACTGCAGCGATAACATCCCAGGCTGAGCCCAAACTGGCTTCAAGTCGGAATGGTTGCTCTGTTTCCAGCATTAATCAATGAGGATGAAATGAATATTGGTTTCTCCTTTAACCCTTCTTTCCCATGCTAGAGGGAATAAACTGAGAAAACATAATGAGTCCTGGATGGC